>NC_035438.2:24162838-24767751 GCF_002127325.2 Helianthus annuus | reverse complement strand
TCCGCCATATAACATTCATCGCCAACTAGAGGATCCGTTAATCCTGAAAAGACATTTAACCGCAACCGACGGTTACCAAAAGTCATGTCGACCGTGCCCGATTTGCAATTAATTTGGGCATTCGATGTTGCCAAAAATGGTCGACCAAGGATCACCGTTGGTTGCTTGGTTCGGTCCAAAGAAACATAATCTAACACAAGAAAGTCCACCGGATAATAAAAGTCCTCGACCTTGACTATTACATCCGTGACTATCCCACGGGGTAGTTTAGGGGTCAAGTCGGCTAACACCACGGTGGTGTTCGACACTTGAAGTGGACCAAAATCATATTGGTCATATAAACTACCCGGCAAGATACTCACACTCGCCCCAAGATCCAAAAGTGCCCGTGTCATTTTGAATTCACCCACTTGTATTGAAATAATGGGCGCCCCCGGATCTTGAAGTTTTGGTGGAAGTGCACCCGAAAGGATTGAACTCACATTTTCGGTTAAATCAAGCTTTTTTGGAAATTTGTGAGTTCTCTTTTGGGTACATAAATCTTTCAAGTATTTCGCATATGAAGGAATTTGTTTGATAGCATCTAAGAGTGGTAAGTTAATTTTAACTTGTTTAAAAATTTCCCACATCTCCTCTTGATGTGGGCCTCTTTTGTTTACCACTTTCTTAGATGGTCCCAAAAGAGCTTCGGGAAAAGGGGCGGCATTACCCTCCACACCCTTGTCCTTAGCCTTTGGGATGGGAACGGTCGCAACGGGTGTATCTTTGTTAATTTTTAATTCATTTTTATTTTGACCCATTCGACCGTTATTCTCTTCATCATCACTCGCATCTTCCACCACCCCTTCAACAAACTTGGGTGGTGGTGGCTCGACACCGCTATCTATCACTCGACCACTACGTAAAGAAATTTTATTTATTGGTACCTCACGTGTGTTTTTCGAGCTTGACCCATTATGCTTAGGGTTCACCGTGGTGTCACTTGGAAGTCCTCCTCCACTTCCGCGCATTTGAGCCATCTCTTGGGCAAGTTGCCCCACTTGCTTCTCCAACGCCTTATGGGATTTATCTCGTACCTCAAACTCCTTCTTCATCTCTTGATTTGAATGATTGATAGCATTCATAATAGCATCAAATTTTGAATTTATCGAGTCATCACCTTGAGAGTTTGAAGCACTACTCCCATTTCCGCCTTGGTTGTAACCTCGTTGATAATTACCTTCACGGTTTTGATACCCTTGGTTACCCCCTTGATTGTAATTCCTTTGGTAACCCCCTTGGTTACCACCTTGACGATTGTTGTATGAAGACCCACCTTGACCACCTTGATTACCCGATTGGAAATTCGGATTCATTTGATTTGAGGCGTTACCATACCGGAAATTAGGGTGATTTCTCAAACCCGGATGGTAAGTGTTGGAATTCATGTCGTATTGCTTCCGATCCCCATACACTTGATTTACCTCTTCGGTGTAGTCACTCGATCCCGTTGGGCATTGCTTGGTGCTATGCCCAATATCACCACAATCTTCACACACATCGAATTGAACCGCGTTCACCTCCTTCTTTTTCTTCAATTGAGCTATTTCCCGCTCTAAAGTGGAAATCCTATCCTTGGAATCGAGATCGGGAAGTGATCGGGAAACCGGGTGCCTTTTTGCTCTATCGGCCGATTCTTTTTGTTTGGACCGTTTGCTCATCCTCTCCAAAAATTCCCAATCGTCATCCTCATGATTGCTCAAGAGTGTACCATTGCTTGTCGTCTCAAGCCAATTCCAAGTTGCATCATCCAACCCCCGTACGAAGCATTTCACCAATTCCCATTTTTCTATTTGGTGATGTGGGCATCTCCTCATGAGTTCTTTGAATCGGGTGAACGCTTCATGTAAAGGCTCACTTGAAAGTTGACGAAATGACCGAATTTCATCTCTAGCATCGTCGGTCTTGGCCATGGAATAGTATTCGTCCAAAAATGCTTGTTGCATTTGCTCCCAAGTTCGAATACTATTGGCCGGAAGGGTAAAGAACCACTGCTTTGCCTTATCTTTCAATGAAAACTGGAATAGGCGAAGCTTCACTTCCTCTAATGCGAAATTGTGTCCTCCAATAGTGTCACAAATGGATGAGAACTCCGTCAAATGGTTGTACGGCTCATCGTTAGACCTTCCGTTGAAATGAGGAAGAATATTGATGTAATGGGGTTTACAATCAAACATCCTCCTTTCACATACTATTGGAGAATTGTTTTCGGTCACTATCGGTCGGAAACGGTCATTGACTCCCCGTGGAGGTTGTTGACGACGTTGTGGCCCATTAACTTCTTGATCGACCGGTCTTCGATTATCCCGTCTTTCATCCCGTCTCTCCTCTCTTCGATTATCTCTCGGGTTACCACCTCCCACAAAACGAGGAATCCGGTTAGGGTTTACATTGTTGTTGTTATTGTTGTTGTTGTAAAACCCTTCATTCCGGTTCCGTTGGTTGTTGTTTTGTGGTTGACGGTTGTTCCCATACCCATTGTTTCTTCCACCCCCGTAGCCATATTCTTCTTCCCCAACATAGTTGGCGTTTTGAGACCCAAACTCCTCATCGTCATACCTTCGAGCATTGTATACGTTTCCCCTATTCAAGTAACCCCAATCTTCATCATCATTGGCTCGATCATCATAATAACCCCCATCGTCCGAATTTTCCGTATGAATGCTCACGTGTTCCGGCGATTGATAACCGGGAACACTATACGGTTCGTCATCGGGAATTGCATTCCTTAAATCGTCAATGTTGAAGAATGGGTCTTCGTTCACGGGATTGCCGTGATCACGGTTACCTCTTCGATCGGAGTTGACATTCCGATCATCAAGGTTAATAGGTAACGATGCTTGTCGGTGAAGAGGTTATTGTTGAGGTGTTCGTTGGGTGTTGTTGGTGTTTTGGTTTCGGAAAGGTGGAGTGGGTGGTCTTGCATTGGTGTTACCACCCGGTAGCTCTTGAGCGGGGAAAAAGGTTCCTCGGGTTTGGAATTGATTTGGGTGGAGGTTTTGGTTTGGGTTAAATTCTTGGTTGGAATTGTGGTTCGCCATTGAATCGGTTTCAATGGTCGGTGTGAGTGGTGGTGTTCGGTTGGTTTGATTAGAAGCAAGGGTTGCTTCTAACCGGCTTGCTAAGTTTCTTCTTGCGAGTCTTTCAATTTCCGGTTCGTAGACTAGAGGTGAAGTCCTCCCGGAATTTCGTGTACGCATGCACTACCTGTAACCTGCACAAGTAACACACCCCGCGTAACAAGGAAAAGACAATACAAAAAGAAAGCAAAACAAATTAAACAGTTAATCACACAACTTCAAACAATATCCAAACACAAAGCGCACGCACTCCCCGGCAGCGGCGCCAAAATTTGATCGGAGTGTCGCGCTCCGGTCAAAGATAATATTTATATACCCTAATTACCCTTAACAAATAGCTAGTGGTAGCAAGGGGTCGAACCACGAAGAGTATGTGGTTTGCGAATGGATTTTGAATGAAATGCAGAAAATGTCACGTTTATGAAGCTTGCTAAGATATGTTTTTGTATTTTTGTTTGATTGGAAGATATAAATTATAACTACTAAAAAGAAACGAGCAATTGCAATAATGTAAATAAAGGTTTTGACAAGATAGAGAAAACAAGGTTCACACCCGGTTCGGTTATTGCAATCCTAGGGTTCTTACACGTTTTAGATTTAATTCACTTGAATATGTTATTAACGGATTTCTATCGTCAAAGCTTAGGTGCCAATTGTTATCAACGCATACACGGACTACAATGCACTTCGTTACTTCGGACAAATAAAACCTTTTGAATGACAAGGCATAATTGCACAAACTTATTTCGCAAAGTCAAATTTCATAACTCACTCGACAATTCACAAATATAGTTCAAATGCAAGACAATTGTCAATCAATTCAAATACAAATCAAGTTGTCACAAAACCAAACTAAAACATTGTTCAAACCCTAGACTTACAATTGACCTACACCGGGGTGAAACCTCCGAGGAATTAGCCGCTCATGGTGTAAACGGTACGATCAACGGATGCAAGAGACGTGAATTGGGCCATCTTGGAGCTTGAAGATGGATGGTTGAATGATTAGAGTTTGGGAATGGTTGATGGTGATAGATGGATTGAAGGTGGAAGAAGGGTTGTGAGGGTGATGAACTAGGGTTTTGATTCGGTAAGGAATTTCGTTGTTGAGAAGATGGATTCTTGATTAGAGATGAAGTGGTAATGAATGATAGGTGAATAATGGCTCCAAGACCTGTTTTCAAACTCAAAATGAAGTGTAACTCCCGAATTGAAGGAGCTAGCACCAATAAGAATCGAAATAAAACCCCAAATGGCCAAAATCCCGTTTCTGCTTTTGACAGGCCGTCGCCGACGGCCCTCAACCCGTCGGCGACGGGTCTTGGATTTTTCATGTTGTTCCGACGGCTTAACCACCTGGATACGGGCATTTCAGCATACGGGGTTATCCAGGGGGCATCGCCGACGGCCTATACCCCGTCGCCGACGGCTCCCTAAAAACCAATTTTCCATTTTTGGCTCCTTGCACTTCCGGTTGATCCGTAACGCATCCCGGAACTCCGGTTTTCGACCCGATGACCTGTAAAGCTCCCGAAAAGCTCCTTAAACTCCATCAATCCTACAAAACACATTCTTGATTAAAAGTAGGCTATTCGAAACTAAAACTTACGAAAAAACGTTAAGTTAAACAATAACAAGCACCGGTTTCCAACTGCGTATCAGCAGGTTCGTTGTTAACTTGTTTTTTATGCAAACAAAGTGCTTCTTTAATTCCCTGTATGTATTCAGGGTTTTCAATATCCATAATGAAGGTAGAAGAAGTAATTTTAAAACGCCTAGATGCTGCAACTAAGGCTCCACATTGGCCTATCGGAGTTGATGGTTTGTAATTCCATCTTCTTAGCTTGCTCCGGTGAGCCCTATTCAGGTGACTGTGGTGGTGATGGTGGAGGGTGGAGGAGGGTGATGGTGGGTGGAGGTTGAAGATGAAGTGTGGTGGTGGGGTTTTTCTCTAAAAATGAAGAAGATGCCCGGATAGTCCCTGTGGTTTGGCCTTTTAAAGGAAAGGGTAAATTGGTCATTTCACACCCACTTAACAGAGAAAACAAACTGAAGTTAGACCCAGGGACTATCCGGGAACAAAAAATGAAAAGTTGGGGACTATTCAGGTAATTTTAGAAAGTTGGGGACTATAGGTGAAAAACTGCAAAACCACAAGGACTATCCGGGCATTTTTCTCATACACTAATTATAAAACCATTAAAAATATTACAGTTTATTTATCGTTAAATAAAAGGATAAATACATGTAATCCTCAGTAAATGCTATATTATCGAAAAATGCTTCCTTGTAACTCTTATATAAGATGAAAATATAAGGACTATAGGGTAGCGATAGTGTACAAAGTGTCTAAAGTGTGAGAAGTGTAAGAAGTGTTTTAAACCATTAGATCTTTGATCTAATGGTTGAGATCAATAGGGACCAAATTATAAATTGTGTTTTAATTATATGGACTGATTTGAAAATTGTAGGGGTAATAGTGTCTTTGTATATGTTTCAAATTATGTAACCCCTCCTAAATTCTAGTGATTCACTCCTAAATTCTAGCGATTCAAATTTAACTGCTAAATTCTATCGATCCTAAATTCTAAAAATACAGAAATATGTAACTGCTACAAGAAATGTATAACATTATACATCGATCATATATAACACCATATAAACTATGTAACACCATATAACACTATGTAACACTATATAAATTTATATAACACTATACATCCATCATAGACATGCTACCAGAAAAAATATAACACTATATAACACTATGCATCCATCATATAACACTATATAAACCAAAGAACACTATATAACACCATATAACACCATGTAACACTATATAACACTATATAAAAATATATAACACTATACAGTTCTGAATGGTGGTTGCACTACAGAATTAATAATTGAAGGTGTTATATAGTGTTTTTTGGTGGTTGCACTACAAAATTATATAACACTACAGAATTATATAACACCAAAAACCATTATATAACATATAACACTATGTAAAAATATATAACATTATACAGTTTTGAATGGTGGTTGCACTACAGAATTATATAACACTACAGAATTAATAACAGGTGAACGAGATGACACAAATTCGTAGATTAATTCTTAAATTTGAATTCCTATAATAAAGGGTGGCGGTGATTTTGGGCAGTTATCTTTTAATCAATTAATTGAAAGAAATAGAAAATTACTAATTCACCCTTTTGAATTAATTTAGATATAGGACATTTGTGATCACTACATTATTTCTCACCCTTCTCACAATATTAGATTAATGTACAGGATCCTCTACCAAGGACTATATGCTATATTTTTAAATACAGATTAATCAAACTATCCTTAGGCTGGTGATCTGGGTCATGGTTTGTCATGTGGGACATGGTCTACGTGATACACCCCCTCCCCCCTCAAAACCATGGTGGTTCGTGTGGTTTAATCATCGGCAACCACGACTCTCTTTCAATTAATTAGTGGATTTTGATTAGTGAGAGAGGATAGTGGGGGTCATAGTCTACACCATATAGGGTGATGGATTAAGTTGGTGGATGAGGATGGGGTAACATGGTGCTGACATGGAGGATGATGGTAGTCATTTGGGTCATGACCACACCACATAGCCGTATATCTTATTAAGGTCCCCAGATTGTTCGTAGAATAATATAAAAATTGCAAAAACTTAGTTTGATAAATTTGATATAACTTGATGTTCTTATTGATTTTCATTAAACTACAAAAATACATATTAATCAAACGATCCTTGTATCTTATAAATTGAGATAACTTGATGTTCTTATTGATACAGATTAATTAAACGATCCTTGTATCTTATAAGGTCATGGGGTGTACTCTAATATTTTGGGTGTTAACGATGACATGGCATGTTAACCGAGATTGTAAACCACTCCCTCCTTGTGTTAAGGGGCATTAAATAGGTTGTATGTAGGGGTGTTCAAAAAAATCCGAATCCGAAACCGAATCCGAATTATCCGAAATTCCGAATCTGAATTATCCGAAATTTCGGATATCCGATTTTTCAGATTCGGATTCGGTTTCGGATATCAATATTGAGAATTTTCGGATATTTCGGATATCCGAAATATTAAACAATATTATTTTTTTAAATATATATAACATATATTTTGGAAAACCCTAATTATACACAACCCCTTTTCTATTCCACCCACCCCCACGCACACCTTCATCCCCTCACTGCTCTCGATTTCCATCTCCTTCAAAGTTTGATGGCTACGATTTGTTCTTCGACATAATCTTCTTTTTCAGGCTTGTAATCGTCGTTCAATTTGCTGGTTTGAACATTTTTTCACTGGTGGTTTGGTATCTAACAAGAAGTCAAGAACCTCAATATCTCATCTTTAATTCAATTCGATGGCTGAGGTTTATATATGTGCTTTATGCCAATTGTTTAGTTTTAGGTTCACTCTATAGTTGACAAATGTGAATTAGTTTTCATCGCATCTAATGGTGTAATAGTTTGTGATTAAATGGATATTACAGTTGGATAAATATAGTCCCATATGAGACTTGAAGTTCAATACTTATAATTCATTTAATAAAGTTTTTTTTTTTGTGATTTTTTGGAAATCTTTATAAAATGGGAACTATTTGGATGGATGCAGCCATTAAGAATGTACTCATTTGCTCAAGAAGTTTTGCTATTCTAATCGATGGAAACAATTTTTTTTTTTTTTAATTCAGATCTATGGATAAATCTTTGTTTCCAGCCATTAACAATCTGATATTTGACTAAATGGATAAATTAAGCTTTGCTTTTTCGAAAGTGACTTTTATTTTGAAATAATTTGTTTTTGAATTCGGATATCCGTTTCATTATCCGAATCCGTATCCGAAATTTCGGATACCCGAATTTCGAATATCCGAAATTTCGGATACGGATTCGGATAGTGATATTAACTATCCGAAATTTTCGGATATCCGAATTTCCGGATATCCGGTTTTGAACACCCCTAGTTGTATGTTAACATGTTAACCGGATGTTAAGAGACATAATTAATTATTCTTTTATTTTTTAAACCAAAAACCATTAAAAATAGGGTTAGATGAAGTTAAAAGGGATTAAACCATTTCCTTGGAGTAGGGTAAAATAAAATGAGGAAAAAAGGTTGATGTAGCATTTAGGTGAAGTTAAGATGGGTTAAAGTATACCCAAAGGCCTTTTTAAGATAACTTGATGTTCTTATTGATTATCATTAAACTAATAAAATACAGATTATACCCTTTACCCAAAAAAAAATACAAAATACAGATTAATCACATGATCCTTATATCTTATTAAGGTCCCCGAGTTGTTCGTAGAATTATAATAAAAGAAATTGCAAAACTTAGTTTAATAAGTTGAGATAACTTGATGTCCTTAGGGTATATGGAGTGGGGGTGGTAAACCCACTCAGTACCGACCCCCATTCACTGCTAACCAACTTTGTCGATCAAGTTTAACGAAATGGAGGGTGTTTTCGGTGAACCTTCACCGAATCGGGGAGAGGGGGGGAAGGGGAGAGAGAGGGGTGTGTGGTGGGGTCCATGCCATCTCAACTAATCACATATTTTCCATTTTTTTAAATAGTTTACCTATTCCAAAGTGTCTAACTACCACCAACGTTTTTGAGCAATAGGTAAACAAAATAGGTAAAATGACGTGGCACTGTTTGATTGGGTGATTTAAAAGTTTACCTATTCAAAGTGCCTAAACACTCCCTACACCCTTATTTATTTTCATTAAACTACAAAAAGTTAATATAAAAAATTGATTTTGATATCCTATAAGTTATAACTAGTTATCTAGAATTGTTGTGAAATAAATAAATAAATGTATGGGTAGTTAGATACCAAATACATTTGAAGGCCTATACAACCACCATAGATGTTGTTTAGCACACTTTTCAAACTTGTGGGATGCTTTTGAAATAAAAAATTCTTGTACCTAAATTCATATCTCTTGCAAAATTATCCTCAAAAGATAGCAAACTTTTTCATTCTTGTCTTTTTTTCATTTGAGTGAGTTCATCAGTGACACCATTGCTCAAGAATCCCATGCCATAGTTGTTAAATCAGTTTCTTGAATTATGTTTTCATTCTTAAAAGATGGAGGGTCTTTACAAAACTATTGAGGATGCTGTTGAGTTGAGACAAGGTAGTTTAATGGAGTAAATATTGGTAGAAATAATATTCCTTTATCTTATCTATATCTATATATATAATATATAATAAATGAATAAGGTTTGGGACACGTGTCGCGTTATGGTGCAACCTCACTTGATTTTTGGCGGGAAAATTAGGAAAAAACACATTTTCGCATTTGGATCCCGCACTTGGTATCCGTACCCGGATTTTTACCCGACTATATAAATGTTCTAAAACCTAATTCACTCATTTTTTTCTCTCAGCCGTTCCATCTTCCTAAACATGTTAGGGTTTTTTACATTGCAGTCGCCCTATTCTTCTCCGTCTTCAATCTTCGATCTTCATCTAAATGGTACACTCGAAACCCTAGCGCCTCCCTCACATTTTCTACAGATCCATCTGTTGGAATGGAAGAGTTTCACAGTCACGAAACCCTAGCCATCATCATCTTCCCTGTTTTGATTTAAGAAGAAAACCCGTACACGATTTTGATTTTTCATTCATATTATCTGACGATTCTTTTCCCATCAGCAGCAACTCTCACTACCACCACCGCACTCCATCCTACCGTCGCATCACCACCGTCTCCTCTCACAACTCCGTCAACGAAGCACCGTCCAAATACCTGCGCTCGTCTTCATTGTCATTCAGGTCCGATTATCTAATCGCACAAACCCTAGGTTCCGTTTCCTTAATTTTGTTTTTGTTTTCGTACTAATCTGTTTTATTATTTGTGTTTTGGGTGAAATGAATTTGTATATAACTGTGTAAATCTGTTTGATCATTATCTTACGTTAGTAGATTGTGTTTATGTGAAGCTTTTATGTGTGTATGAAGTGATGAATGGCTTATATTAGATGATCGTTCGTTGCGATTAATGTCTTTGTATGTGTATGACGTAATGAAATCGAATTGTTTAGTTTGATGATTGTTATTGTTCATTATATATGATAATTTGTGTGTTTCGGTGGTTTCAATAACGTTTTGATGCATTAGAAAGGGAATAATTTACAAGAATTTAGGTATTTTGGAGAGATTTTGAAGTCTATAATTTTTTAGGTGTGATTTAGGTTTAGTTTGCTGCATATATTAGGCATTTCTATGCCTAAGAAATTTTGTACTTGACTAAACCTGTTTGTTGTGTTATTTTTGTGTTTATGGCGATTTTAAGGTGATTTATGTCCGTTCTATAAAAAAGGCTTCATATTATTTGACCATCAACCATATGTTTTAACACTTTTGCATGGCACATGTACTGTATGCAATATAGATGGAGCTGTACTTGAATTTTTCCTTCATGAGACCATAACTTTTTTTCTAATGCAGGGACGTAGGGCGTTGCTGGTAGCTAAAGATAAAAATCCAAAGGTAAAAGATAGTAAAGAAAATCTGGGTGTGTTAAGTAAGCGGGTTGGGTAATGGGTCAAAATGGGTTCAGGTAGCTAAAGTAACATTGGACCTACTTGCAAGTTGCAAACGAAACACTATCTTATTTCATTTTTCTTAAAAAAATGTTAATGTTATAGATATGATTACAGGTCAGGTTGGACCTGCTTGCAAACACTTTGTTGTTTAAAGTTTCCTTAATAACAAAAAAATGTTATTGTTTTAATTATGATTACAAAACTATACCGTTGTGATAATAATCTAAACCTTTTTTTAATAAAGTGAATTAGAAGGTTTTATGCATTTGAATACATTTTGAACGACTTTCAACTCTTTGGGTTAAATTTATTAGCTTTGATCTATTTGATCCATTTGAGTAGGGACGTTCTTCGGGTTTCGGATTTTACGGGTTTTTCGGGTCGGGTTGTTCGGTTTTTTTGCTAGGAAAAGGTGACCCGATAACCGACCCATTTAAAGATCGAGTTGTTCGGGTAAGGGTTATTCGGGTTCGGGTCGTGTTGTTTGGGTTTTTTGCTAGGAAAAGGTGACCCGACAACTTAGTTTAACAAGTTTAAAAAAGTTGACTGGTCATTATTTTTTAAAATTCATAATCACGTGCATATTTGACAAGTTTAATGATATTTTTATATGTTTTTACATTAATATCGGGTTAAACAGGATTTTAATAAACACAATAAGGTATATAAGTTTTTTTTTATGATATTAACCCAAAAAATAACTTTAAATACTACTCATATTTGCTAATCCGGTATTAGGTTTAATAAAATACTAGAAAAAACAATAAAAAATAATCAAGTGTTTCAACTAAAGAATCATGGCTTGGGAAAATGTATTAACTAAAATAACCACAATGGTTTTTCCCTCCTAAACCAACCACAAATACGAATTACCCATTTACTAAATGGATAGATCCGAAATCAATAATTATGTTACCTAAAATAATGAATCTTACAGGATAAGCTTCATTCTAACATTTAACCCTAATTATCGTTCTCTCCTAATCGATTTCAGATTTCCAAAGCATATTCAAAGACCATCCAAATCAAAGGTATCAAAATCTTATTCTTGATGTTTTACTTTAGATCTTCTTTGTAAAATTTTGATTCGAAACAATCAGTGTGCTTCATCGATTAGGTTAAAGTTAATGATATTATTTTATGATAGCCGAATCTTCTCCACTTCTCTCATATCAATCATTGTTGCAAATGCTCAACAACGATTCTTGCATATCATCAAGAACTATCCACATAATCAAAGTTAAGCACTTCAATTTCTTATTTGTCGTTAAGACTGTCGGTTTTTAATAATGATTTTGAACGTCGTTTTTTATTGTTATGCTAATGTCGATTTTGAAGAACAATACCAAATATCGAAGAAATCAAAGGTATGTTTATCGTTTTGTCATCTCTTTTTTTTGTTCGACTATGGGCAAGATCAAGTACTTCGAAAAGTATTTTGATGATACATTTGATCACAGGTAGTAGTTTTTCATTTTTTTCTTTATTAATATTCGTTTGATAGTTGTTTTTTGCCTGTAATCAATCTGTGTAGATTATGTTTTCCGAATAATTCGATTCACTATTTGGGATATGTATGCTTCACATTTTGAAAGCAATATATGAACACTAGGGTTGAACGAATCAAGCTATGAATGTTCTTCGCTGCTTTAATACTGATCTTGTGTATCTGTTGTCTAGGTAGAATTTTAGGAACATGATGTCAGCAAAAGGTTCGAAAATGCTACGTAATTTTAGTTACACTCACGACTATCGCCTTTTTTTGCCGATAAGTCTTCTTTACCACCATCACCACCTGATGATTTTCGCTGCGGTTTTAGATAATTATGGATGTTTGTGAGCCCTAATTTGGATGCAATTAAGTAAAACGGTGGCTGGCGGTTAATGTGTTAGTTTTTTTATTGTTTCTGTTTCAGATAAATGGCGTCTTCTGCGGATTCGTGGATGAGGGAGTATAATTAAGCGTCTAAACTTGCTAATGACATTACTGGTATGATATCAGAGAGGAGTTCGTTTGTAGCAGGGTCGGAAGCTCAGCGTCATTCGTCTGCAATTCGGAGGAAGATTGCGATATTGGGAACTAGACTTGATAGTTTGCAGTCTCTTCTGACAAAGCTTCCTGCAAAACAGCCTCTGTATGTATTTAGCTCAGTTTGTGAATTGTAGTTAAGAGAGCGTTATTATCTTGCTTTTGTCTTTCAAAATTTTTTAAAGTTGTAACAAAACTATCAATTAACCTATTTTTAATATTTTCAGAACGGGGAAAGAAATGAACAGACGCAGACATATGCTTGCAAATTTGAGAACAAAAGTAACACAGATGGCGTCCATGTTGAACATGTCAAGCTTTCGTAATAGGGACAACTTGCTTGGGCCAGGTACTAAATATCTGGGTTGGTGGCTGATGATGGGAGATTATGGCGCCGGAATTTCAGGTCGATGGTGATGGTGGTGGTGGGGCCCACTGAATTTTTTTACAATTCAATATGATAGATGGGTCCTACAAATATATCTTTAAATGCTTAATGAATTTTTACAATTGCTTTTATTGGCAGCCCTTCACCATTAATCAGTATGGTATTGAATATAGGAGACTTGATGGCTCAATGTCTTCATCTGCAAGGGATAGTGCTGTTAAAGATTTCAACACTGATCCTGAGGTGGCTTCCTATTCTTTATAGTTATTACATGAAAATAAGTCCACTGATTGCTAGAGTTAGCAAAACGGGTGGGTCGGATAAATGTTTGGGTCAAATAAAATTATTTTTCCTATATGAGTTGAAACAAGTAAGGCTAACCAACTTATTATTATAGGGCTAAAAAAATCACACTGAAGTTTCAAAATGGTTGATTTGCCATAGTTAGTTAAGATAACCTGTTAACTTATCTTGAAGTAGAAAAGTTGGAAATTGGCTACCTTAAATAAAAAAGTTCTAAACTTTAATGCAATCAGTTTTTTTAAACAAATTAGCGTTGAATGATATTACAAAATTTTAGTATTTCATAAATAAAATGATTTAGGAGGTTTTATCAATTAAAGATTCACTTTGGGAGATTTTCAATCTGTTTTACACCAATCTTTTTTATTTGATCTTTTGAAGGTTTTATCAATTAAAGATTCACTTTGGGAGATTTTCAATCTGTTTTACACCAATCTTTTTTATTTGATCTTTTAGATTAATAACATAATCCTAATCAGAACCATTCAAATGTAAATGGGTTGTTATTCTAAGCCAAGTATTCGCGAATTTAGTGTTTTCATTTTTGTTCAGAGAGGAAATACGTTACAGGTACCTGTTGTGCTGATGTCGCTGAAAGCTGGGAATCTTGGTTTGAACACGGTATCTGCATCTCATGTTATTCTTTACGATCTGTGTTTGAATCTAACTACTGAAGATAAAGCCATTGACCAAGCTCATAGAATCGGTCAAACTCGACCTGTTACAGTGTCCAGACTCATTGTTAAGAACACAGTTGAAGACATAATTCTTGCTCTCCAGGTTTGTACTTCTGGGGTTAAACTGTAATTTTGCTATTTTACCATGTCAAGTGAATCCCAAAAATTTGGTGAATGCAGGATAAAAAGAGAAAAATGGCTGCTTTGGCTTTCGGTGAAGATCAAAGTGGAACTTCAACTGCTCATTTAACCAATGAAGATCTAAGATTTTTGTTCATGGGGGCACGTTAAAACTTTCCATTAGTCAGGTTGTATTGTTGGGCATTTTGTTGAGATAAAATGCGAAGCCCTTCAAATAGTTGTAATTTACTAGGCTTTTTTGGATACCCAGGTTTGAAAGGAGGAATGTTATTACCTTTTAAAATGCATCTTTTCATATATGGTTTTAACTTAAATTTTGGTTTTATTTTGACCATATCATAGTAATGGTTACTATGTTTCAAACTCCATAAGATCTCTTGAAAATAAAATGGTTAACTTAAGTTTTGGTTTTATTTTGACCATATCATAGTAATGGTTACTATATCCGCTTAACTTGTTTAGTAATCATTTAGATATGCTACAAGAATGGGTTTGTTTGGCATATCCACTATAGGGGTATGTTCATCTACTGCTTTCAACCTTACTAGAGGATCCCACTAACCCCTAGAGAAAAGGAATCCATGCTAGATATTTTAACCCAACCTGCTACCATCATGTAAACTTTATTTAATCTTCTCACACCAATATCCATTTTCATGCCAATTATCATACACTCCTTAATATTTATCCTGTTACATCATTTTTTATATTCACGTGTTTTAATGTATTATGACATAAAAACAACTGTATATATAACAATCACCTATTTTTTTACGGATGCTTCACTTCTGTCCACCTCAGTTGTAGATAGACCTGGTAAGTTGTAACAAATTTGAGTTCTTCATTAACTTTTAAAAATTTCTAAGATAAACCTACAAAGCAAACATTAAATGTTGTTTAATATTTAAAGATTTATGATAATATTGTATGTATGTGAATTAAAATTGTATTCTCACTTTGTCATTAGTTTACTTGGCACATAACTTTTAAAGAAACTATTTTAATCAACAGGTAAAATTGGGTAGGTCGGGTAGGTTTGGGTCATCGATTGAAGCGACTTTGGGTCAGAATGGGTTCGGGTCAATGCGGGTTAGGATTAAACTGATTTCGGGTTAAGACAGGTTCGGAGCAAAATGAGTTCAGTTCAATTAAATAATTATTAATTAAGTTCGGGTCAATATGGGTTTGGAGCAAAATAAGTTCGGGTCAAACAGGTGGTTTTTTTGAAAAAAAACTTTAAAGTTTTGAAACTTTTTTTGAGCACCTATCTTTATGTATTACATATGATAATTTTGTGGAAGAAATATGTTTTGAGAAACAGTTTGATGTTATAGATTACTAAACTCTTCTTCACTAACTTTGATTTAAGGGATATCTGTTTAAGAACTTCTATGGTTTAAAAGTTACCTGTTTTGATTCTTATTGCCTGAAACCTAATCTTAAATTTAACCCAAACTGACTTGAAATATTATATGCTTAATTACAATTCTAACAAAATAAAGTTCCTAAGAAATTTAATACATTACTTGTGATATATTTTTAGATTATATAGTATATTAATATCTTGATTCTTGATGCCGGTAAAGAGATATGAGATCATTTTCGAGTAATCTGTTGGACATCACCTAATATCAAACCCTTAGAATTTCCTATACCCCAACCAATCTTTCTCCTTGGGTTCGGAGTTTTTAAGCCATCCAAGTAATCATAAAACCATTTTTTCAGATTCTCCATTAAGTGATTGCTACTCTCATTTTATATAATGAAGAAGAAGGCATTCACTGAACTTTTTAGCAAATTTACACAGGCTAGGTTGATGTCTACAACTCTTCCAACTCCAAGTAATGTCAAGGATCCGGAGAAAGTTAGCAAGAAAGAGACTTAGCTCCTATCTCTATGAATTCAAAGCAGTTTTTATGATTTTTACGTTTTAAACATTGGTTTTTTTTTAATATTTCAGTTTGTTTGACGTGGTTGTTTGATCTTTATATATATATATATATATATATATATGAATAATTCTATCCTTTTTAACCAATATTTTTTTCTTTTTAACTTAATCAACGTATCATTTGTCGTGTAAGGATTTCATCACGTTGTTTAGAATATGTTTATGAATTTTATTAGTTGAAAATTCAAGTAAAAACATAATATAATATAATTAAAAAACAAACAATATAACATTTTGTATCAGTTTACGAAACAATTTTTAACTGAGATTTCACTAAGAATTAAAAGGTAATAAGCTTTACACGAAAACTATGAATACACATGGAGACAAAGTTAGGATACTGATGAAACGGAACAAATAAATTATTGTGGGAAGGGAAAGAAAATACTAACGAGTTTCAAAATATTGTTTATGTACCTTTTATTATTGAAAACTAAATTTTCCTAACCCGGGATGTTCCCGGGTGATAGCCTAGTATTTATTATACGCAAATAATATGATTACGGTTGTAGAATGGACACTTAGTAACGTTAAAAACATGATCAGTAAATAATATGATTACGGTTGTAGAATGGACACTTAGGGTATGTTTGGCAAAAGTAGCTGGTGACTGGTAGCTGAAAGCTGCTGGAAGCTGGTAGCTGGTGGCTGGAAGCTGTTAGCTGTAGCTGGTAGCTAGTAGCTGTAGCTTTTTAGATATATTTGATGTTTGGTAGAGTAGCTGGAGCTTTTAATAAAATGTATAAAATTACCTAAATGGACATAACTAAAAATTTAGAAAGTTGGTGCATTAAAAAGTTTCTTATTTTGAGAGGTTAAAATAGTCATTTTTCCCTAAAAGCTTGTAGCTCCTTCTAAACGCTACTAGTAGTAGCGTTCAACCAAAAGCTTCAAGCTCCTAACCTAAAAGCTTAAAGCTCCTTCAACCAAACAAGACTTTTTATTAAGTAGGAGCTTTTTCTTAAAAGCTTAAAGCTAGAAGCTCCTAAAAGCTCCTAAAAGCTCCATGCCAAACATACCCTTAGTAACGTTAAAAACATGATCAGTAGTGTTTGGGCATGTTTGGCTAAGCTTTTTGAAACAACTTATTGATTTATTAGCTTTTTGAAAAGTCATAAGCTCTACAACTTATTGATTTATTAGCTTTTTGAAAAGTTATAAGCTCTAAAATGATGTCTGGCAATGAGAGTGTATGTGAGGGAAAAAACTAATAAGTCAATAAGTTACTTTATACTAATTTTTCCAAAAAAACCAATAAGTCAATAAATTGTTTCAAAAAGCTTAGCCAAACATGCCTTTAATTGTTTGCTTCAAGGTTGAAGACAGATCTTCATAAGTCCGGTTAGCATGGGGTTGAAGTAGATTATCATGAGGTAGTTAGTGACTTACGCTTCTATTGTAAACCTCAGAAACTTATGTTTTACTTAAAGTAAATTACAAGTTGTCCTTTATGTTTACACCAAATTAAAGGCGGTGTTCTTTTCCTTTAAAATTGATGGGTTTTGTACTTAATGTTTCAAAATCTTACACGTTCTGTCCTTTAGGCCAAACCCAGTTAAATTTTTTAGTTAAATCTGCTCACCAAAGGGTATGTTTGTCTTTTTACCTATATATTTAATATTATTATTTAAAAAAACTAAAACAAAATATTAAAAAAGTATTATTATATATGTAAAATTATGATCTGATTCTCCACTCTCTCTATCTAAACTCTCTCTCTAACTCTCTAATACTCCCTCTTTCTCTCTCTTGCACCATCCACCACCCACAACCTTCACCAACACCACCCACCCCACCTCAGCCTTCACCGCCACCACCACCCCCCCCCCCACTTACCGACCACTACCAATTCCACCACACTACCCCCACCTATCGACCACTGCTGCACCCACCATCACCACTGCACCCAAATCACCATAACCTCTCTCTCCCTCTCTCTCTCTCTCTCTCTCTATACCAGACTACCACCACCATCAACCCGCCACCGTCTCCGACATCACCACCCCTACCGGAACCCTAACCCCAATCTAGAGATTATTTTCCATGGGGAGGCATATCATCAAATGGAGCTGATGAATTCTCAGACCTGATTGCACTAATTGGTAATTGATTTGTTTCTAAAGATGTTTTTCAATACTTTCTTCATGATTTGTAAGTTAGGGCTCGAATTGGGTATTAGGGTCTTCAATATCTAAATGTGATGTCGAACCCAGTTCTCTTTCAACCACAGAAAATGACCCACTGGCCCAATTTGTTGTAAACACAGGAGAAATTGGATCCCAACTCCACTCCTTAACTTCGTCAATTAGCACATACCTTGCAATCACTATCTTGTTTGATTTAGGATTCAACAAACGATAAGCCTTACTTCCTTGTTCAACTCCTAAATGAACCATTGGTTCACTTTGATCACTGAGTTTGGTTATGTCATTCAGCTTCTTGACATATGTAACACATCGGACATGCTCCATGGTGATTGATGAACTGCGATTTGGATGCAGAGAAATAGAATCTGGAGATGAAGTTTGGAGAGAGAGAGAGGATAAAATGATATTGTTACACAATAGCCCTTACATATAACTTATTAACACAATAGTCCCTGAAGAGATGAAAAGACAAAAATGTCCTCATGTGTGAAGCGCACATGACCATAATTAATGAAAAAATCTAACTGGGTTTGGCCTACAGGACATAACGTGTAAGATTTTGAAACATTAAGTACAAAGCCCGTCAATTTTAAATGCAAATGACACCGTCTGCAATTTGATGTAAACATAAAGGACAAAACTTGTAATTTACTCTTTTACTTATATAGGGATCTCGGTTGCTCTTAATATGGTGTGAGTTAAAAGTTGGTAGCATGGGCGGCCCTGGGGGTGGGCTGGGAGGACCACCGGCCAGGACACGTGTTTTCCGAGAGGCACATATTTTAAAAAAATCCGATATATATATATATATATATATATATATATATATATATATATATATATATATATATATATATATATATGTGTGTGTGTGTGTGTGTGTGTGTGTTATATAGATTTTTTCTTTTTAAAATAGAATACCCATATAAACATCAAGTTATATGTTAGGCCCATTTAAAAATCGATTTTAAATTTTATAACTTAGCCCATTAGGTTTAGCCTAATACCTATTTGATTTTGAAAAAAAAAATTATTTGGGTGTTATTTGTTAGAATTAGGTGAATGTTAATTGTTAGAATTTAGGAACTTTGTTACTTGTAATTTGGGTGTAATTTGTTAGAATTAGGTTATTATTTGGCCTTCAATGTCGAAGGGCACAACTTATTTATTGCTATAACTTCAATCATTATTAAAAAAATAGTTTACATGATATATCCCGTTAAGGTCTAAGGAGTACATTTTTCAGACTCGAAAAGGGCACCTGAATTCTCAAGACCGGCCCTAGTTGGTAGTAGATCTTTGATAGATTCAAGAAAAGGCATGGATAGCAAATGTGCCTTTACATCGATGGGAGATGGACAATTATTTCTTTAGTTCTCGGTTCCTTAAGAATATATTATATGTCATTATTTCTTATGCTTGCGACTGTCAGTAACATTTTGGAATCCTTAAAGACGATTTTTTTTTGGGGGGGGGGGGGGTGAAGTGTGGGTAAACCCAGAAAAATTCAATGGATTAAATGGGATTTAGTTATGGCAGGAAAACAAAGAGAGGGTTTGGGTGTCAAAAGTTCGAAAGCTGTAAATTTGAACTTAAACGTAGTGAAAGGGAGTTCATCTTTTAACTTCTCTCACATTCTGTAGCTAACCATCAGTCATAATTTAACACCTCATTTTTCTCTTAAATTTCTTTGAAATTCCCTAAAGACATGTTGTGGAGTTGCCTAAAGTTTCCTAGACTTTTTTCTTAAATAATTAATTTAATATAAAAAAGTAGTTAAACATTACAAAAAAATAGAAAATTTAAAACAACCTTGCATTACTAAAAAATAAAACTAAACAAAAAAATACGAAGGTAGTAGTTGTTATCTAAATGTGGTAACTTGATGCTCACATTGTATTCCACAAGATTCTTGAAGGTGCGATGTGTATCCAGATTCTGCAATTTCAAAAGGACATCCCCATCAACATTTTCATTTGTTTGAAGATCGACCTCCTACTCTAGTGATATCGTCATCCCTATCGTCTTCTAGTATCATATTGTGTAATACAACATATGCGTACATTATGTTCTAGTAATGGCCATGGACAATGCTTGTGCAAGAAGTGGAACTATAGCCCAACAACTCTTTAGCAGTTAACACACCATATTCTCGTTCGACATCCTTTCTTTCCTCATCTTGTACCACCTAGAATGTTTTTCGTCACTCGGATAAGTGAATGCTTTCACAAAGGTTGCCCAAGTTGGGTATGTCTCATATGCAGTGCAGTATCCATGCTTGTATTGCACCCCATTTACCTCTAATGGAGCATGTGCGTAACGTCATTGAAACATGGCGAATGGGGGAGGAAGTTTAGATCGTTATTTGAACCGACAACACTAAAGAAGGCATGCCAAAACCATAATTTGTGGGACGCCACCGCCTCTAGCATGATCGTTGGGTATTCGTGATCACCACTTATATATTTTTCTCGCAATATCGTCAGATAGTTCCTCCACGTCCAATGTATAAAATAAATATTGCCTAGCATCCTCAGAAAGTCGTGTTCGCTCTCATGTGCGGCATACAATATTTGTATGTCATTGGACGTTGGACTTCGCAAATACTCCTTACCATATAACATAATAATTTGTAAGCTTTCACGTAAAGCCCTTTCGAACATAGCGAGGTACTCATCGTGTGAGTCTGAGTCTGGAACAGGGTGAGTAAACGAAACTTTTGTGACGGGGTGATTTAACGAAACCTTTTTGCCAATGAGTTAAGCGATGAACAGAAGTTTATTTAACTTTTTATTCAAGCTTTCTTAATTTTAGATTGTTTTGTTATTTTATTATATAATTAAATTTTGAGCATATTGTGTATCTCTTATAACTTTTAATATATAATTGTTATAAAATTTTAAGTATCTTATTCTGATGTACCTATTTTTATCTATGTCTCAGTATAATTTTATTCGAAAATGAGTTGTTAGTAGTAGTGTACAAATCATCACTAGTGCTCTAGTGGTGGCCACGGGTATTTAAATTCCACCTATGGTGGGCCCGGGTGAGTTTTCCCATCCAGGTCTCAAGTTAGAGTCTGGGTGATAGGGTTTCTCATTGAGGGGTTTAAATTGGGGATCTATTGTGCGAGGGGGCTCTCTAGCGCGGACCCGGTTAAGACAACGTATGCTAGACCTCCCGACATTCGCAAATAATTAACACCTTTCAAAAAAAAGTAGTAGTGTACAAGTAATCGAAGCATAAATGTACATATTATCTAAGTTTCTTTGCATTTAGTTTGTTTTTGTTTTTATACAAATTGACATTGTTTACCCTTTTCATTATTCTCATAGTATAATGTAATGCTTCATAAAATTTCAAATATACCATATTGACGTGCTTATTTTAATCTATGTTTTGTTCGATAAAAGTTTTGTTCAAAAATTAATGAGTCAAATATAATTGATTTTTTTTGTTCTTTAGCATGACGAAACAAAAACAACTTCGGTAGCAGTATCAGTGTTTGTCGCAGCCCCCGACCCCCTGCCCCGGGAGGCGGGTGCCGCGAGCACGCAGAGCGGATAGTATCGGTGTTTATTAATATGGCAACGGAAAACTTTCATCAGGACCGTAGTTAGGAAATGTTTTATCAGAGTTAAAACACCAAACTTTTGATAATAAATCAATGGAATAAAACCCAAGTTTCCATTACAATATGTTTATAGGGATAAACCCTAGTTTATCGAAAGACAAAACTCTTTTTTATTTAACTAACTTTTATAGCCACTTTTCCAAGCCTTCAGTGCTCTCCAGCTGGCTTCTAATAGCTTTACATCAAGTTACCTGAAACGCATTTTAAAAAGGTTTTATCAGCAAGAAATACTGGCGAGTGCATCCCAGTTTAATCAAAATAGTTTTATCACTTTACAACTTTACAGTATTGAGGGCATCCGCAGTTACATTTGCTTATATCTACTCAATTACTCATTCAGTACTGTCAACACCTGACCTGTGGGTCATATTACTCATTAGCTAACTCTTTGTCCAAAGGTAACGTCTTTCGGTAATGTATACAAAACCCCAACATACCGACGGTAATTATAGAATCAAAACACTCAATTACTGTTAAGTGTTTATTTAAAACATTTGAGGTTTTGGTAAAACATTTTGACTCACAAAAGTAATTTACAAAAAGGTGACAAAAAGAGAATGTACTCACATTGTTTACTTAGGTAAAACTAAAGCTTCCTGGTGTATCTCCTGGTTATTATCTATTAAAATTAAACAATGCACACGTGTTAGTAAAATAACCCAAATCATATTAACCGTACAACTCGAGACAGAACTCCAACGACTGAGTCAGGTAGAGCCTTGACATGCGTTACGGAACCCTAGAGCAATCGGGTGTAACACGAGATAGAACTCCAACGACTGAGTCAGGCAGAGCCTTGACATGCATTACGGAGCCCTAGATCGATCGTGTAGGGTAACAAATAGGGTTATAATACTTACAACGAGGCAGAGCTTCGCTTTATAGGGTATTATTTCCCGAGAGTTGGACTATTAGAGATTGAGAGAGAATATCAGAATTTGAATGAGAATCAAATGAGCTCTCGACTCCTATTTATAGGCAGATCTGAAGGTGGCTCGCAGCCTGCGTAACCCCTTTCAAATGCTCTCGCGGCCCGCGAGAACATGCGTGGTAGTTATAGCTTTGGCCAGTCATTGGCCTAGCTTCGTTGAGTCATCGGACACGTGGCGCAATGCAGTGTCGAGCAAGCAAAGGGGCTCGCGCCCCGCGAAAGACAAAGGGTACCGGGTCGCGGCCCGCGAGACCCTTGTGTCTTTGTTTTTATTTTATTTTTTATAAATATAAAGGTATTAGGGTCCATTTCTCGTATACGGAGTATATTTTAGGACGTTTAGGGTCACGGAATGTAAGACCCTAATTACGATTTGACCCAAAACAACGCAGCGGAAAATGAACCGTAAAATTTCTTTCTTTTAACTTCTCTAACACACTTGAATACCGTTTAGGTCAAACCTTTTAACATAAATACATCATTGATCATTTATTTAACGTAACTATGTTAACAAGTAGTTACAAACAACGTGACCGCTCTCCCGTACAATCCATGATCTTTAACTCGACCCTCGTTCACTTGTCCATCATGAATATCTGACTAACCTGCGGTCACCATATATAACCAACATGTGTACATGGTGACATCATATATAATTTAAAACATATACTTAAAAGGCTATATCGCATTCTAATTATGTAAGGTATTCCATTGAACCATCCCCTCAATTTTATTTACTCGAGTCCGACATCAATTCCTCGAGAGTCCGGCGTTCCCATACCTACACTTCATTTCATTCTCAATAGTAACATGGTTAGGAATACGTAATCTCAAACATGTTGAAAGCACACATCTTCACATATACGTATACCAGTGATCTACGATCATTAGATTACAACACGCATATACACATTCATATATCTAAGTACATTCATACGTATCCCATTCATATGTGCGTACATACAAGTTCACACTACTTACACACGCTACAGTTCCATATCTACATACATGTATACAAGTCACATTCACTTATTCATATTCAAATATCAAACTTTGAACGTCGCAAGCATCTAAAGTTAAGCCTTACCTACAAACATATCAATAAAAATCGATGCAGTTACAAATAAACATAACCGACTAACTTCCACAAACATGATGAACATTCCATTAACATGATGAACGTTCCATTAACGTGATGAACATTCCATTAACGTGATGAACATTCAATTAATATGATGAACATTTCATTAACATGATGAACATTCGATTAACATGATGAACATTCCATTAACATAATGAACATTTCATTAATATGATGAATATTCTATTAACATGATGAACATTCCATTAACATGATAAACATTTCAGTAACATGATGAACATTTCAGTAACATGATGAACATTTCCGTAACATGATGAACATTTCCGTAACATGATGAACATTTCAGTAACATGATGAACATTTCAGTAACATGATGAACATTCCATTAACATCATGAATATTCCATTAATGTGATGAAACTATCATCTTAATTTACATTAAGGATAGACAAAGTTCATATGAACTTACCTTGGTACTTACCCTTACCCGTAACTTCTTACATGGTTCCATATATACAACATACTAAACTTCATTTATAAAATAAGAAGTGATTCCGGAAATCACTTACCTTAAGCGTCCGTTTCGTACTTGCTTCCTCGCATCCTTCCCGTTAGCCTTCCACGCTTCCACCCACCTTGACATGATCCTATACTTTCATGTCATTATGGTTACCGCATTATTAGCATACACGCACATTCTAAATTACATTAATTTCACATTCATATTCTATATTGACCTTTACTAGACAATACCAACCACACAATGCATAAGATAACAATCACATCTTTTCATTCCACATAATTCTTTATATCGTCACATATAACATTTATTGATATAGAAAGTCAACTGTCCATTATATGAATTATCAACTTAAGCTCATACATTCTCAACATTAATAGATTGTACTACGGACATCATACACATTTCATACTCATATAGCAAAACACATATGATCATCTAGTTGTATGCACACAAAACATAATCAATTTCTTCCATACTAGTAATATCATGATTTTACAATTAACAACATTGTCCAAGCTTAGTTAACACACATAGCTTCCCAACCTTACTCCTTACTAATATACGCACTTTCTACACACTTAACACCAAATCACATATGATTTCATCTAACCTTAAGTAAATCAACACATAATGTGCATCATATTACCCAAGCATAGAGTATAACTTCTAATGCATACCTTTTACCAAATCATATAATTAACCAAAATCTTACATGTATTCCATTCAAAACATATTTCTCATGTTTAATTATCACCCAATTACATCATCTCCACACATTACACACTTTCATCTATCATTTGCATACCATTTCATCTATTAATCTCACCTAGGCATTTCAACAAACACTTGGTGTGCGTACTACTTTCTAAGCACATTGTGCAAGCATCTTATGCTCATCTTCCTACTTCTTGCCTTCATCAATCAAATACAACTAAAATCAACCAAATTCCATACCATACTCAACCTATCTAACAAGTATTCATCACATACAACATACTACATCAAATTTTGAACAAGGATTGGACATGGATGATATATCCAAGTCACCATCTTCACCATAACAAACGGGTTTCGCCTCAAAACATCGAATTAATCAAAATCATGCATAATCCATATTCTATATGGTGATTCTAACACATATACATGATTAATTTCATACAATTTCGTGGATTAAACATAAACCCAATGCATACAAGATCACTAAATCTCAAATTACAACTTACCACATGTTTGTAAGGTTGAGATGATGATAATTCTTCATTCATGCATAAGATTGGATCGTAAATTCATCACCAATTTAGTGATTCTTGATGAACAAGGGTTTTGGCTCCCTTTGTGTTTCTCCTGATGTTCTACGCACACACTCACACCTAAATTGCAGAATTTTTGGCTTCAATTTCCCTTTTATTGACCACTTCCATCAACTTCCAAAAATGTCATAATTGGCCCTTGTACTTTCCATTCATTCTTGCTATTTACTCTTTTATGTTAACTAAGTTAAACAACCTAGTTAAGTTATTTCATGACATATATCTAGTAAATACCATGTTTATAAAAACTTTGGATTTTGGGGCGTTACACGTAAAGGGTTATAGGAGGGTTGTCATAGTGTTTGCTTTCATGGGTTATGGTATAAGTTTCATTGTAAATGGGGTGTATTCGCAATAGTGTGTATCTTTAATATGCCGTAAGGTATAGTAAGTATCGGTAGTACAATGATATAGTGACGAACCAAACTAATACCTTCCCAACAATATCAATACCACATCGATTCCGACTAAAATATCGGTACCGCTGTTGGTACTATCAAAGACGGTATGGATATTCATTTTATGGTTTTTAATTGATGAAAAAAACGTGCCCATATCCTTTTGGGCATATTATGATTTTTTTTTTTAGTTTTATACCTTTCGTTTGTTGTAATGAGTGCAGGTACCGTACTAATACCTTAATAAATTGATTAATACCGATTGAATTCCTACCTCAACGCATGGGTGAATCCCACTAGTTCATAACTACACATAACACGTGCATTTTTTTTTTTGTTTAAACGGTCAAAAGCCAACCAAAAACCATTGATCGAACCAGTAATTGAAGGTTTTGCAAATCTCCTTTATCAGTTGAATCGTGATGGGCAAGGCCGGACCTTTAGTACAGTTAACCTAGGTTTAGGCCTAGGGCCACCACAAAAATAAGGCTCCTGGTTATATATATATATATATATATATATATATATATATATATATATATATATATATATATATAGGGTAGGGCTAGATAGAAAACCCTATCTATATAAAAAACCCTAGAAAACCCAACCTCCCGACATTTTTTTTTTTTTTGAAAAAAATAACACATGTAATATACATGTTTTTAAGAGTTTTGGGCCAAAAAAATCAAAAAAGCGCCGAAGGGATAATTTAAAAAAAAAAAATTCAGCAACTTTCAGCATTTTTGGCTAACACGTGTTAGGCGCTGAATTTTGTTTATTTTTTTTTTAAAAAATCCCTTCGGCGCTTTTTTGTTTTTTTTGGCCCAAAACACTCTAAAACATGTATATTACATGTGTAATTTTTTTCAAAAAAAAAATGTCGGGAGGTTGGGTAAAAATGGGGGGAGATTTGGGTTTCCAGAGTTTTCTAAGAATTTTAGGGTTTTTTGTCTAGCATTACCCTATATATATATATATATATATATATATATATATATATATATATATACATATATAGGGTGTCTGAGTATGATGATGACATATATAGGGTATGGTTCTAGGGTGAACACTAGTGTATTTGTGAACTAAGTGGACAAATCCTGGCCGTTGATTTACATCATCAAATCGTAAAATACACTAGTGTATTTTTATCATCATATATGCTAACCATGTCTTAGGATCATGTAAAAATGACATTTTTCATGAGAAGTGTGAGAATACATAAGAATTGACATGTAGAGATCATGTTTTGGACTTAGGCATGATGTTTTGGGTTGTTTGGCAAGGAAACACCGAACATAACAATTTAAGACACAATGCAATGAATTTTAGGCTTAAAACATAAAACACTGTGCCAAGAAGGTTAAGTAATGTGTTTTAAGTGTTAAGCAGTGTGTTTTAGTTGTGTTTTAATTTGCACGCCCATAATACGTTGAATTGTGTTTTAAGTCCAAAACATGATACTAACATGTCAATTCCTATGCCTTCTTACACTTTTCATGAAAAATGCCATTTTTACAAGAACTTCACCCTGCTAACAATTATTATTAGTGCGGACTTATTCTTTTAAATTTGTTTGGTTCCTTATGTAAGCAAACCACTCTCTGTCAATGTTTTAAATATCGATTTTTAAATCATATTAGGTTGGCTCTAAAATGGTTCAACCACTTGAACCAGGTTGTACCGGCTGGTTCAACTGGATTACTAGTTAACTCTATAATTCCATAAGATACAAATTCATCTCAGAGATAATCTAATCTCAATTAGGATTTAGGTAACTAATGATGAATTTATCTAAAAAATAACTATTTTCTTATAAAATATTAAGCATTTTAAGAATATTTTTAATACTTATTAATAATATTATATTGGATGAGGCGAGTAACAGTTTCAACGGTGATGTAATATTAGACTAAAAGGCACTATGTTAATCACCGGACATATTGAATGTTAACATCACCTTAATATCGTATTTTTATTAAAATTAATAAAATCAAATTTTAAGATAATGCAAACCTGTTCAACTGTTTGAACCGGTAGAACCGGATTTACCGCCGGTACATAAGACATACTCTTTTCGGGTTTTACTGACCTTTATCATATCGGACCCGTGCCCGGTATTCGGTTTAACCGGTATAACCAACCAGTTCATACCGGTATTTAAAGCATTGCTCTCTGTTATACTTTTTATAGATTTTTGTTTGGTTTCAAACGCGGGTAAAAGAGTATCGACTATAATCAAAGAAGAAAAAAAGGAATTTTATTTCACATTGAGTCTCTAAAAAGATTGAATCGGTAATGATGATGGGTTCTCAAACCCGATCATAAATTTAACATTTTATCTTCCCGCAATAAAACTAAAAATGTGCATTGAAAATGCAGAAATTTTAATTCATAAAAACTGATTTCTTATTGTGGATAACTTTGAACACAAATTGGCCACATTACTTGCTGCATTGCCGACAAATTGTTTATCTTTTTTTTATCATCCAATAACAGATGTTCTTTGACTATGTGAAATATTGACACCAACATTAATAATAAATATATGAAAAAGTTGTTTGACATAATAAAGTTTGTTTTTTTTTTTTTTTTGACATAATAAAGTTTGTACATGACAAAATAAAATACTCCATCCAACTTTTCAACATTAATTATTGGGAAGAATTTTGATAATATTTATTTATATACTTTGAAAACTAGTTTATTTTTTATTCATAATAATTACATGAATACATTTCAAATTTTGTTAGTGATGTCGTTATTTAGTGTAATGGATTAAGTCAATGAGTTTAAAAAAAAGGTAAATTACACAAATAGTCTTCTTGGTTTTAGTCTAGTTGCACATTTTAGGTATGGGGTGTGATAAATACACCTAACATATGGATTAATATAACAAATTAGTCATACTTGGTAATGATTAAGTACTTTAATACATTATTTTATTCTAAAGTCAAAATTAATAATTATGTTTTTTTATATTATTTTATTTTACAATACTTTTGTTACTTATACCCAAATTCTTTCTCTCTCGGAACACTGAACAGTCGCCGTCGCCGGAGTGATCGTAGGTGAGAGCTATCGAAATAGCGTGTGAGGTCCCGGTTCCTTCTCCGTGAAAGATCCGGTTGTACCTTCCCCTCTATCTTGATCCCGCTTCTCCCTATCTCTTTTCCGGGCCGGCCGTTGCATTTTTCTCCTGGTCTGCTTCCTCCCCCTCCCTCAGTTCCCGCAGAGGTATTCCTTGATTCCTTCGGGGCTTAGTGGGTCTGATATCGATCGCGGCTATCTGAGTATAGTTTAGCTAGATCGATTCGAATCCCATTAACACCTTTAGGGTCGGGAAGCTTCTGAGTCGTTTGTTTGTTTTTTCCGGAGGGTTTCGGGGGATAGCGTCATTAAGTTTTCTTTTCCGGCTTTCTTCGGGTTCTCAAGATGGATGAAGACGGTCCGTGGTTGGATCCCCACCATACCCGTAAGAAGGCAATGAAAGGTGCTTCGAGTTCGAAAGGGCCTGGCATCACCAAGATTTTCGTATCCAACCTCCCTTCAGGTTGCACCCCTTGGGAAGTCTCGGAGTTCGTCAAAGTTTTTGGAGAAGTGGCCGGAGTCTACATTGCTAGGAAGCTGGATAAATTCGGGAATAGGTTCTGCTTCATTAGCTTCAAAAATGTTCGGGACGTCCAGGATCTTGTTAGAGCTCTAAACGGTACGAAGATGGGGAATTCCAAACTTAGGGCGAATGTTGCTAGATTCGCGGTGGAAAACGTGGGTATTCTGGATAACCTTGAGGCTAAAGGGATGAGGCAGATCCATCATCAGCCTAGGAAGGAGAGGAACGGGCAGTTGAATAGCCAGGCGTTTGTTTGCAACGGGGGAGGTAAGCTTTTTAGCGAGCTCTTCAAGGGCGGTGAGAATGGGGAAGGATCCAAGGCCGGAAGTTTGGAGGGCTTCAAATCCGAAGAAAAGGTCATAGTGATCCCGGATAACACTCAGGCTTTTGGGGAGTTATACGGGAAAGCTTTGGTAGGTCGTTGCATCAACTTGCATATCATCAACAGCCTTAATGAGGTGTTATCAGGGGCTGGATTTCTGGATTTTAGTCTCAGTTTCTTGGGTGGGTTATCGGTGCTCGTTAAATTTCCCTCGGTGGAAGAATGCAACAGTTTTATAGCGTCCTATGAGCGGTGGAAACAATGGTTTTCGTCCTTGGACCATTGGACGGGGCAATCCCTCCCGTTTGAGAGATTAGCGTGGATTAAGATTTATGGTGTCCCGATTCATCTGGCAGTTGACGAGGTTTTTGAGTCAATTGCTCGGCAGTTCGGAAAAGTCATTCAGGCCTCTCAAAGGACGTCGGAGGATGTGGACTTATCTGTGAACTGCATTGGGGTTTTGGTGGGGGACGGGCATAGAATCAATAGCCAGTCCATTATCAGATGGAAAGACAAGTCGTTCAGGGTATGGGTGGAGGAAGATCTAGTTGATTGGATCCCGGATTGTTTTAGTGAGGAGGATCCTCAAGGAGATGATGTTGTTTCTTCCCAGTTTGCGTTTGATGACCAGGATGATCGGTCGGAAAGCCTCAAACCAGATGGAAAGGAGGGGGAGATGAACAGTTCGGTGCTGCATGGGAATCAACGTGTACATGAGGGGGAGGTGGAAAGAGAAAGTCTTGGGGGTGGTGGTAACGGTTCAGTTCCAGAGATAGGAGAGAGAAACATTTATGTTGCTTCTCAGCCAGAATGCTGCGTCCAAGAGGGTCAGGTCCAGTATTCCAAGGAGGTGGGGTCGGCGCCTGTTTGTGGGCCAAATTCTAATGTAGACGGAGTTTTCTTTTTTAACTCTAATATCAGGAATGGGCCCAATAAACATAAAGTGAGACTTAGGCCCAGGACAGGCGTTGTGAGACCTAAGGTTATTCGAAGCCCATCTTCGTGTGAAAGACCACAAAAAAGACCTAGGGATTCTGGTTCCTTTCTTTTTGACCTCAATGCTCAGTCAGCCGATATTGAGGCCTCCGATTCTGAAGTGGCTGCTGCTGCCGAGGAGAGGAAGGAGGAAAATTGCCTCAAGAGGAATGACCCGGTGGTCTCGGGGGAAAGGACCGGCGTTTTTGATAAGACGGATGCGGTGGAGGGTGATGGGGTTTTGCCGGAAGAAGTGGCTGCTACAATCAAAATTGGGGAATTGGTGGGAGTTCGCCTGAGTAATCATGTTGATCTCATCAGTAAAGCTGTGGAAATTGAAGGTTTTAATGCGGGTCATCAATGAATATTTTATCCTACAATATAAGAGGTTTGAGAGGGGGAGGGAAGGCTGCTTGGGTTAGAGAGATCAAAAAGAAGAATAATGTCAGTTTAATTGCTTTTCAGGAATCGTTGGTTGAATCGGTATCTGTTAATCTGCTTGCTCCTTTTTGGGGGGATAGGAATTTTGAGTTTGCTAGTATGGATCCTGTGGGTCACTCTGGTGGGCTTATTTGGATGTGGGATCCGAAGGTCGTTAAGATTGATCAAATCATCAAGAACAGGCATTTCCTTCTTATTTCTGGCTCGGAAGTGGGTTCTGGTTCCCGTATCAACCTTCTTAATGTTTACGCCCCTCAGAGTACTGTGGCAAAAAGAAACCTTTGGGCTGAGATTTCGGAGTTTATCAACCCGGTGGGAGGAGAATGGGTTCTGGCTGGAGATTTTAACGCTGTGCGTTCGGAGGATGAAAGATTACGATCAAAGTTCAAAGTGGCTTGTGCTAACTATTTTAACGAGTTTATTTACAGCAACGATCTTTTCGAATATCCGATGCAAGGTAGGAAATTTACATGTGTCAGAGAGAACGGTAAAAAACTAAGCAAATTAGACCGATTTTTGGTCTGTTCGGCGTTTTTCAACAGGTGGCCGACGGCCTGTGTGAGGGTTATCCAAGGATATAAATCTGATCATTGCCCTATTCTTCTGGAGCTTGTCAAGCTCAATTTTGGGCCTCGTCCGTTCAGGATTTTTAATTCTTGGTTTGGTAAGGAGGGTTTTGAGGAGACGGTTAGGGGATGTTTGGAAGGTTTTGTTCAGTCCGAGCCCCCGGACTCTTGTCTTTCTCAGAAATTTGCAGCTATTAGGAATGCAGTGAAAAAGTGGAGAGATGATTTTCTTCGGAAAGAACGGGAAAGCGAGGAAGTCGCTTTGTCCGAGCTTGAAGCTTTGGAATTGGAATTAGAAAACAGGGAGTTAAATGAAGAAGAGGAATGGACCATGGCCGAAAATAAGAAAGTGATCTTTGATGCCGAAAACAGAAGGAATGCGGATCTTAGACAAAGGTCTCGGGTGAAATGGGCGGTGGGGGGGGACGAGAACTCAAAGTTTTTTCACGCCCTCGTTAACAACAGAAAATCCTCGAATTTCATACATGGGCTTAACGTCAATGGAGAGTGGAATAATAAACCGACCGCGATCAAGAAGGAAATTTTTACGTATTTTCGCGAGAGGTTTAAGAAGGATAATCAGATCTGGCCTGATTTGTTGGATATTGATTTTAATAAAATCTCGGAGACTGAACGTAATCTTTTGGTTGAGGAATTCTCTTTGTCGGAGATCAAGGAAGCTGTGAATCAGTGTGGGGCTGATAGGGCGCCGGGCCCGGATGGTATGAACTTTAGGTTCATTAAGCGCTTTTGGGATTTATTCGAAGAGGATTTCGGCCGTATATTTGCTAGGTTCTATGAGCAGGGTGAAATTAGTATTGATAGCGGCTCGTCGTTTATAACCCTTGTCCCCAAGATTAAGGACCCAGTTTCTCTTGGTAATTTCAGGCCTATTAACTTGGTTGGTGTAATTAGCAAAGTGATCTCTAAGGTTATTGCTAACCGCATGAGAAAAGTTCTGGACGGGGTTATCTCTGAATCTCAATCGGCTTTCTTATCAGGTAGATATATTCTCGATGGGCCTCTCATGGTTAATGAGCTGTTTTCTTGGTTAAAAAAATCGAAAAAATCTGCTTTTCTCTTCAAAATTGACTTTGAAAAGGCCTATGACAACGTTAGGTGGCCTTTCGTGGTCAATGTGCTTCGTCACATGGGGTTTCCTCCTATTTGGTGCAATTGGGTAATGGGGATTATCTCCTCGGCCAGGTCGTCGGTGCTCGTGAATGGCTCTCCTACTTTTCAGTTCCGTTGTGAGAAAGGTTTGAGACAAGGGGATCCCCTTTCTCCATTCCTGTTCCTCGTGGTGATGGAAGGTCTTTCTCGCATGTTGTCCCGCGCTGTGGAGGAAGGTATCATTAAAGGCATTCGTTTGCCTAACAATGGGCCTATTATGTCTCATTTACTTTATGCGGACGATGCCATTGTTATGGGGGATTGGTCCAACCAGGAGCTTGGAAACATCATGAGAATTCTCCGATGTTTCTACCTTGTTTCGGGCCTCAAGATAAACGTTAACAAGTCAAATCTTTTCGGTATAGGCGTTAGTGGGGAAGACATCGGGGCTTTGGCTAATGAATTCGGGTGTATTCCGGACTCCCTTCCTTTCAATTACCTTGGATTACTTGTTGGTGCCAACATGAACCGGGTAAATAATTGGCGCCCGGTCATGGAGGTGTTTAGGAAGCGTCTTGCCAAATGGAAATCACACCTCTTGTCTATCGGAGGAAGAGTTGTCCTCATCAAGGCGGTTTTGGAAAGTTTACCGACTTATTATTTTTCTCTTTACAAGGCGCCAAAAAAGGTTATTTCGGATTTGGAGTCGATGATAAAAACCTTTCTGTGGGGAGGGTCGATAGAAGAAAGAAAAATGCATTGGGTTAAGTGGGATCGGGTGGCGAGGCATAAAAAAGAAGGCGGTCTGGGGTTAAGCAAGTTACAAGGGACTAACGTTTCTCTTTTGACGAAATGGGGTTGGCGTTTCAAAACGGAAGGAAACAATCTTTGGAGGAAAATGATAGACTCGCTTCACTCAAGTAGAGGGGGGTGGGAAGCCATAAATTTTAAAAGCTCCCTTAGTGGCGTGTGGTCTAATATTGCCAAAGTTTTCATTAAGACTAAAGTTGGAGGGTTTCCGCTGCGTAATTTCATCAAAGGTGAAGTGAAGGATGGCAAGGATATCTCGTTTTGGCTAGATCCATGGATAGTTAACGAGCCTCTCAAGTTGCGGTTCCCGGACCTGTTTTCGTTGGAGGCGGACAAGAAATGTAAAGTGGAGGATAGGCTTGTGGAGCAGGGAGAGGGGTTGCTTTTCAACTGGGTGTGGAAATCTTCGTCGCAAGCGGCGGAGTTAGCGGACAGAATTCAGATCCTTTGCTCGTTGTTGTCTGAGGTGCGGCTTGTTGCCGGCAAGGATCATTGGGCTTGGTTGGCTGATTCCAAGGGCGAGTATTCCGTTAGCTCGACAAAACGTCTTTTGCTTAGTGACAATTCCGTTGTTTCGTGGTTCGTTATGGAGTGGTGCCGGTGGGTTCCAGCAAAAGTTAATATTCATGTTTGGAGAATGGAAATGGACAGGCTGCCAACGGGAGAGGCTCTGAGAAAAAGGAACGTTAACATCGAGGATATCTCTTGTCCGCTGTGTAATTCGGATGACGAGACGGTAGACCATGTGTTTACTGCTTGTAGCGTGGCGGCGGTCGTTTGGAATGGGCTTAGTTCCTGGTGCAAGATCCCTCACATTTTCGCTTTTTCCTCCAGGGACCTTCTTACTTTTCACGACACTTTACAAGTTTCAGATAGAAAAAAGGCTGCGGTTCAAGGTATCATCTCGATTGCGTGCTGGAGTATATGGCGCGCGAGGAACAATCTCAAGTTTTCTAATTCTCAGGTGAAAATAGATTGTATTCTGAGTGAAGTTAAAGCTCTCAGTTATTTTTGGTTTTCTAAGAGGTCTAGATACAAAGAGGTAGAGTGGATAGATTGGATTTCTTTTGTTAATATGTAGGTTGGTTTTTGTGTTGTTGTTTTTGTCGGCCCGATTTGGGTCGGCGGTTTGTTAATGAAGTATACGTTTCAAAAAAAAAAACAATACTTTTGTTACTTTTTTATATTTTGTTATACTATTATTGGTATTAGTATTAATATCAATATTAATAAATAAATAATCAAGTTTAAGTACTTTAACACATTATTTTATTCTAAAGTCAAAAGTAATAATTATAGTTTTTTATATTATTTTATTTTATAATACTTTTGTTACTTTTTTATATTTTGTTATACTATTATTAGTATTAGTATTCATATCAATATTAATAAATAAATAATCAAGACACTTTATTATAAACACCAAAGTGAAAAGGTTCATTATAAATAAATAAATAAATAACAAGTCTCTAATAAAAAAGTAAACGTGCAAACACTAAAACAATTAAAACAATTAATCACCTAGATCGACAAAACCACTTCCACGACGATAAAGTTGGGTATATAATTATAGGCGCCACCAATGCATTGTCTCTCATCCAGCCGCAGACATGCTAATGTTGCTTCATATATGTTTTATAATTAATAAAGACATTTATCTTATTTTTTCAAAGCACCATAGCTTTATAAATGTCATGTAGAATTGTTTTTGGTGAGACGAAGCACCATAGCTTTATATATTAACCATCTTAAATTAAAAAAAAAACTAAAACATTTATATGATAAGTTGTTATCTTTTAACATTTTTACACATTTCAGACCACTTTTTTATTCAACTTGATTGGTTTAAAAGTTGAATAATTTATTCAAAAACATTTGTCAAGTCTGTATGTTATAACAAAGATTAAGAAAACCCGTTACATAAAAGTTGGATTCTATAAAAAATATTTTATGTTCACTTAAAAATAATATAAAAGCTAATGATTGTAATTAATAATTAAAAAATAAAATAAAAATATTAGGTAATTAATGCTTTGGGTAATTAATGTCCCTTTTCTCTCTCCCGTCCACTCTTCTCTCTCCTGAAATGTTAACTTTTGGGTATATTTAACTTTGTAACTCCAAATGAGTTCTTTTCCATTGTGGTGTTGGTGGAAAAAGTAATTACCAAAATGGTGTTGTGGGAAAAATATTTACCAAAATAGTGTTTTTAAAAGTTTATTTGTTTCTCACTCTTAACCTTATTGGATAAACACAATTAATTAAATAAATGTCAAATTAATCATGTTATTTGATCTCTCATGTAACTTAATTTTTTGTTAAGAATCTTACTGAAACTTTTTTTTTATTTATAAAACTTTAGTTTAAAAAAATGATATTTTGAAAATCTAAAAATCAATATTTAATAAAAAAATCTACTGCGTGTGATTCTAATAACTTCAACTATACCCTCATTACTCTGTAATAAAAAATAAAAAAAAACAAGCTCAAAATTCACTCAAATGTATATACGATCATTGTTAATATTTCTTTGGCTTATTATTTTTATATAAATAACACAATATGTAACTTATTTAGTTCAAACTATTTTTAATCACCAATTATGTTAACTTATTTTTTCTCCAAATCTAGTTCTCAAGGTTTGGGTTAGACGGCATGTATTCCTTCCATCTAGTAGAATATAAGAGAAACAAATTTTACAATTAAACCGGTATATATAAAAGCTTTTCTTATATTATAATTTAGATTAATATAAAAGGATATCGAATAATTATAGGGTTCATTATAAAATGTGTTGAACGTATATTAAACTAGCTAGTTTTAAAATAACAAATTATATTGTGTTATATTATGTGTTGAACATATATTCAACTAGCAAGTTTTAATATAACAAATTATATTGTTTTGTTTATATAAAAAATAACATAAGCGGAAGGAATTATGAGCGTGGCCGTATATAGATTTGAATGGTTTTTCAGTTTTTTTTTTTATTAAATAAAGAGGGTACAACTAATGTCATTCGAATCATATGTAGGTTATTTTTTAATTAGCTACAGATTTTAAGATTTTTATTGTAGGTTTTTTAAGTAGATTTAAAAAATAGTCTTTTTTTCAATATTCTTAAAAAGATAAATTTGGTGAGAGACTTGATAAAGCAAAAGTTATTTAATAAATTGGGCTTATCCAATGGGATGAGATTGAGAAACAAATTAACCTTTAAAAACACTATTTTGGTAAATATTTTTCTCACAACACCATTTTGTTAAATAGTTTTTCCACCAATACCACTATGGAAAAAAACTCCAAATTTGACTTAGGTACAAGTTCAAAGAGTTACAATTTTAACTTTGTAACAAATTTCACTAACTCTTTTTTTTTTTTTTTTGAACGGCAAATTTGGATCATTGACGGACCACTGGAGTATCATCTGTCACCGGCGGAACCACCCGATAATATCCATCTCCACTAGGTATAATGTCTATACCCCAATTCAGGAGGAAATCCAATAAATATGGGAAAACCCCCCTTGTGAGAATCGAAACCAGGATCTATTGGTTATAAAGTCTTATCTCACTCCAAAGATGCCACTACCCTATAAATCGATAGAAAATTTCACCAACTCCGTGCAACTTTTGTAATATATTTACGATTACCTAACCCTTGTGAGAAACAACATAAAAGTTTGTGTTACACGTCAAATATGTTAGTAAATCAAAACTATACAAGTGTTGCAATAAGACTTAGACATCACAACAGGTGTGATTAGAGCCAAACAATATAGGCTATTTTTGTAATTAACTCAAAAAATGAAACCAACACCTTTTGGTATTAGCTTTGTCACTAAGTTGGTTCTTTATCTAAATGGATTTAAATAAAAAATTGAACGTCATCATGATACCTTTTAAATTGGAGCTTCTAAATCATTCTTTCTTTGTAAAAATAGAGAAACAATCAAAACTCAATACATTGAAGCCTCCATGATAGAAAAAGTTTTATAAAAAATTAAAGTGACCATCTACATTTAGATGCTTAAAGCATTCATATTGGAAACTTCATCTCCTTTTATATAAAACACATATATTTTCAAATTTTGTTAATTTTTTAAAAACATCTCACACCCAACTCTCTTTCTCTATCTATTTGTTACTCACAAACAATTATTTTATTATTTTTTCTCTTTTCTACACACTCACAATTTAAATATAGAGGGTTGAATAAAAACCTCTAAATATAAAGGTGTACTTTACTTTCTATATATTTTTCTCTATTATTATTGAGATTCCAATGTAGCGGTGTTTTTGTTGTTTCCTCTATTATTCTCTCTATGTATTATTGTGAGTGTATAAAACCGAGAAAAAAAAGCAATATATAAGTGTTTGTGAGTAAGTTAGTGATAGAGATTGTTTTGATCAAAAATCAAGCTAAGGATTATGTAACCAAATTTGATTTTGTGAGGTAGTGTGCTTGAATGATAGATAATTGAATGATCAATGAATGAAAGATAAATGACAATGAACACAAGGATTTGTACGAAAAAATAGCCCTTGATCTTTATAAGATCTCCGGCATAAAAAATCTTGGATAGTGAAAACTATCACTATCAACTATAATACACAATAAAGATTACAACTTCGGATGATATTGAGCTCGTTACAACTGAGTTCTGGTGTGAGTATTCGAGAGCAGTTTTCGAGAGTAGCAAAATGTGTAAGTGTGTGTCTAATCAAGCTCAATATCCCTCATATACATTCTAATTTAGCTAGTAACCAACTAAGCTAAAATGAAGGAAGCTCCCACGTTCACCCAATAACGGCTACATGCCTTCAACTCGTGCGAAGTAGAGAGCATTTTCTCTGATATTCCAGCATTGACTAAGTTCAAGTCGTTATACACCTGCGAATACAAGTTCTAAACAAGGATACAATTGTTAGTTGATGTAAACAATAAATAAGGATTCGTGATTCTCAGAATTCCTGCACCATCTGTTAAGGATCAGCGATCCAGGCCAATCTAAGGATAAGTGATCCATAGTTATAAAAATTTAACCCCTAACAGAGATGAAGAGTTGGATATGAGATGTTTTAAAAGTTAGAGATGGAGATGAAGGGTCAGATGTGAGATGTTTTAAAAAAGTAAACAAAGTTTAGATGAATTATGTTATATAGATAGAGATAGAGAATTGGATAAAAATGTTGTAAGAGCATTCACATTGAACCCTCTATCTCTATTTATATAATTATACTAAAAAATCACTAACTTTTTATTTCTCATTTTCAATTACATAATATTTTTTGTACATTTATCATTATTTTCCTCTCTCCTCCACTCATAACTACTTTCAAAAATATTAAAAGATTATAGAGTGTGAACAATGTTTTCTCCAAATTTACTGATAACAGTAACATTTTCTCACTTCTCCACTAACAACCACTCTATATAACATTGAGAATCCACTCACAAAAATATGAAGGGTCTAATGTGAATGCTCTAATAAGTAGAGTAAATGACAAAAATCGTCCTTTATGTTGACACTAGATTGCAAACTAAGTCCTTTATCATCAATAAGTACAAAAAACGTACTCGATGTTTACAAACTCTTGCACGTTATGTCATTTAGCCCTAACCCAGTTAATTTTTATTGTTGAATTAGGTAACACAAGGGTATTTTAGGCTTTTTACTCTTTTATTTAAACATTCTAAAAAACAAAACAAAATATAAACTTAAAATATTAATATAACACACATATCTACCATTCTCTCTCTCTCTCCTCACTCTCTACCTAACTTTCCTTTAAATCACCTACAACCACAACTTCGATGGCTCAATCACAGCCACCCTTAGCCACCACCAATCCCACCTCAACCATCAATAACGTCGTCCACCCTCTACCATCAGTAACCCTGGGCACCCGCATATCCGGCCACTTAGTCCCTCTCTCTCGCTGCACACATGTACTTGTTCTTTCTCCTCTCTCTCTCTCTCTCTCTCTCTCTCTCTCTCTCTCTCAAGTCCATCATCGCATACCTACAGATCAATGGTGGTTGAGATAGATCATATAGTTGTGGCCTTTAGAAAACAGATCGGTGGTGGGGGTTTTGATCGGTGGTGGTCGTGGCGGTTGTGGGTGGCTGAGGCAGACCTAGTGGTTGTGGCCTTTAAACAGCAGATCGGTAGCGAGGTGCTTGATCGATGGTGACTGGTCTTTATGTTTTCTTGAACAATCGTGGGGGGTTTTATTGTGGGTTTGATTGAATCGGGTATAACTTAGGTTTTGATTATTTAGGTATGTTATAAAGATTATAAATGGAATTGGGTTTTGGATTTTGATTTGAGTTTGGTGGGGAGTGTATACAATGATAGCAGGTGTTGAGTTTGATTTGAGTTTGGTGGATTTTAATTTGAGTCTGGTGGTGGTAGCCAGTGGGGGTAGGTGGTGATGGGCGATGGATAATTATATATTTTAGTATTTAAGGTAAAATGACCAAAATACCCTCATGTAAGGTTCAATTTGTCACACCCCAAAATACCACATGCGGGAACCCTTGCGAGGCGTGTGACGTACCAGGATCTAGCCACTAATCACATTGAACTCATAGCAATATTTAAAATAAAACTTTCATTTATTTAAATAAGCGTTACAAAACATTGTTTACTAATCAGCGGAAGCATACTACAACAGTTAAGAATTTCATATCCCAAGTGTATAAAAGCCATTAGTCGTGTCTCGTGATTCCATGCAACTCGACCCATGACCATTCCAGCATTCCAGACAACAAGTTCCAACGGCATGTACCTATAGGCCTGCAAGCATGCAGAAAAGTGTATCAGACAACGCTGGTGAGTTCACAGTTTTGTTTACCGAGAATCGTGTTACAGGTTTTGCTGCCAAAAGTTTAGTTCAGTTCAAAAGCATTTCCAAAAACAATGTTGATAATAACTCAATACCGTACAAGATGGCTCCAGATTATTTGCCCGTCCCCAATGCCCCTATCAAAGCATTGGTCATGATTTAAGGTAATTAGTTCACGCCCGTCTTCCCCGGTACGGTGTGAGGGTGCCAAACCTAATAGCGCTATCAACTAATAACCCCGTTGCCTCCCCGGCAACCTTTTCGGTAGAAGATGGGACTTAAGGTGATAGGAGTGAGTGTATTATCCAACATTCCGGTTTAACATTCCAGTCAAACCCATTACCCAATATTCCTCTGTAACACCCCGTGTTTTCCAAGAGTCAAAGTCAAAGTCAAGTGTTGACTGTTATTGGAATTAAAGATTAATAAAGATGTATTTCATTTTAGTTTCATTTTGATTTTCGTATTATTTGGAGTAAGTGTTGTATAATCAAACTAATCGACCGATAATCGAACTGTGAATCAACGACCGACTGTGAATGATAGGAAGTAACAATGCAATAAAGCTAGTCAATCAATAATCAAGCTAATCGAATCAATCATCAAGCTCAAGTGTGGGGATTTTAGTATTTTTTTTATACGTGTGTGTGTGCCCTATGTGTTACTTGTGCATGTTTACCTTTATGTTAAGGTGTGTGGTGAATCAATCAAATCAATCAAGAATCGAAGGTGAATCAAACTCAATCGAAATCGAATTCAAATCATGGTGTAAGGATGCTTGTATGTTGATATAGTAGTTGGAACTAAAAGTAATTTGATTAGGAATTCTATCATTCTCCAATCATCGTTCATCGAACTCGAAATATCGAAAATCGTCGCGAAACACTCAAAACTAGGCAAGCCGATCGAACAGGGCAACCTGATCGAACAGGCTAGCCGATCGAACAGGACTGTTCGATCGGACAGCTGCTCGATCGGGGATGCTGTTCGATCAGCTCACCCTTTCCTCTTTTGGAAGCCTATAAATAGGGCTGTCCTTGTCAAGCTTTCCACTTTTGGAAAAGCTCTGACCGACCAGCCTCTTCTTCTCACTAAATCCAAGATTTCTCTCAAGCCGGTAAGTATTTCACTCTAATCCTTGTACGTCTTTGTTCATTAATCGATTCTCCATCTTTCTATCTTTCAAAATCTGAATTTCATCCATGAAATCACCAAGATCTAAGTGTTCTTGAGTGATGTCATCATGGTGTTCTTGGTGTTCATCAAGAACTCCATGTTCTTGACTTCATTCAACCATGAATAAGCTAGATCTAACCGATTTCCACATCAATAACTTAAAATCTACCAAAGATCTTAACATTTCACGGTGGAAAAGGATTGGAAGATGGGTTTTCATCTATCTTTCAACTCTTTTACACTCAAACCGGTGAAAACGAAGCTTGAACCGATTTACAAATCAATCTAAACAAACACATGGTTCAAGATTCGGGTTCTACCGAGAGATATACCGATTCCGGGTTAAACGTTAAACTTGGGTTCCAAACCGTCTCTGACCGAGTTTGGGTGATTCCTGCTCGAGTCAGTAGGCTAAGTGGGGACTTCAGTTTTGTGGTTCAACTCGTAGTCAAAATATCTCTAAAACATCAACAAACAACGGGAATAACCAAGTGTTAGGTGATAGGTTAACTGAATCGAGAAGCTGGCCGAACGGCTAGGCTGTTCGATCGAACAGCCCAACCGAACGACTATGCCAGCCGATCGACTAGGCTAACCGATCGACTGGCACTTAGTCCCACAAACTCATGAAGTGTGGTATTGACAAGGGTTCTGTTCGATCGATCGAGCCACTCGATTGTAAACATTACTGCTCGAATCATGAGATACTATACTTCAAAACACTTAGACTCTTCGAAACGTTGAAATGTCAACCGATCGAACATGCCAACCGATCGAGTGACATATTTGAGAACAATAAAGTGCTAGCCGATCGGTTGGGCTAACCGATCGAACAGCTGTTCGATCGACCAACTTGAAAGGTAGTACAAACCATCCTACACAAACACATCCCTCACATCAAAGGAAGAAACAATCCACTTGAAGGAACCAGCCGATCGAGCCAGCCGGCCGATCGAATGGGTGTTCGAACGGACTTTCAAACCAATCAAACAGCCCACTCGATCGAACTGCTGTCCGATCGAATGGCCTACTCGATCCAAGTACATTGTTTACTTTTTCCGCGTTACTCATCGTTGTGTTATCGAACTATTCAGGCTAACCTATTCTCAGTGCTCCCTTCAATCCACAACCAATCACTGTGAGTATACTCGATCCCTTTTTGCTTTCAGCACTTTTGGGTGTTACATACGTAATCTATCAAAATCACAAACAACACAAACTATTTGAACGCTAACCTACTTGCATGTATTACTTGTCTAAATGATTGCTGTTTATTATGTTTACGCGTGGAGTGCTATCTGCCTGCTTTAGCAACGTAGTACTATAGTTTGGACTCAGCACCCGTTCACACGGGGGTTGCTAAGGACAATTACTTGCATGGATTACGGTGGTAATCATGTATTGCGAACTGTCTCGGACAGTCAACTCGAAGTCATTGGTATCGATGGTCCCATGTTGATAATTTACATGCATCGTTTGCCCTTGTGTACGTGCTTGGTTATGCGTAAACTATTCGAACTCTATATGTTATATCAAACTTGTGTACTCACCTTTACATTATATGTATTGACTTTTATTTTAACGTATGTGACAGGTGTTTAAGCTACTAGCGTGCTAGGGAAGCGAGGCAATAATAAGCTTCTAGGAGTCTGTGATCTTAGGACAGTGTCCATGTATCTGCTCCAGGGCCATAATTATCTGTAGATCTTGTACTGGCACCTGTAGTCAGTAAGATTTACGGATAGTTGTCTAGAAGTCCTAAAACAATATTTACTTTTGGTCTGTAATAATTAAGAATCCGAGTTGTCGGAACAGTTCCCATATTGTTTAGTTGATTTCTATGATAACTTGTTATTATTTGGGACACGGTATGGGACGTGTTATATAACTGAATTGTATGATAGTTGTTGTGGAAACTTCTGAACAATCTGTTTCGCTCAGTGCCGCGCCCCGATGATTCCGCCATCGGTTGGGGTGTGACAGATTGGTATCAGAGCCATAACTATAGGGAATTAGGTTAGACACGATCTAGTCCGGATCGCTGTCTTAGAGACCTAGACTATAGTTAGGAACCAAGAGACCAAGTTTATGTGCTTATTTTATGTTGTTTCCTTCTATTCTATCATTACATCCGAACTCCGAGCCAAATTTTGTAGTTTGGACGGGATTAGGAGTGAAATCCGCAAATTCCTGCCTAAATTACAAATTTTTGCCAATTATTTTGTGTGATTTTCTATCAGCAAACGGGGGAGAATTATACCAAATCAGGGCTGAAAACCCGAAATTTGACGAAAACTTTCCTCTAAACTTTTCTTAAAACAAGGAAGAAATTGCTAAGCTAGGGGTGAAACCCTAACCTTGGCAGTTATTCCGACCTTATTTCATCTCGCCAAGGCAATTGGCGGACTCCAACGACCTGAACTCACGAGTATGACCTAGAATGCACATGCATAATGCCCAAGAATCGAGGCAGAAACATGTCCCCTGGAGTCGAAAGTGACGACAAGTCAACTGTGAATAGTTAAATTGCCATGGTTAGTCGAAGTCTAGTAGCCGCAGACAATCCATTTTCCGATTTTGAGTGTTGCTTTGATGATTTTATATGATTTACCTGTTTACGTGTTTTAAGATTGTTGGGTACTCCATTTGTTATCAATCTGCGTGACCTTTGTTGCTATTCCATCTCGATTCAAATCCCTGTTGATGTGATCTAAACGAAACCAGTGTGCTATGCTACGCTATACGACTAAGTTAGACGATACGATGTGGTATTACCCGATATGCAAAACAAACGACACTCGACTTGTGGTTATAGGTTTCTGTTTTCTGACTGCTCCTGTGATAAAATTGCGTACGTGTTTAGGAAATTAAGTGCTCTACTTGCTTAATTGCTTATGTGCTCTAATTGCTTCTGTGCCTATGTGCCTCTGTGATTATGTGCTTATGTGATTGTATGAGTTACGTGACGATGCGACGTGATTCTAAGCTTTAGTAAACTAAGACGTGCGAGATTCAAATTCGTTGTGTTGAGCCCAATGGCGATGTCTATTGCAGACCATGTCGTCATCATCAAGGCCTCGCCAACGTCTTACTCGTCGGGAGAAGAGAGATCGTCGTTTTGCTGCTATCCTCTCTAAAACAGTAGCAAAGGCTGTGAGTGAAGTATTCGAGAACGCAAGCAAGTCATCTGAGGAATCCCGAACCCTCACGCCCAAAGACTCCAACAAAGCTACTTTTAGCTTCAAACAATTCAAGGCATGTGGGCCAAAAGAGTTTACCGGTGAAGATGGCCCTACGGCTCTGTTTCATTGGTTTGACTCGGTAGAAGTCACCCTTCGTCAAAGCGGATGCCCAGATCACCTCCGTACTCTCAATGCTACCGGTGTCTTCCAGTCGCGAGCTTTGGACTGGTGGACTGCGGAAAGGAACAAGCGCGGGAACGACGCTGCATACGAGCTGACGTGGAAGGAATTGAAAGCGATCATGATGGACGAGTTCTGTCCTCCCCACGAACGCCAAAAGTTGGAGGATGAGTTCTGGAGTATCAAGCAAAAGGAGGGAGACAATGCTGGTCTCACTGCCCGTTTCAAGCAATTGAGTATCATATGTCCCGACCAGGTCAAGACTTCTGACATGACCATCAAGAAATACATCCGTGCTCTTCCGGATTGTGTCGCAGATTTTGTTCACGCCGCCAAACCCGCAACGATCGAGGAAACCTACCTACTCGCTGCCGAGATTAATGACAAGCGAGTTAAGGCTGGTGTCTGGGATAAGCCATCCAAGTCGTTGCATCAAGTTACTGCCGCATCAACCGACAACCCTACTGCTCAAGCCTCCAAGTCTTCGAGAAGAAGAAGGAAGAACAAGAATTGCGCTGCCGCAACCAACGCTGCTCCTCTACAGTCAGTACCGCCACAACAACAACAACCACAGCGTTCAGCGCCAGTGATCAATGCGCCGCCAGCGAAGCGTGCGTACACCGGCCCCCACCCACTCTGTGCTACATGTTCTTATCATCACCCGGTGGGTGTGGCCTGCCGATTCTGTGCCCACTGCAACGTTTACGGGCATTTCACTGCGAATTGCCGCTATGGTCCCCGTCAAACGCAAGCTCAGGCTGCTGTTAACCAAGCCCTGCTCCCTGCTCCTCAAGCTCCTCAAGCTGCACAGGCCCCGGCAAACAATGTTCGGACCTGCTTTGCATGTGGTGACCCTAACCACTTCGCAAACCGGTGCCCGAACAGGGTGGTGAAACAAGAAGCTCAACAACCCCTGCAGCAACAACAACAGCCGCCTCAACAGCAAGCAGCTCACGCCAGAACCTTCAACATCAATGCACGCCAGGCTCAAGCTGATAACAACGTGGTCAATGGTACGTTCCTTGTGAATGGTATATATGCATCATGTTTGTTTGATACTGGAGCCGATAACTGCTTTGTGTCATTTGAGTTTGAGAAACTTCTTAGACGTAAGCGCTCTTATCTTTCGACACCCTTCGAAGTAGAAGTCGCTACCGGAAGAACCATTGCTGTCAATTCTGTGCTCCGTGATTGTACCCTCGAGCTCAACAAACATATATTCCCGATTGATCTCATTCCAATGCAACTCGGAAGTTTCGATGTCATAGTAGGCATGGACTTTCTTCGTGAAAACCGTGCTGAAGTTGTGTGTTCCGATAAGATGATTCGTTTTGTGCTAGCTAGTGGTGATATTCTATGTGTTTATGGTGAAACTACTGCGAAAGATCTCAAGCTCATGTCCTGTCTTCAAGCTCGCAAATATCTCCGCAAGGAATATCGAGCCTTTTTGGCCAACATTGTTGTAGCTGAGACGGACAAGAAAAAGAAAGTTGAAGTCAAGGATGTCCCCGTTGTCCGAGAATTTCCTCAGGTGTTCCCTGATGATCTTCCTGGATTACCTCCAAGTCGTGATATCGACTTTCGAATCGACCTTATTCCAGGAGCCAACCCAGTGGCCAAAGCTCCGTATCGACTCGCTCCATCTGAAATGCGAGAACTCTCAAACCAACTCCAAGAGTTACTCGAAAAAGGCTTCATTCGCCCGAGCACTTCTCCATGGGGCGCACCAGTCCTTTTCGTCAAAAAGAAGGACGGGTCGTTCCGGATGTGCATCGACTATCGGGAATTGAATAAGCTAACCATCAAGAACCGATACCCCTTACCAAGAATCGATGATCTGTTTGACCAACTACAAGGTGCTCAGTGTTTCTCCAAGATTGATCTACGTTCAGGCTACCATCAGTTGCGGATTCAAGAGGAAGACATACCCAAAACCGCTTTTCGAACCCGATACGGCCACTACGAATTTGTTGTCATGCCTTTTGGTTTGACCAACGCACCCGCGGTCTTTATGGATCTGATGAATCGCGTGTGTAAACCGTTCTTAGATCGTTTCGTCATTGTATTTATCGACGATGTCCTGATCTATTCCAGATCGAGGGCCGAACATGCGCAGCATTTGCGATTGGTTCTCGAGTTGCTTCAGGGAAACCAACTCTACGCCAAATTCTCCAAGTGTGAATTCTGGTTGGAGGAGGTTCAATTTCTGGGTCACATTGTGAATAGTCGGGGTATACACGTTGATCCTGCAAAGATTGAGGCAGTCAAGGGATGGGTTACGCCAAAGAATCCGTCAGAAGTTCGCTCTTTTCTCGGATTAGCTGGTTACTACCGACGATTCATCGAAGGATTCTCAAAGATTGCTGTACCGCTTACCTCCCTTACTCATAAAGACAAGCCTTTTGTGTGGGGAACCGCGCAGGAGACTGCTTTCCAAACCCTCAAACACATGCTGTGCCATGCACCAGTTCTTACACTGCCGGACGGAAGCGATGACTTCGTTGTCTATTGTGATGCTTCAAACCTTGGACTTGGCTGTGTTCTCATGCAACGAGACAAGGTTATAGCTTACGCATCTCGACAGCTCAAAATCCACGAGAAGAACTATACAACCCATGACCTCGAGCTAGGCGCAGTTGTCTTTGCCTTAAAGATTTGGCGACACTACCTGTATGGTACAAAGTGCACGATCTTCACCGATCACAAGAGCTTACAACATATCTTTAACCAGAGAGAACTCAATATGCGTCAACGCCGATGGGTAGAACTTCTCAACGACTACGACTGTGAGATCCGTTATCACCCAGGCAAGGCGAATGTAGTTGCAGACGCCCTCAGCAGAAAGAATTACGTGATAGGTGTTCGAAACATCCAGGCTCAGTATAACCTCGAAGCTCTTATCCGCGAAGCACAACACGCTTGCTTCAACGAGCGTACGTTGAAGAAAGAACGAATCTATCACGATGGAACTCAACTCGTGAGCAAAGCCAACGGGATATTCTATTATCTGGATCGAATCTGGGTTCCGAGGAGGACAGATTTGCGAAAGATTATCATGAACGAAGCCCACAAATCCCGATATTCCATTCATCCCGGTGCGGACAAAATGTACCAGGACCTTCGCTACAAGTACTGGTGGCCTGGGATGAAAAGGGATATTGCTCTATATGTTGGTAGCTGTTTAACTTGTGCAAGAGTCAAGGCTGAACACCAAAGACCTTCAGGCTTACTCGAACAACCGCCGATACCCGTATGGAAGTGGGAGAGCATAGCTATGGATTTCATAACTAAGCTTCCGACCACGCCATCAGGTCACGACAGTATTTGGGTTATAGTCGACCGTCTAACCAAATCAGCCCACTTTCTGCCAATACGAGAAGACTATAAGGTGGCCAAACTAGCCCAAATCTACACCGACGAGATCATTAAGAATCATGGTACGCCTCGAGACATCATTTCTGATCGCGACGCTCGGTTTACATCGAGATTGTGGGAAACTTTTCAAGCAGCTCTTGGTACGACGCTGAATTTGAGTACCGCATTCCACCCGCAAACCGACGGGCAGACGGAAAGAACGATTCGTACTATTGAAGACATGCTCCGTGCGTGTGTTATCGATTTTGGTGGTAGTTGGAGCAAACACCTACCATTGGTCGAATTTTCGTACAATAATAGCTATCACTCCAGCATCGAAATGGCACCTTTCGAAGCCTTGTATGGTAGGAGATGTCGCTCGCCTATTGTATGGCACGAGGTCGGTCATTCACAATTGACTGGGCCCGAGATTCTGCAAGAAACGACTGACAAGATCCACCAGATAAGGGAAAATTTGGTAAAGGCCCGGGACAGACAGAAGATGTACGCCGATAAACGACGCAGGCCCCGCGAATTTGCAGTTGGCGACTACGTGCTCCTAAAGGTATCACCTTGGAAGGGAGTAGTCCGATTCGGCAAAAGAGGGAAACTTGCGCCTCGATTTGCTGGACCTTTTAAGATTCTGGAAAGGATCGGTAAAGTTGCCTATAAACTCGAATTACCGGAGGAACTCAGCAATGTCCACCCGACTTTCCATATTTCAAACCTTCGAAAATGCGTAGCCGACCACGACGCAATAATACCACTCGACGATCTTCAGGTCAATGAAACGCTGCACTTCGTGGAAAAGCCTGTCGAAATCATGGACCGACAGACCAAGCAACTCAGACGCTCTCGCATTCCTATTGTGAAAGTACGATGGGAAGGCAAACGAGGCGCGGAGTTCACTTGGGAACTCGAAAGTGACATGAAGGCCAAGTACCCACAGTTGTTCAGATAGATCTGAAGCATCAAATTGGTAAAATCACACGGCGATGTACAGTTCTCGGCCTAATTTCGGGACGAAATTCCCTAAAGGAGGGGAGACTGTAACACCCCGTGTTTTCCAAGAGTCAAAGTCAAAGTCAAGTGTTGACTGTTATTGGAATTAAAGATTAATAAAGATGTATTTCATTTTAGTTTCATTTTGATTTTCGTATTATTTGGAGTAAGTGTTGTATAATCAAACTAATCGACCGATAATCGAACTGTGAATCAACGACCGACTGTGAATGATAGGAAGTAACAATGCAATAAAGCTAGTCAATCAATAATCAAGCTAATCGAATCAATCATCAAGCTCAAGTGTGGGGATTTTAGTATTTTTTTTATACGTGTGTGTGTGCCCTATGTGTTACTTGTGCATGTTTACCTTTATGTTAAGGTGTGTGGTGAATCAATCAAATCAATCAAGAATCGAAGGTGAATCAAACTCAATCGAAATCGAATTCAAATCATGGTGTAAGGATGCTTGTATGTTGATATAGTAGTTGGAACTAAAAGTAATTTGATTAGGAATTCTATCATTCTCCAATCATCGTTCATCGAACTCGAAATATCGAAAATCGTCGCGAAACACTCAAAACTAGGCAAGCCGATCGAACAGGGCAACCTGATCGAACAGGCTAGCCGATCGAACAGGACTGTTCGATCGGACAGCTGCTCGATCGGGGATGCTGTTCGATCAGCTCACCCTTTCCTCTTTTGGAAGCCTATAAATAGGGCTGTCCTTGTCAAGCTTTCCACTTTTGGAAAAGCTCTGACCGACCAGCCTCTTCTTCTCACTAAATCCAAGATTTCTCTCAAGCCGGTAAGTATTTCACTCTAATCCTTGTACGTCTTTGTTCATTAATCGATTCTCCATCTTTCTATCTTTCAAAATCTGAATTTCATCCATGAAATCACCAAGATCTAAGTGTTCTTGAGTGATGTCATCATGGTGTTCTTGGTGTTCATCAAGAACTCCATGTTCTTGACTTCATTCAACCATGAATAAGCTAGATCTAACCGATTTCCACATCAATAACTTAAAATCTACCAAAGATCTTAACATTTCACGGTGGAAAAGGATTGGAAGATGGGTTTTCATCTATCTTTCAACTCTTTTACACTCAAACCGGTGAAAACGAAGCTTGAACCGATTTACAAATCAATCTAAACAAACACATGGTTCAAGATTCGGGTTCTACCGAGAGATATACCGATTCCGGGTTAAACGTTAAACTTGGGTTCCAAACCGTCTCTGACCGAGTTTGGGTGATTCCTGCTCGAGTCAGTAGGCTAAGTGGGGACTTCAGTTTTGTGGTTCAACTCGTAGTCAAAATATCTCTAAAACATCAACAAACAACGGGAATAACCAAGTGTTAGGTGATAGGTTAACTGAATCGAGAAGCTGGCCGAACGGCTAGGCTGTTCGATCGAACAGCCCAACCGAACGACTATGCCAGCCGATCGACTAGGCTAACCGATCGACTGGCACTTAGTCCCACAAACTCATGAAGTGTGGTATTGACAAGGGTTCTGTTCGATCGATCGAGCCACTCGATTGTAAACATTACTGCTCGAATCATGAGATACTATACTTCAAAACACTTAGACTCTTCGAAACGTTGAAATGTCAACCGATCGAACATGCCAACCGATCGAGTGACATATTTGAGAACAATAAAGTGCTAGCCGATCGGTTGGGCTAACCGATCGAACAGCTGTTCGATCGACCAACTTGAAAGGTAGTACAAACCATCCTACACAAACACATCCCTCACATCAAAGGAAGAAACAATCCACTTGAAGGAACCAGCCGATCGAGCCAGCCGGCCGATCGAATGGGTGTTCGAACGGACTTTCAAACCAATCAAACAGCCCACTCGATCGAACTGCTGTCCGATCGAATGGCCTACTCGATCCAAGTACATTGTTTACTTTTTCCGCGTTACTCATCGTTGTGTTATCGAACTATTCAGGCTAACCTATTCTCAGTGCTCCCTTCAATCCACAACCAATCACTGTGAGTATACTCGATCCCTTTTTGCTTTCAGCACTTTTGGGTGTTACATACGTAATCTATCAAAATCACAAACAACACAAACTATTTGAACGCTAACCTACTTGCATGTATTACTTGTCTAAATGATTGCTGTTTATTATGTTTACGCGTGGAGTGCTATCTGCCTGCTTTAGCAACGTAGTACTATAGTTTGGACTCAGCACCCGTTCACACGGGGGTTGCTAAGGACAATTACTTGCATGGATTACGGTGGTAATCATGTATTGCGAACTGTCTCGGACAGTCAACTCGAAGTCATTGGTATCGATGGTCCCATGTTGATAATTTACATGCATCGTTTGCCCTTGTGTACGTGCTTGGTTATGCGTAAACTATTCGAACTCTATATGTTATATCAAACTTGTGTACTCACCTTTACATTATATGTATTGACTTTTATTTTAACGTATGTGACAGGTGTTTAAGCTACTAGCGTGCTAGGGAAGCGAGGCAATAATAAGCTTCTAGGAGTCTGTGATCTTAGGACAGTGTCCATGTATCTGCTCCAGGGCCATAATTATCTGTAGATCTTGTACTGGCACCTGTAGTCAGTAAGATTTACGGATAGTTGTCTAGAAGTCCTAAAACAATATTTACTTTTGGTCTGTAATAATTAAGAATCCGAGTTGTCGGAACAGTTCCCATATTGTTTAGTTGATTTCTATGATAACTTGTTATTATTTGGGACACGGTATGGGACGTGTTATATAACTGAATTGTATGATAGTTGTTGTGGAAACTTCTGAACAATCTGTTTCGCTCAGTGCCGCGCCCCGATGATTCCGCCATCGGTTGGGGTGTGACATCCTCCCCGGGATATTTACCAGATGTCCCTCCCGGGACGCGTGCTTGAAAAAGAGCAGTGAACTCACCTTAGATTTGCTCGGTATATTAAGTTACCCGTTCCAGTTAGTCAACCAACCCTACCGTGGTTACCAATGAAATCAGTTTCGTAATAAATTAAGTCACGTATTTACACAGTTTACATTCATCACAAAAATCACCATATAACACTTAGCAATTGCTCAATCTCACACCAATCCACATCCCATGTGCATGACACGTAATACATTTAACAGGTGCGTTTGCTACTCACACAAATCAAATCAGAGTTCTCATCCCTAATCAGCATTATTATCATGCAAACAGATATAATTTATAAACACAAATATTCATTATCATATTCATCACATTGGGATGCCTTCGCGGCGAAGAATCCTCTCGGCAAAGGTCTATACTTCATCCAGAAGTGATTGCGACGAAGATTCATCTTGACGAAGGACTATTCTTCGTCAAGATTGAGTGTGGCGAAGAACCATAAAGGTTCATCAAGGATCAGTCGACGAAGAATCAATTCTTTGTCGACCTAGGTTCTTCGTCGGAGGAGTCCTTCGTCGTCCCTCAACAGTTTCATGATTTCCTTTACTGGTTCGGCTAATCAGTTACAGTTTATCATTAAGGCAATTTGTCATCACAAATACTTATCGACTAACCAGTAACCAGGACTTCCATGTAAACACCCTAATGCTAATCATCATCATTTAATTATTTAACTGTATCAATCATTCAAAACAATCAAATAATCGTAATCTTCTCCTCGCATTATTATCATTAGTCAACCCTCCTCATCGGTTCGGCTTTATGAACGTTCCAGATTCACTTAACAGTTTAATCGTTTCAAACACATCAAAAGAATCCTGTCGCATAAGCATTCTATCTACTGATTTTATCATCATGAACATCCTCTATGTTTTTTGTTAACAGTCTATGATTTCAAGCAATTCATGGTTCATCAAAGCTTTATCATCATACAATCAAACACAACTAGTAACATAATTAATCACACAATGGACCCTGATTATAGAGATGAGGACTAACCGAAGAAGTGTTGATCGCGCGGGTTGGCTAGGACGAAGGGAAGATGATGACGATTCACAAAAAGGCTTCGAAGGGGAACAGGCTGCCGTCGAACTCCCAAGAGAAGATTAGGGTTTGCTATATCCAGAGTTTCGTGAACCCTAAGCATGTATAAATTCAAACAGACGAGCCGGACTTCTCTTGGGCTTCGAAGGGTTCTGGGCCGAGAGCCCCTTTACGGCGAAGGATCATCTTGGCGAAGACCCTCCTTCGTCGAGGTTGGTGCTGACGAAGAATCATTCTTCGTCCAGCAAAGGTTGCGGCGAAGAGTTGTGGCGAAGAGTCATTCTTCGTCATCTTGGGATTCCATTACACATTAAACATTACACATTTAACAACCAAGCATCAGAATACTTTAATCATTCAAATAAACTACACATGACACCACGTAAAACAAATTGTAAAAACAGGATTGTGAAACAAGTGATGCGTAGAGGAAAGACTTTGAAATCTCGGGTTGTCACACAATTGGTCAGATTTAACCATGAAAACTAACTGAGTTAGGGCTAAAGGACATAATGTGCAAGGGTTTGCAAACATCGAGTACGTTTTTTGTACTTATTGAAGATAAAGAATATAGTTTGCAATCAGGTATCAACATAAAGGACGTTTTTTTTTGTAATTTACTCCTAATAAGTAAAATAAACCCAGCATCCGATGAAAACCAACCTCTCATCTCTCGTCCTGGTGATGCAAACAAAACCCAACACTACTTTGGTCAACTCTTAAGCTGAAGCAGACTAAACCTAACACTATTGAATTTATGGGTTCTTGTTGTTTAATAGGCTCAAACTCTCTCCACCATTATCTATATATGATTTGTAATGCGTTATGAATAGTTCCTCTGGAATATCAACTGTTTTGTTAATCGATAAGAAAAGACTGGTAATGCCACACACCCCTTTGGTTCTTGAGGCTTTGACGCGTATGACTTACCTCATACTTTTGTGTGTATTTAATATGTATAATACATGTCTCTCACTTCAGTTACCCATTTTCTTGTCTGCCGAAAACCCCACCAATAGTAGCATAATACCCCGGTGAAAGTTACAACTTTTAAAGCGTAAGGTTCAAATCGTCAGCAGCTACTTCTGAATTACATTTATAAGTTGTATGTTTATTAGTTTGTTTTAGTTAGTTAACATGGGCGGACCTACATTAAGCCTAGGGTGGGCGGGCGCACCCCTTGAAAAACAAATTTAGTGTATTTTTTAGGCAAAAAACTTGACCGCACCCCCTGAAAATATGCTTGAACCACTCATCCGCACTCCCAACAAATAATTTCTGGGTCCGCCACTGTTAGTTAATAATGTAAAATAGTTACTGAATTGCTTTTATAAGTTGTATGTTTATTAGTTTGTTTTAGTTAGTTAATAATGTAAAATAGTTAGTTAAATTACTTTTACATAAAACTTTTGAAGTATAACGCTCTTAAGGACGAAAACCAATAGGCACACTTGTTATGTATTTATGTAATTTTTAATTAAAGACTTTATAAAAAGAAAGTATTATAAATCCGGAGAGGTTATTTGGAGTTGTTGGTTAGAAGGGTGATGTCACGCATGATGCATGTTAAGTTCCCCGATTGTGTCTTTTTTTTCGATTAGATAATGTGTGGTATTTTCTTAGTGGCTCTTGTTAATCCACAAAGATTCTATTCATGTTATTTCTAGAATTTATAAATAAATACCTAACATAAATTAAAAAAACAATGTTATCATCAAATAAATTAAAAAACAATGTTATCATCAAATCATGTAATAATAATTAGGTTAGAATCTCGTTAATTATCCGGGTATAAATATAATCATATATACTAAATACTAAAGGTGTGCCATATTTAAAAAAAAAAACCCGATGTTGTACGGGTTGAATAAATACATGTATTACACGGGTTAAATAAATATAATATAATCGATTAATACATACAATCGTCAAGATATGTTTTTTTTTTTTTTTTTTTTTTTTGAAAAAAATGAACTTTGATGTAATATTTACTTATTATAACATTTTACTTTGTTTTTTTTTAATTTATTATTAGGTTAGCGCTTGTGTAATACACGGATTATAGCATTTTACTTTGTTTTTTTATTCATTATAATGTTAGAAACATATGCATAACGTGGTTGAATCAATGAAATATTAAATAGTTGTTAAGTGGAAAAATGTAAAAGAAATAGTTAAGAAAGGAATATTAAACAAACAAGATATAAGCGGGATATTATTATTTAATAATATTATTTCATAAAAGAGAGAGTAGCGGGATAATTATCATTTAATAGTAAAATAAAATAAAGATCATATGTCAGCAATATAAGTTGGATATAATCTGATATATTATTAACTAGGTTAGAGTTCCGTGTATTACACAAGTTTAATAAATGTAATGTTATAAATTTAATAATTTTATGTTGAAAATTCATAATTAATTTCATATAAAAGTCACTAGTTAATGGATATAATTATCAATATTTAACTAACTAATGTTATTCATAATTTTTTTAATGACAATACTTACTTTTACTCTATTACACGAATAAAACTAAAATAATCTCCCTTACCCATGTTTGAATATGTTACCTTACATGCCTCTACTAAGCGGGTCAACCCCACACTAGTTATCCATAATTAAGTAGGAAAGAAAGACGGGAAAACCAAAAAAGTGATGACCTAGAACGGTGACAAGTGCCCTCCAATATATTTTATTATATAGTGTAAATAGATATAGATATAGATAAGTATATAAATAACTTTATTAACAATAACGATAGACGAGATGTTAGGAGATTTTTAGAATGGATGATTGATAAAAAAAATCTTTAGGTGTGAAAGATGGTGATGTCAATTTTACTTTTGAACAACGGTAATGTCAGATGAAACAATGAATTACGAAACTAAAGGATCAATAAAAAGAAAAAAAAAAGGTCTTTTTAATTGATTTTAATCAAAACTATGAGGTTTAATAAGTTTCACGTCTAAGCTTACATGCATAACAACATAATATTCACTTTCAAGTATAGAATAACTTTATCAACAATGATTTTAATGTATTAGTTTTTGACATCTTTAGTAAATGAAAAGGTTGAAATTAGTTATGAAGGAAATAAGTTTATAAAAATTTACAGATTAATTGATAATCAAATAAAAAGGAAAAAAAGCAATCATAATCGACTTTTTAGTTATAGTGAGTAGAAAAGTAAAAAAGTTTTGTTTGTTTTAAGGTTGTAAGTTTGAGAAACTCTATAAAAAACCATTTTCAAATGTTTGTTATTTAAAGAGAAATCTTGTAGACCAATAAGGATGCCCCATTGCCCATACCATCCAATCATCCATAATCTAGCTGGAAGTCAATATCTTATATAAAATGTGCTAAATAGTTGGTAAGATGATACAATCTTAACTCTTCATAATTGAGGAGCTTACTACTTATTGAAATCTTTCTTGTTAAACATAACAAAATACTACCTATTGGGTTTGGACTCCCACATTCTCAGGCCCATAGACTTTAGCCCAATCCTACTGTATACTGTATACCGAGCCACAGGCCCACAGAAGGCATTCTCAGCATTTAGCAATTTAAGGAATTAAGGGTTGGATCTGGAGGTGTTCAAATCGAGCCGGGGGTCTCACTGTAAGCAACCTCTCTATTTCTACGGGTAGAGGTAAGACTGTCTATATCTTACCCTTATTAATCCGGAACCGGTTTTTAACCTTAATCGTAACCGTAACCGGTTTTAACCGGCATTAAAATAACCGGTTTGGGTTATAAAAAAAACGGCGGTTCCTAACCGGTTTGGATATTTTGGAGTAGTAACCGGTTATTAATAACCGGTTTTTTAAAGTATAATAACCGGTGCAATCCTACACAAAAAATCGCCCAGTTCTGCAGAAATGTTCTCCTAGCCGTTGCAGTCAGCGTTGGGGTGGTATTTTGTGGGTTTCTAAGCCCCACAACATGTATAAATAATGTATTGATGTGTTGGTTTAGTCCCACTCTATTTCTAGCTAAAACACACACTTACAAATCGAAAAAACGCACAAGTTGAGTACGTTTCAAATGGCTAGTTCGAGTGCTCATGGTTTGGTTGGTGTTGGTGCTTCTTTTAGTGAGTTGCTTGTGAAGAGGATCTTGAGCACGAATAGGGATCCAACACTATCGGTGAATTTTGACTTATGCGAGATGTTGAATGGTAAGGAAAAGGCACGGTGCAAAAGTTGTGGGTCCTTTCTTGCGACGTCATCGAATTCTACTTTGAGAGCACATTTGGCGCCACATTGCAAGGCGTTGAAAAAGAATCCCGCTAGTGATCAAGCGCAAATTTCACGGGGTTTGGGTATCTGGAATTTCGATCCGGAGGCGATTTGTCAAAGGATGGCTCAATTTGTTATACAAGAATCGTTGCCGTTCGATCACTTTGACAATTCGCGCTTGACTAAGTTGATTCAAGAGACGTTTCAACCACGTTACACTAACGTAAGTCGTTCGACCTTTAGACGCGATTGTTTACAAATGTGAGTAAAAGCTAAAAAAAGAAATGATTTTAGGTTTTGAAAAATTAAATGCCACTGTTAGTTTAACAACCGACGTGTGGTCGGCTCCATTAGGTTTACCGGATTCTTACATTTGTGTTACCGCGCATTGGATCGATCCCAATTCGTGGAACATGATGAAACATACAATCATGTTCGATTTATCTGGTTATCCACACACGGAGGAAAATATATTTGATGTTATCAAAACTTATAAATTAGAAAATAAAATACTGTCTATTTCTTTTGATAATGCGTCGAACAACACAACTATGGTGCAAATGTTAAAAATAAAATACAATCCGATTTGTAATGGATATATTTTTATCATAGTCGATGTGTTGCGCACATCATTAACTAGGTTGTGCAAGACGGGCTAAATGTTGAGTCCTTTAAAAAAGTTAAAGAAAATTCTAAAGATATGTTACATGACGTTTTTATAGGTAGTAAAAAAAGATATGCGGATTATAGAAAATGGTGTAGAACTTTAAAAAAGAAATGTTATAGCGTGCATTTTGACATGTCCGTCCGTTGGAACTCTACGTGGAAAATGTTTGATTGCGCTATTTTACAAAAGGAAACCTTAAAACAATTCCACGATAGTCTTGCAGCTGCCGGTTTGGTGGAACCATTTGATGACCTTGGTTGGAGGTGTATTGAAACGTTAACACAATTACTAGAAGTTTTTAAAACCGTCACAACGATTTTATCGGGAGTTACCACGAGTTCTTTGGTACTTAAACGTACAAATATTTTTGATGTGTCAAAAAAAAATATTGGTTGTTTGCGGGTTGAACAATTCAGTGTGTAAGGGTTAACAAAAATATTGGTCATTTGCGGGTTGAACAATTCAACCCACAACTCGCTCACTCGACACATTTGATATCCCTAGATTTGGTTGTTGTAATGTCATGAAAACTCTATTTAATAAAAACTCTTTTTCTCTTATGTACCATATTGCTAAACAATTATGTTCGAATCATGGCATGATTCTCTAGTCACATGATAATGAGTTCAACTAGCTGATCACCACGAAGTGTAGTGTTGACAAGTGATTCTACATTCGTTGCTTCAATGTAACTTGGAAAGCAAATCATTATAAAACCCTATGCATGATGTTTAATAAGAAATGGAAATGAAATTGCTTTAAGGATATAGATCACTTGACTTGACGCAATAAATAGTTGACGCCAATTATTGTTATGGGTATATACTAAAGCCATTATATCATAATCCCCAAACCAACGCTTCTTTTATCAATACTTAACATCTTTTGACTTTAGTACAATCTTCTTGCTCGAATGATCATAGCTTTGATCTAATTCGAAAGACCTCAAATTCGAACGAACATCAATGAAGTCAAAACACTATAAAATCAAGTTTGACACACAAAGGGTGTAGTTGAAGGACTAGAGGATTAAGTCCAATTTGTTGGTCACTTCTGTTTTAGGTATAATGGAAAACATGAAAACATACCTTTGATTGCATCAGCACAGGCCAGCAGAGAATCCAGATGGAGTCGCAGCAATAAGGTTCGACATAGTTGTCAGTTTTGGTCTGGTTCCTCCTTAGGGTGCAATCTAATGATGGTGGTAAAAGAAACCGAATAGGGGATTCGGTTATGGAGAAGAGGCCGATTGATGTTATGCTAATTAGGTTATGTCTAAGTGTGTAATTGAGTAACCCTTTAACCTCCACATAATTCTCCTTATATAAGCACCCAGGAGGAAACCTAATTAGTTAATAAGGGTAATATGGTCCATCAACAATTACCAACTAATTATTAATAGGTTGTTATATATTTTGATCCATATAATGTAAATGATTATAATGGCTACTAGATTAAATATTAAATCATAATATATTTAATCTTACATTCTCCCACTTAGTCGAGTAATCATTTACTATGAGTGTTAGATAAGCCTGATCAGGAGTTAACACTCATTTTAGCCTTAAACAAGTACTATAGCAGAGAAATACAGCCGTTGAATCATTATGCGACTCAGGACCCCCATTAATCATACTATAGCCTTAATTTAAAACCTAATCGTTATGATCAAAATACGCGTAAGCCCTTTGTTTGATTTGTAACTATATTTGTCTATATGCCATTATGCTAGCTTGACATATTCTTAGAGACATACAAAATCAAACTGATGAGGAAAATTAACTAATACTTAGTCATTCATAGTACGATATGCAATTGCGCACGACCATTAATTAATACCCGTCTATGAGCTCTCTTAATAAGACTTATGGGTAATAGCCCTTCAGTTATAGGATCCTTAAGCATATCATGAATGTATTCGATACAAAACTTAGTTTCCTCAATTCGTTCATAAACGAATAATCAATTGCGTATCGAAACTTAATGCAGCACCTCTTGAACTGTTACTGTTCAAGGTGTTATGGTAGCTGACTTTATCACACTAATTCTTCAAAACATTAATTATATGGAGTTAATAAACTTATGAGTCCACTGATAAATTTCCAACAACATTTAGTGACTATATTATGTCGTTATAACTTAGGTTGTTAATATCAGTGCATTATGACTCCTCCATGAAATAGGTTTTGTCTGCTGACATAAAATATACCCGAAATTACATTTTATAATCTTTGAATATCACAAAGTTAGAGTAATAAACCGGTTTTAATTCTCACTTCTTCTTTAAATTGTAGTCTCTCGTTTCTTTTAAAGATATTGTAATACTCCATTAGATGCTACACATTAATCTAAACATATCTAGTGTGTTGCAATGTGAGTAATATCTAAACGAGTACAGACTTAAACTTACATAAGGCTTCTAATTAATGAAGCGTAAGGAAATAATCTCATTTATCCTATTATCCTCTAAAGGAGAGCAAAATTGTTTGTTACATGTGTGAGGACCCATTTATGGTTAAACTTATGGAACGGAACTAATATCCCATTGGGTCTATCTCAGCATGTTATGATATCAATCACGTAAGAGATATCTCTGAGATTTATTATATCAAAGTTTGTGTTAACAATGCTTTGACTTATGTAACATATACTTGTCAAGAGAATATCATCTATATAGACAAGTTTATCTTAGTTGCTCCCACTCATCTTGAGGTAAGTACATTAATCCACTTGATTGTTGATGAAAATAATTACGTTAAGATTTCATCACATTATAATGTTTGCAAATCCATACATGGATATTATTGGCTTACAAATAAAGTGTTCTTTAACCTTCAGTTTGAAACTTTAGGTTGTTATCTAATGAACATGTAAATGTGTCAGCCATTTGTCATGGAAAATTATTTATAATGTTCATCTAATGTAGCTTTAAATTATTATAAGCTACTAGAACAGTGATGATCATCAAAGAAAACTTTTGTTAGATATGTAATAAAGATTCTTTAATAATTTATCTCTTCCTGAGTACAACCTTTGACAATCAATCAAGCTTCTTAGTGTCTTAACGCTTATATTAGGATTTGGTTTAGTTATGAACACTCTTAGGTAATTCAATCAAATCCCAAACGTTATAAGAACACATAAAATCAGTTTTACTAGAAAACAGTTTTATTTCATTCAGAGGATTGATTGACACTAATGGCTTAATTTGAAGAGATAGGATCAGTAAACTTTTCCAAAATCCATTTCAACTTCAATTAGGGAGGTTATGTAATCATCAAAGTTAGTAGGCTTTTAAACCTAGATGACCTCCTGAGTTGATTATTGGGTTCATTAGAAGTTTCAGTTTTATGGATTAGCTCTTGGTTAGGTTGCTATCATTTTAAGGATTCTAAGTTTGTAAGAGTTGGTGCAGTATGGTATACAAGAGGTGTAATCGGAGTTAAATTCGGAGTGAAATTTAATGACACTCTTCCCCCCGCCTCTTGTATTCCTTTGACTGCTCCCACCGAGCTTAGAAATCTTTAGGAACTCAGCATGCGTAGGGTCAATATGTAACGACCAACAAATTCTAATAGAGAAACAAGTTAATGACGTTAGTCGTTGTAGTTTCTCTTGTTGAGGATTATGTTAGTTTAGGCAAGAAATCTAAGTGCGCCCACAATTAGGCAACAATGAAACTTTTGTAAGAGTAGCATTAGATTTAAGGAGATAAGGATTGATGGAACAGTGTCATGATGGAGCGGTGTCTTGTACAAGAGGTGCAAATTTAGGTAATGTAAAATTTTCACTCCCCCACCTCTTGCAACTATTGCAAGTTATTATTAAGACACTTAATGCTCCCACTGATCTTTAATATCTCTAGAATGCTACAAGAGAAGTTTCAAGGAGCTACGTGACGTGGGAACCTATCACATATACGTTAGACTTTATTTGATTTCTTTAATGTCCAGATATCATAAGAAACTTTAGGGACATATTTAATAGAAATCTTATTAAGTACATATATGAATAGAGTTCTTCTAAGACCGTGGGCCATATGCGACAAAATTTAGATACAAGTTGATAGTCTTTCAAATGATAAATGAATTATGTCTGAATATTCCATTTGGAATAAGTTCCACGAATGTCAATGAATGACTTATGATGGACCCATGCTTATTCCTTAAGCCAAGTTATATTTTAGGGCTTTAACGTCATGATTTAAAATCACTTAAAATGAGATTAGATGAAAAAACCATCCTCATTAACCATGTTATGATTTCTCATGAATTTTGGTTCTAATGGATGAAATTTATAAGTCTCATTTTCCTTTTGTCAAATTCTCATTTGCATGATGACAAAAGTTGTGAAAAAGTAAGGTATCATCTAGTTTCATCTTAGTAATGTTTCTATCCAGATATTTAGAACAAATAAAATGAGAGTTTACGGTAAGTGTGACTTTATGTTGACTATGCAAACCTCACAATCTTCATATCTTTGCTTAATTATGATACTATATTCTGATTTATCAGAATATATAAGGGATCAAAAAGCGTTGTTTGAAGACCGCTTATTCTTATAGCCTTAACAATTAATTTTGTCACTAACTCTCATGTTAGTTATTTGTTGAGTTCTGGTAAAGAAACGTTTAAAACTAGAGTCAACTAATCATGTGTTAATAGGAATATTAAAGAATTAGCAGAGTTAAATATCATTAGTAAGTTACTATCTAATTAATTTATCCAACTGTTATTTAGAATAATGGATAGTCTCGTTGCTTATGCCTAGTCTAATGACATAATTATGCAGTGAGATTTTCCCTTGAAGAACCTTAACGTTGGGATTAGCACTTGTAATTTGTCTATGGACCTTAGAACAATCCTCTCTTAAGGTTTTAGTGGTTGTAAGGTGAATAACATCTTATTTTCCAGTTTCAAACATTTCTTTCTATGTACATATGTTGCTTATCAACATACTCATTATACTTTGGTATTTTTGAGTGTTATAGTTGATTTATAAGGCATCAAATTGTACAAGTGAAAATCTTAGTATGTAATGTACTAGAAAAATGTACTTATTTCCATGCGTAAGCCCTTAACTTTATGGGTCATGGTATTGTACATTGTTATGTATTCACATATACCACTTAGCTTTATAATATATAATTTTAAATGAAGGCATGCATCTTAGGAGTTCTAGTGATTATTCCACAATAATAGATTAGTCTTAGGAAAGACTTAATCTGGAATAACTTTTTAGTGACAGCACTTATGTTACAGAGTTCTTGATTATCATAAGAGACATCATGTTCGATTTATCCTAATCATCATGCTCTACTTTTCTTCTGTAGTGCTTTATCAGAAGAGAGCAATAGGGTTATCGTGTCTTAAGAGATAATCAAGGATTTAATTTAAGAGCTAAGTCTTATAGAAACTTTAAATAAAGCAAAACATTTTAGGCTTAGGAATTAGAGTGGATGAGATATAGATTTATAGAAGAAAATTATAGTGAGTAAAAATTATGGGTACTAAGAATAAGGCAGACGAAATGATCATAAAAATTAATTAAGGATCATTAATATAAGAATCATTATGTGAAGATGTTGTGATATGTCTATTACTAACATCAAAATAATAGACTTAGCTAAAATTCTACTTAAACGAAGACAAAACAGCTTTGGCCAGAAGTGTAATCATTTAAGCATATGTGCAAAATGGTTGTAACAAATCAGCTTTGGCCAGAAATTAAGACATTCATGCTTATGATGCACATCAACATAGCTTTCGTAATACTTGAACGATAAGTAGACGCATCAAATCAGCTTTGGCCAGAATTGATACATCAGAAGCTCATTCAAGTTAAGCCATTTTGGTTTTGAAAAAACATTATTTGATCCTTATTAATTAACTAAGTGATTACAAAACCAATTATTTAATAGCAAACCACCCGTTAGCGCGGATCGAACTCCGCGGTGAGTTCGCTAGGGGTTACGGGGGACAGCGTGCCCCCGCCCGGTTTTGTGCGATCAGTAATGCCCAAGTTTTGTGCGATCAGTAAAGCCCAAGTTTTGTGCGATCAGTAAAGCCCAAGTTTTGTGCGATCAGTAAAGCCCAAAAACTTGTGCGATCAATAAGGCCCAAAACTTGTGCGATCAATAAGGCCCAAAACTTGTGCGATCAGTAATGCCCAAAAACTTGTGCGATCAATAATGCCTTGTGCGATCCACAAGTCTTGTGCGATCCACAAGTCTTGTGCGATCCACAAATCTTGTGCGATTATGTAGTCTTAGCTTGTACAATGTGCTTAATAAGTTGTACAAATCTTGTGCGACTGTCTTGTGCGATCAGATCATCTCTTATGTGATCTGATCTTGTGCGATTATCTTATGCGATCAGATCATCTCTTATGTGATCTGATCTTGTGCGATTCAGTTGCTGTTTATTGTGATAACATAACCAAAAATTCGAAATCTAAGGGATTATGAGATATGATTTCCTATTCTAATGTTGATCTGATTTTGTCAAATATCTCGAAAAAATATAATATGTTTATCTAATAACAGTTTTGAAAAACTTTAGAGGACAAAATCAGATCAAAATTAGGAAAACACTTAATAATCCGAAACATATTCCAAAACATAATAGAATTCTCGAATTTTCCTAAGAACATGATGAACCCTAAAACATAAAACATAAATTCTGGAACCCGAAACCTGAATTTTAATAGTTTTCTAAACAGATTTCGGATATAATTTTTTTTACCCGTTCTTGATTTCGAGTCACATGATAAACCATTCTTTTCTGAAAACAGTGATTTCGGTCCAAGACCCAAAATCGACAGTTATGTTTACGAATTTATTCAAAATTTCTGTTTTCATGATTTCAATTCCAGAATAATGGATACGAAAACAGAACTGAATTAATCAACATATGCTCTGATACCACATGTTGGTCAGTTCTGTTTTAGGTATAATGGAAAACATGAAAACATACCTTTGATTGCATCAGCACAGGCCAGCAGAGAATCCAGATGGAGTCGCAGCAATAAGGTTCGACATAGTTGTCAGTTTTGGTCTGGTTCCTCCTTAGGGTGCAATCTAATGATAGTGGTAAAAGAAACCGAATAGGGGATTCGGTTATGGAGAAGAGGCCGATTGATGTTATGCTAATTAGGTTATGTCTAAGTGTGTAACTGAGTAACCCTTTAACCTCCACATAATTCTCCTTATATAAGCACCCAGGAGGAAACCTAATTAGTTAATAAGGGTAATATGGTCCATCAACAATTACCAACTAATTATTAATAGGTTGTTATATATTTTGATCCATATAATGTAAATGATTATAATGGCTACTAGATTAAATATTAAATCATAATATATTTAATCTTACACAATTATGAATTAAATTACTATACATATGGAAATAATTTCTCAATTGTTATAAATCATCTAAACACACATCGCTACCTCTACTTTTCGTATACGTTGCAAACAGGTCATTCTCAATACCCTTGGTCAAGTTATGGTGTATCTACGCTATTACTCGAATGTGATGTCAACTATATGTATTATGATCGAAATTTAATACTACTGATATAGGTTAGTAATATCAAATATGAAATAACATGATACAACCAGTGGCGGATACAGGAATATTTTTTATGGGATGCGGAATTTTTCAAGGGTCATGTCGTCAATTGCTATATAGTAGATTTTCGGTCCAATTCGGGTCGGATCAAGTCTAGTCGGGTCAGATCGAGGGCAGAAATTCTCACCATGATTCTCATTTAAGTCAATAACTCAATAATATATCTCAATATCACACCATCACATATTCACTCACACTTTAAGTATTTAACATGGATTTTACATACTCAAATTCGTGATTGGACTCGGTTATAACTTATGTTATTCAAATATTCAATGTTCTAAACTTATAATCCATATCAACCACTCAATAATAAAAAAATATACTATACAATAACAAAAAAATATTGGCATATGTTACATAATAAATATACGATACAATTATTAAAAAAAACATTGTCATTGGAATTTATAAATACACATAATAAAAATACGATTGTCTTTACGAATTAAAAAAATATCTACAATTTTTTTAATGCGAGCTTCATCTTTTAAAAAAGTTGCTAGACTAATAATTCATAAACAAATCACAAACAAGCAATCAAGAATCAAAGTATACCTAAAATTATAGGAATGATAACATATAAACTAAATAAACTTACAAAGTAGATATAAATAAAAAAAGATAAAAACTCTTGAAGTATAATAGCATATTAATTTTATATTGTTGTTATTTGTATAAACTTTTCACACTTTATATCTTATACAGAACTAAGTTGGATCATTTATCAAAATAGTTGTATAGGTGTATTTTTTTTTTTTTTTTTTTTGCTTTGAAGTATTTGTTGTACATTGTTTGTTTCAGGGTTAAACATAAATAAAAAAATAAGTTTATACTATAGTGTACTACATATTCAGCACTTTGCATAAGACTTTTCATTACCCAATGCATAAGAATAAAATATAGATTTAAATATATCATCTTCTTGACTTCTTCTCGGTTCTTCTCTTCTCAGGTGGTCTCTGCAAAAAAAATAAATAAAATAAAATAAAATCCGGTGACCCAACTTTTTTTCTTTTACTTCATATCTTCTTCATCATGGGTCAAAACTTTCAAGGGGTGCGGGTGAAAATTTCCAAGGGGTGCGATCGGGATTTCTGGCAAAAAATAACACTAAATTTTTTTTTCAAGGGTGCGACCGTCCACCAACGGCTTGAGGTGAGTCCGCCCCTGGATGTAACACCATTATCACTAGATAATTGGATTCGGTTCAATTCCCTGTCTGACTTACAAAACCTACATACAAACATCATATGCTTATGATTTTGTTATAGTTAGGGGTGCAAACAAAGTGCACACTTCGTGAAGTGTTTGGCGGAAAGTTCGTTTACGTTCGTTCATTTAATAAATGACCAATCATGAACACGAAATTCGTTCGATAGTTAAATGAACGAACATGAACATGAACAGAGATCTCGTTCGTAAAATTGTATTCGTGAAAGTTTATTCATTGTTGTTCGTTCATGTTTCGTTTGTTTTTGTTGTTCATTAAAGATTTTTGTACATTTATCTATTTTATCTAAACTTTTTATATTCTTTAGTTTATTCATTTTATTACCCTAACAATTAAAACGAGAAACTCCTCACCTTCTTTATGCACTATTTCCATTTCCTTCGTCATCATTATTCACATCGACAAATACTATCGATCCCGTTCCACGATTAGGGCTTTAAGTTCCAACGCTCTCTCTTCGATATACGCCTTTAACCTTCGCCGATTTTATTTATGTTCGTTTGTGATACGGGCCAGCCTGTTGCAAGCCAAGATGCAGCCCAAGCTAGTCCAGAGCCCAAGTTGGAGGATGCAAGGCCCAAAAGGTTGATTAAAAGGCCAGCCCGATTGGAAGCTTGATGCCCAAGATTATGCACGTTTCCTTTTCAGCATGTTTATTTTATTTGTTATTTTATTTCAGTATGCATGGTTGAATTTGTCAAGTAGTGGTAGAACATGGGTAGTTAGTAGCACAAAATAAGGACATGAACTCCATGTCTCAGCATGTTTAAATTTCAGTTTTTGCATAATGAAAATCATCAGAAAATTGCCCCAAGTTCTTGCCTTCTCTCTCAATTCTTTGGAGTGTTTGCCTACTAGAAAAGGCTATACCATTTGGTGCTTTCATTCACGTTCCAATCCTCCGCTATGCCGCCCCGTCGTGATCCCGCCGGTTCCGATGAGTTTCCACCTAATATCACCGATCAACTAACCCAACTTATACAAGTCACCACCACAGCCGCTAATACCCAATCCGATATTAAAACACAAATCGCAGCCCTCGTTCAAGCCACCTCCAACCTTAATTCCAAACTTGATGCACAGAACTCCAAACTCGATACCCAAACCGAAACTACCGCCCGACTTGTTAACCATGTCACTCAACTCACTGATAAAATCACCAACGAACCAGAAAACTCCGGCCCTAAACCCGCACAAAAACAAACCACACCAAACAACCCGAGACCGCCAAAAATCTCACTACCCTTGTTCGATGGTTCCAACCCACTCGCTTGGATTTTTCAAGCCGATAACTATTTCAATTACTATCAAATTCCTCCAGCCGAACGAATTACGCTAACTGCCTTCCATTGTATTGGTGATGCTCTTTCTTGGTACCAACACCAGTCCAGCAACAATCTCCTTGGGTCTTGGACCGAGTTTAAGCGCTCTGTCGAACTCCGATTTGGACCATCAACGTTCGAAAATCACGAAGCTACACTTTTTAAGCTTCGCCAGCTCTCTTCGGTGGCTGACTACCAGACCGAGTTCGAGCGGCTCAGTAATCGGATTACCGGGTTGTCGGCACAAACCCTACTTAATTGTTTTCTTTCTGGGCTGAAACCGGAAATACAATCTGAACTCGCTATTATCCGGCCCACGTCTCTTTATGATGCTTGTGGGCTAGCCCGCCGGGTTGAAGATAAGTTGGCCCAATCGGCTAAACCCAAACCTTTCTACCCCACTCGCTCTTATACTCCTGCAACCAATCCAGTTCCTGTAACATCACAAGCGAATTCTCAGCAACAGAACCCTTCTACTCCGCCAAAACCTGCGACCACCTCCACCCCTCCCCTGCTACCTTCACCCCCGAAACCCTTGCCGTTTACGAAATTATCTCCTGAAGCTATCCAACAGCGGCGAAAAGACGGCTTATGTTTTCGTTGCCCTGAAAAATTTTATCCAGGTCATAAGTGTTCTCCACCACAGTTCCTTCTTATTGTAGACAACGACGAACATATGAATACGCCGGATAACTCTGAGGAACCGTGTACCGATGATCCGCCCGGTCCACAATATTTAGCACTCTCTGATGCGGCATACTTTGGGTTATCATCCATTCAAACCCTACGTGTCACCGGGTTCATCAATGGACGACCGGTCACTGTGTTGGTCGATTGTGGTAGCACCCACAACATCATCCAACCCCGAATCGCATCCTTGTTCGCTTTACCATCGAAGCCACTCGAGCCGTTCAACGTTATGGTCGGAAACGGGCAGTTTATCAGTTGCAGCGATTACTGCCCTGAGGTAAATTTGCACTTACAAAAAACTGCGTTTTCTATTCCATTTTTTGTATTACCTATTGAAGGTGCAGACTTGGTGCTCGGTATTGCTTGGTTAAGCACTTTGGGTTCTATTGTAGCGGATTTTTCAATACCACAGATATCCTTTCATAAAGATGGTCGACAATGTACTCTTAAAGGAGAACCACTTTCCAAACATCTTTCATCCAGTTCACTTTCTGCTCTTATTAAACATGGTTCAGTTGCCTCCTTACACACTCTGGTTATTGATACCCAGCCTCCACAACCACAAAAAAAAAACCATACTTCCTCACTCCCCTGATACCCATATCATTTCGTTGCTGGAACTTTTTAAAAACCTTTTCCAAGAACCACATCAACTACCTCCTAACCGTCCACATGACCATCATATTCCGCTACTCAACAATGACCAGCCGATCAATGTCAAACCATACCGTTACCCACATTTTCAAAAACAAATAATGACGCGTTTGATATCGGAAATGTTGCATGATGGAGTAATTCGTCCGAGCCAAAGCCCTTTCTCATCTCCGGTTTTACTCGTCAAAAAGAAAGACGGTTCATGGCGTTTTTGTGTCGACTATCGAGCTCTCAATGCCGCTACAGTCCGTGATCGATTTCCGATTCCGACAATCGATGAACTTCTTGATGAGCTTCACGGTGCGAAAATCTTTTCTAAAATTGATCTACGCTCCGGGTATCATCAGATTCGTGTCGCTAAAGAAGATGTACATAAAACAGCGTTTCGTACGACGGACGGTCATTACGAGTTCCTTGTAATGCCGTTTGGGCTCACAAATGCTCCGTCTACGTTTCAATCTGCCATGAATGATCTTTTCCGAAGTGTTCTAAGACAATTTGTTCTCGTGTTTTTTGATGACATATTAATTTATAGTGCCTCGTTGGAAGATCATTACACCCACTTGCGGTACGTTTTTCAGACTCTTGTCGATAACAAGTTTTATGCAAAGGGTTCTAAGTGTGTGTTCGCCGAACAAGAAATTTCGTTTTTGGGGCACCGTATATCAGGTAATGGGGTTGCACCGGAACCAGATAAATTGGAAGCTATTCAAACTTGGCCACAACCAGTTTCTTTTACTACCTTAAGAGCATTCTTGGGTTTAACTGGTTATTATCGCCGTTTTGTTCCGGGTTATGCCAAAATAGCTAGTCCACTTACGGACCTCTTAAAAAAAAGGAATTCTGTTGGAACGCAGAAGCACAAGATGCTTTTGTTGCTCTCAAAGCTCAAATGAAGGAACTGATCACTCTTGCATTACCCGATTTCACAAAACCATTTGACGTTACAACGGATGCTTCGGGCGTCGCTATTGGCGCAGTTTTGTCTCAGAATTCACGCCCAATTTCCTTTTTCAGCAAGAAATTATGCCCAACTATGCAAGGTCATTCAACTTACACTAAAGAATTGTACGCGATTACGGAAGCGGTAAAAAATGGCGACAGTATCTTTTGGGTCGTCGATTCAGAATCTTCACCGATCATCACAGCTTAAAGCATATTCTTACCCAGACAATTCAAACACCGGAACAACAACGTTGGATTACGAAGCTTATGGGTTACGATTTCGAAATCCATTTCAAACCGGGTAAAGAAAACTCTGTTGCTGACGCTTTGAGTCGTGTCACTATTCCGGTCATGTTAGCTATCTCACATCCTACGGCAACGTGGCTTCAAGAGGTACGCTCGTATTTCAGCAAAGATCCAGTCGGAATTCAGTTTGTTACCAGCATCATCGCAGATCCATTAGCGTTTCCTTTTCACGCAGTTCGCGACGGCTTGGTTTATTTGCATGGTAAACTTTTGATTCCCCCCATTTCAGATTTACGTTCACGTTTAATTCACGAGTTTCATTCGTCATTTGTTGGGGGTCATGCGGGTGTTAATGCAACGGTTAATCGCTTATCGTCTACTTTCACGTGGCTTGGATTAAAAAAAGACGTTTCGGATTTTGTTAAGAAGTGTAGTATTTGTCAGGCCATTAAAACTCCAAACCATAAGCCATATGGTTTGTTACAGCCTCTGCCTACACCAGAGCATACATGGACTGACATCTCAATGGATTTTATAACCCACTTGCCACCATCGAAAGGTAAGACATCAATTTGGGTTATTGTAGACCGCTTGTCGAAATTTGCTCACTTCATCGCCTTACCTCCGGGGTATACTGCAATCTCTTTGGCCGGTATTTTCATGCGGGAAATCTATCGTTTGCATGGTCTACCAAAAACAATTGTTTCAGATCGAGACCCGCTATTTATCAGTAAGTTTTGGCGTGAATTATTTAAGATAATGGGGTCTAAGCTTCTTCACTCAAGTGCATACCACCCGCAAACCGATGGTCAATCGGAAGTTGTTAATCGTTGCCTCGAGATGTATCTTCGTGCTTATGTGTGTGACGAGCCAAAAAAGTGGGAACGTTATTTGTATTTAGCCGAGTTTTCGTACAACACTAGTCACCATTCCTCGATTAAGATGTCACCATTTCAAGCTCTTTATGGTCACGCGGTAACTTCCATTCATAATTACATTCCGGGTACCACCAGCACAGCGTCTATCGAGTCATCTTTAATTGACCACCAACGTGTTATGGAACGTTTAAAAGAAGCGATTGAAGCGGCCAAAGCGAGAATGGTTAAACAGGCTAACAAGCAACGGATCGACAAAGAATTTGGCGTTGGCGATTGGGTTTATCTCCGTCTACATAAATATCGTCAACAGTCGGTGCAACAGCGAGCTAATCAAAAACTCTCCAGGCGTTTTTTTGGGCCCTATAAAATTCTTGAACGTATCGGAAAGGTCGCTTATAAGTTAGCGCTACCAGTGGGATCTAAAGTTCATCCGGTTTTCCATGTTTCACTTCTCAAACCAAGCTATGCCAACGACGTGGTAACTCAAGGCGATCTTGCGGATTTTGGTCAAGACATCGACATCGGCCATTTACCGGAAGCTATTATTGATACTCGCATGGGAGCGAAGGGTAAAACGGAAATTCTGGTTAAGTGGGATTCGCAACCGTTGGAAGAAGCAACATGGGAAGATGTCAACGACATCGAGTTACAATTTCCAGGTTTCACTGACATTGAGGACAATGTCATTGCTCAAGGAGAGGGGGATGATACGGGCCAGCCTGTTGCAAGCCAAGATGCAGCCCAAGCTAGTCCAGAGCCCAAGTTGGAGGATGCAAGGCCCAAAAGGTTGATTAAAAGGCCAGCCCGATTGGAAGCTTGATGCCCAAGATTATGCACGTTTCCTTTTCAGCATGTTTATTTTATTTGTTATTTTATTTCAGTATGCATGGTTGAATTTGTCAAGTAGTGGTAGAACATGGGTAGTTAGTAGCACAAAATAAGGACATGAACTCCATGTCTCAGCATGTTTAAATTTCAGTTTTTGCATAATGAAAATCATCAGAAAATTGCCCCAAGTTCTTGCCTTCTCTCTCAATTCTTTGGAGTGTTTGCCTACTAGAAAAGGCTATACCAGTTTGTGTCTGTAAACACATTTATTTCTTTAATGAACAAACACAGAATAAAAAATTTTGTCTGGTAAGTGCTAATAAAGCCAAACTTCGTTTGCAGCCCTAATAAAGTGCTATTCATCAAGAAAATACAAAATAAATATCTCCATCAAAGTCCACCTTTTTTCTGTGTGCGCTCTCCATAGTCATGAGCCTCTTCGGTCTCGGCAGGCAAGATTAATTTCTTCAATTTGCATCATCGTTTTTTTAGGGTTTTCATTTGATTTCGTTAATATTCCTTGTATATATCACGCATCGATTGGACTTTCTTGATCTGGGTATCCTTAATTCATTATTATTACCTTCGATTTCACGTTTATAAATTCGATTAAAGCTCAATCACTATATTATACCTTCGATTCGTTACCAAAAAGAATGCATATACCTTCGATTTCATTCACCAAACAAAAGGGTTTGTATTGAATCATCATGAACAATTCACAATTGTATGATTTTGAATAAGTTTTGAAATTAGGGGAGTTTGTGTTGATGATGTTTGTATAAGGATTTAGGGATCACAGGGTGTTGATTATGAGTGAGATGAGGATTTCTTGATTTGGGGTTTTTGGTAAGTTAGGGCCAATGATTTTTTGTTGATCCAATTTGGGGGAAACTTTATTGTGGAATCAAAAAAAGTTAACTGGATCTTGGGAATGATTCTAAAAAACGGGTTTTTGATACTCGCGGATTTTAGCTCAACGGTAATATTATGTATTTGCCATATGTTGCTAATATATATAGGCACCGGAGCGAAGCAGTAGTGGTTCTATCCGGTCAATTTCCTTTGCTTATATGCACATGCAAGTGTAGGTGAATCCCTTATCGTTCTGTTTTGTTATGTACGTCCACGTGAAAGAATTTGGGCGATAAGGAATGTCTCGCCTAACGCGTTTTGGGCGCACTGGCTGTGGATGAGAGGAGAACTCCACAGTTAAGCGTGCTAGAGTAATTGTATTGTTTGTAGAAAGAGAAAGTGAGAGACGGAAGCCCAAAAATTTCATTGGATTTGGTTCTCTATACCCGATTTTTACTAGGAAAGGGGATTTGCCATAAATCTTGCATGAAGCGTTAATAAATACTTTAAAACAAAAGCATGTATATGAGTTATACGGTTACATTCCAAATGTCATGTTTTCTCCCTAGAGATGATAATAAATATTTGTGGCACTTTTGTAGGAACCAGAGGACGTTTCGTCCAAAGAAGAGTGCACCTTCGGGGAGTAAGGTCAAACTCTTCTATTCTTGGTGTTGGCTTTTTTTTTAATTATACATTAAAGTTGCATTAAAATTGTCTTGATTCTTGAAATATGTTCTAAAAATCCCAAAAAAAAAAAATTGTTTTAATTTTCAGGGGGCACAACTAAGGCAACACATTGATGCTACGTTGGGTAGCGGAAACCTGCGAGAAGCTGTGAGACTTCCTCCTGGGGAGGATATAAACGAATGGCTTGCCGTCAACAGTTAATCCCTTTTCTTATTGTCATCTAGGTTAAAAGCAATAAACTTCATTATCTGAAACCCAAATGAAGGTGGTTTGACTTTTCACTTTTGATTTTTGACTTTCAATTTTTTTGTCTCAGCTGTGGATTTCTTCAATCAAGTCAATCTTCTTTATGGCACCCTAACCGAGTTCTGTACACCGGAGATTTGCCCCACCATGACCGCGGGTCCCAAGTATGGTTTGTTAAAACTAATCTATCTTATTTATAAGAGTTAATTATGTTTTTCGTCCCTGTTTTTTGTTGGAAAAAACTATTACAGTCCATTAGTTTAAAAATTGCCAAAACAGTACCAGTACTTTCACTTTTGTAACAATTACAGTCCACCTTCGTTAACCCCGGCCAATTTACTGTTAAGTTTTTGGTGAAAAGACTAAAATACCCCTCATCTAACAAACAATATATAAACAAATGACATAATTATATGAGGGGTATTTTAGTCTTTTCACCAAAAACTTAACAATATATAAACAAATGACATAATTATATGAGGGGTATTTTAGTCTTTTCACCAAAAACTTAACGGTACATTGGATGGGGCTAACGAAGGTGGATTGTAATTGTTACAAAGAGGAAAGTATTGGTATTGTTTTGGCAATTTTTAAACTAATGGAGTGTGATGGTTATTTTCAACAAACCACAGGGACGAAAAACGTAACTCACTTTATTTATAGAGATACTTAATTCTTAAATGTTTGTAAATAATATTTACAGGTATGAGTACCGATGGGCTGATGGCGTGCAAATCAAGAAACCTATTGAAGTTTCGGCTCCAAAATATGTTGAGTTGTTGATGGATTGGATTGAATCACAGTTAGATGACGAATCTATATTTCCTCAAAGGCTTGGTATTTCCTTGGATTGAATTGATTCTCATTGTTTTGACCGTAAATAATTACCGATTGTGACGATAGTTTTGAACTAATTTGCAGGCGCGCCATTTCCAGCAAATTTTAGGGACGTTGTGAAAACGATATTTAAACGTTTGTTTCGTGTATATGCGCATATCTACCATACACACTTTCAGAAGATTGTGAGTCTTAAAGAGGAAGCCCATTTGAACACATGTTTCAAGCATTTCATATTGTTTACATGTGTAAGTTTGTTACACTTGCCAAGAGCGCGTTATTTATTTATTTCAACCACTGAAGATATTTTCTTTTGATATGCAGGAGTTTTCTTTGATCGACAAGAAGGAGCTTGCCCCGCTTCATGAGCTTATAGAATCCATCGTCACTTATTGAAAACGTTCGTGTTTGGCATATCATTAACTTTGATAATATTCGGGAGCTGAATAAGGTGGCGGTGTTACAAATATCGTGCTAGATTTTATCTAATGTAACTATTGTCGTTTATTGGCTTATATCATTCTAGTTGACAAAATTTTAAGATTATGCTGGATTTTTTTTCTGGTTTTTTTTTTTTTTTTTTTTTTTTGGGTGCTATGCTTCATATTTGATCCAAACCTTCAAACAAGTAGAACCGAACGTTTTATATCATTTTGGTCTGCTTGACTGAACCTAACCATGTTTAGCCAGGTTGGTTTATGGAATGTTTACCGTCATGCTGCGTCTTATGGTATAAATATGCAAAACCAAATCATTCACATACCGAATAATATACAATTAGAAAATCCAAATAAAGTATAAATCTACATAATTTTTGGTTTTATAACGCATGCTTGAGGTGTGAGGTGATTAGCAAAACGCATCAGGGGCTTGAGGTGATCCTTAATTAACTTCTAGGTCAAAATTGGTTAAAGTTTGTACTTTTAGAAGGCTGCATCAGGGGCTTGAGGTGACCCGTAATTTACTTCTAGGTCAAAATTGGTTAAAGTTTGTACTTTTAGAAGGCTGGTATGTAAAGTGTATACACAACTAAAGAGATGAATAAATCTTTAATAAAAAGATTGATAAGTAAAACATACGAGAGAGCAGCTTCTTGTTGTAAAATAAAGCTTGTATTGTTGTATAAAAAGCAACGCTTTGTGTACATGATGGGCGCGCTTAGCGCCTTGGCTTTTTGGACATAAACGCCCTTTGAGTCCCTCAGGCTTTTTAAACCAAGATTTCACAGCTCAATTGCAACTCTTAACTCCATCTATCCAAACATGGTACAAATTTAGTTTGATCAAATTTGAATTACAAAAAAAAAAAAAGGTTATTGAACTAAGAAAAGTCAAATCTACACCTAACCTTATGCAAGTACTATGCAACCTCAAAAAAAAAGTCAACTTTGACACAAAACTCATTAGGCCAGGCGGGGCGGTCTGTGATGGACGCCCAGCCACGAGTTATAACATCACGAACACCGCCGCCCCTTGAATTTTAACGCGTTATTTTTTCAACGCGTACAAAATATCACGCGTGAAACTTCAATCTATCATTTGTTCTGCATGTTTGACAAATGTTGCATGTTTGACACCTGTACGCTCTGGACCCATTGCATATTTAACACCTGTTGACCAACTTCAAAAGAGCAAACACTTTCCAGAAATCAATGTATTAATTAGTTGAAGTTGGCTTTTTTTATCACTAGTGACCACCCCCACTACATTTCTATCACTAGTGATAGAATATTGGGTGATGACATGACATGAGTTGATTGAATATTGAGAGTGATAAAATTCTATCACTAGTAACCACCCCTCCTCCCCTTATAACTGCTGCTCATGAAATCCATCAAGACAAGAGGTTTCATATGAATCACTCCAAACTCAGATTTCCAAGATCTTTTATCTACAAAAATGTATGACCCCACAACCCCAACAAGAACCAAGAAAACAAGCCCAAACATCTGCACGTTAACTAATAACTGCCCGCGAATCTCATGACCATGTGAGGAGCACGAGATCTCATTCTTTTCGATTTTACATCCAGCTGGCATCGAGGGACCGTAGAGGTCAACTCTGTCGAAGATTTCTTCCGATGCTTTGTTTAATACTCGTACAACTTCAAGGTTGACTTCATCGGCATCTTCGTTGACTTTTATAATATCATCCATATTTGTTATCTGGAATTAGGATCAAATACAAAGACTTCTTATTGTAAGAAGGGTACAAAGACTTCTAAAAAAAACCCACTATACACACAAAAAAAAAAAAACCTAAACACACCCCCCCCCCAATCACCCACCCAAATATATATATATATATATAGAAAAAGTATATTGTACATTACGGCTTAACGTACTTCACGTACAATAACGTGCGTGATTTGTTATATAACATGCGTGATTATTGTGTTTCAACATGCGTGATTTTGGATTTTTGAGTTATAACGTGCGTGATTTTAAAATGAACGTGCGTAATTACCTGTCGTACGTGATGTACGTTAAGCCGTAATGTACGTTAACCTTCCTCTCTCTCTCTCTCTCTATATATATATATATATATAGAGAGAGAGAGAGAGAGCGGTTAACATACAAAAGCCCTTATCATACTTCACGTACGCGACAATCGTAACCATCAGATCAGGGCTGTAATCACGCATGGAACAGTTAATAACGCATGGATCAGTTTGTTTTGTGATAATCACGCATGGGAGCATAAATAATCACGCATGGGAGCATAATCACGCATGGAACATTGATCAAAATGTAATTACGCATGTTATCTATATTAATCACGCATGTTGTGTTCTTGTCGCGTACGTTAACGTACGTTAAGCCGTGAAGTACATTATAATTTCTCTCTCTCTCTCTCTCTCTCTCTATATATATATATATATATATATATATATATCGTCGAGAGGGGGTGGGGGTGGGGGGTTTAGGTTTTGGGTGGTGGTGTAGTGGGTTTAGGTTTAGGTTATTGGACATTTGTCACTCTATAAATTCTTCTTACACTTCTTACAATTATGAGTCTTTGTAAAATAACTTAACCATTGTTATCTGATTGTGAAAACAGTTGCAGGTTTTGATCTTTTTGTTCTTGCAAGTTGGAATGTTTCAGATAATTTGTCAAAAGTTTGACTTTGGTCGGTTTTTCAACTTTTTAGCTTTTAATTTAAACAGGGTAAAATTATGAAAATACCACAAATCGTGGTTATAATTACGATTTTGTACTTTAAAAAACCAAGAGAATTCACAACGTGATGACTTGGCATCGGTTTGTATTTGCGGACCAACCCCAACGGACAAGCCTTGCTACGTGGGGGTGGTGTGTGGTCGGCCCAATTCGTAGAAGCAGACCGCCAACGGACCAAGGTGGCGGTCCCTCCTCTCTCACGTATAAATTTAATATTTTTAATAGTGGTTGTGAAGGTTTGATGTGGAAAACTGGATGGTTTTTAAGGAAATTTGAAATATGAATGCACAAATGCATACAAATAAACACGCCAGAAAACATACACACAAACGTGTAATGACATGTTATAAGAGACAAGTTGAACGAAAAAAATGAAAATCCAGTATGTAACACAGCCCGTAAGCGTGTTGTGCGCGAAAACACTAAATTAAAAGTCTCGCTTTTAAGTTAAAATTACGAAAGTAACCCTTTAATGGAAACTAGGTTGTGGGTTTTTATTTTTCAATTTAAACTGAGAACAATTACAAAACTACCCCATATTGAAATCATAATTACGACTTTATAGTTGTAATCAAGGACATATACTGAAATAATCAAGATTAGGGTGAGCACGGTTCAATTCAATTCAGTTCGGCTATGAGCTTTCACCCAAACTAAAACCGGAGTTTTTGAATAATGGAGTTTCATAACCGACCCGTTTCATTTATTCGGTTTTTGTGTCAGTTAATGGTAGCGGCGGATCCAGAATTTCTTTCCCTATGGGTTCACTTTTTTGGTGATCAAATTTCTCACAATCAAATGCTAGAATTTTCGAGGCCAGACTGCTAGACCAGGTTGGTTCATCAGGTTTAGTTTTAAAAATGACAGCCTAATGCGTAGCAAAACATCATAGGGTCACTAATTTTAACGCATACAATCCGAAGTGTAGCCAAGAAATATTGACGTCACTCGTCGTCGTAAAACAGACTACCATTACTATATATAGTTCCGAACACCTACGAATCATACAAACGTAAACCTTGACAATTAAAAACCGTACGAACACGGTATTACCCAAATTAAGCATGACCCACATGAGCAAAACATTTAACTCAATATAAACCCGATCCTTAATCAAAAGTTCAAAATGCAAAATTACCAACATCAGAATGTTGGTAACGACTACTTATAAATAACAAAGTCAAAGATGAATAGAGATCAAAACTTTTACAACACGTCATCCACCGCATCAAAACTTCCTTTTCAGGTCTTTTGCATTAACGAAAATTCAACCGCGTACTCATATAATTGCCTTTTGCCTTCTATCTGCTTCATCGTGCTCAACCTATATCAAATTCGACACGTCATAAGATCGCACGCATATAGAGGTAGCTAAATGGACGGGTTAATGGTCAAAAACAAGTTCGGGTAGAAACGGGTCATGTAACTTTTAAGTCTAACTTGCCCCTCCCAAATATGTTAGTTCTATAGTTTGACAAGTAATTTAATGAGTTGAATAGTGTAGATATGTGTCAAGTTAACTCAACCATACCAACACGATTATGATTAAAAAATTTATTACAGTAAAACAATTTAAACTAAAGTTTTTATTAAAAGGGATAAAGATTGCATGTGTTAGAACTTAGAAATATACTTTTGACAAACTTTTAGCTAATTTAATATTCGTCTAACCCGACTCATTGGTACAGGTAATAAATCTGGGCTTTTAAAAACTTGCTATTCAGTATATAAAATAAATATCATCAGTTTGTACCTCAACAAGTACTCTTCCTTTCTTCTTTTTAGCGTCTTTCTCCTGCTTCTTAAGAGAATATTTGGAATCCGCCCTCCCCCTCTTTCTATCCACCACCACCTTTTCTGATTCATCGTCATCACTCTCTGTCATTGGACATTAAAAAAAAGAATTCAGGTCATATAGCACGTACGACGTACCTAATATTGCGATCATTATGTTAAAACTTGGTATGAATCTTGGTTTTAAAATGTGCGCATTAATGCGTGATGTGCCCGATGCGCTGATGAGAGCGCATCGCCACAACTGATGAGTTGCGTTTACGTGATGCGAGTATATTGCGCGCATTTCGCATAATGCGCTCTGATGCACGCAACATTGCGTCATTTGTTTTACTTCAAGTATATTTTCATAAGTTTTTATGTATAAATAATTTTTAATATTTTTTTTATAAAGAGCGTACTCGCATCACGCATCAGATTTTTAGACCAAAAGCCTCGGAGCGCATCACGCAATTTAAAACCAAGGTATGAATTGAATAATAACCATATATTAAGAACAAAAACCGCCTTCAATTACACACACAACGATAAAAGTCTTACCATCATCATCTTGATCAGATCCTTCATTTGAAGGAGCGATATAATCCTCCATATCCTCTTCATCCGCCCCATCCCATTCAACATACTCTATTTCATCCTGTTAAAACAATAATATTAATGGTTTCCGAATTGAACTGTTAATTATATAAATTCTAAGACCAATCTCTACCTCATCCTCAACCTCTTTCTCAAATTCAACCTCTTTTCCCTCACTCTCAATTTGCTCAAGAACCTTTGCGTACATCTCTTCCTTATAATAATTATATATATCATCACCATACGTTCCTTTTTGTACACGCTCAACCAGTTCCTTCTCAATATTCTGTAAAAGCATTATCTTGTTAGCATTGTAAATAACTAAATATTTATTACAAGAATCTAAACGTAGCAAATATGGTTTGAAAAAACGTAACCCTTTCCAAAGCCGCAGCCGTCAGTGCTTTCTCCTCTCTTCTAGATTCTCTCTTCATTTCTTTTCTAGGAGTTGTCATTATCTTTTCCCTATATTTTAAACGCGACCACAAGAGAACAGTTTATATAAACTAATTAAAATTAAAGAAACATATTCACCTTTTTTAATAATTAAACTTGAGTATTAACTCATATATATATATATAAACTTCTAAATTCATATTATCATATTTACCCATTACATAGTAAATAAAACAAAGAGTAAAATGCCATTTTCTTTCCTAAGGTTTGGCAAGCTTTACGACTTTGTCCAAAGGTTTGTTTTTTCGCATCTGGATCCAAAAGGTTTGAAATCTTGTCATTTTCATCCGGCTCGTTAACTCCATCCATTTTTCTCTGTTAAGTCAAGGATATCTTCGTCTTTTTTGTTAACTTAACGGGCAATTCGGTCTTTTTCACTTTATGGAAAGGCATTTCGCGTAATGTAAAAAAGACCAAATTACCCTTTAATTAACAAAAAAGATGAAAATACCCCTGACTTAACAGAGAAAAATGGATGGAGTTAACAAGCTGGATGAAAATGGCAAAATTTTAAACCTTTTGGATCCGGATGCGGAAAAACAAACCCTTGGACAAAAGTCACAAAGTTGACCAAACCTCAGGGATGAAAATAGCATTTTACTCAAAAACAAATTAGTTACTTTTTACAATTAGTTTCACTTAATAAACAAAAGAAAAACATTGCATCTTTGAAGTGTGGATCATCTCAACCTGTCAAATTTATAAGTAAGTGATTTTATCTTATAAACTATGAAATGGGAAAAATAACAATTTTAGTATTTTTAAAATCTAAAATAGAATATTATAAAATTTTGAGTTAATTACTGTTTTCGTCCCTGTGGTTTGTCAAAAATCACTATCTCAGTCCATTAGTTTAAAAATTGCGATTTCAGTCCCTGTGGTTTCACTTTCGTAACCATTTCAGTCCACCTCGTAACCATTTCAGTCCCTGTACTTAACAGAATAATGGATTGAAAAGGGTACAAAAGTGAAACCACAGGGACTGAAATGGTTACGCAAGTGAAATCACAGGGACTGAAATCGCAATTTTTAAACTAATGGACTGAAATAGTGATTTTTGACAAACCATAGGGACGAAAACAGTAATTAACTCTAAAATTTTGAACTTTTAGGAATATATGAAGTTGTCCCTTAATCGTATAATAAATAGTTGCATAGCTGCTAATCTGCTATAAGTGACTGATTTTATATCAACTAAGGAATGAGTAAACATGATATTTATAATGTTTCTAAAAAGTATATATAATATTATAGAACTTTGAGCTTTTAGGAAAACATATGCGAAGTTGCGCCTTAACTCAGTAGTACAATAATAAGATACAAATTCAGTCGGTAATGTGGTATACTTGTCATTTCAGAAATTAGAAAGATAAGATATCAGCCTACCTTGTCTTAAGAGCAAGTTTCCTCATGCGTATGCGCATTTGTGTCATTTTAGTCAACCGTTGCTTTGCCTTGTGCACAAGAAACTTGGGCCAGTACATCTGTCATTTCGCTATTTATATTACAACCTACAGTATAAAATTTAAGTATCTAGTAATAACAATATAACATACTAAATATATGTATATACCAGATTTTTGTCGATAATTTCAAGTGCCTTTTCATAATTGCGAGGCAGTTTAATTCTTTCCCATAACTTGTTTGGCATATGTGCCCGCTCAATAGTTTTCATATACAAGTAAAAAACTCCTGCAATAAAGAAACGTATGCAATTAAAATCAGCTGCATTTACATAAAAGGTCGTTAAAATCAAGATAAGAGGTCTACAACTATGTAATAAACAGTACCGTCATGATCACGTATGGTAGCATAACGACTATTAGCAAGTGGGCATGAGCTCCGGTTACAAACTCCAGTTAAATTGTAAGGGTTCCGACAAAAGATTCCAGCTGTAATTCTGTTAATAAACCAATAAAACCAGAAAATATTACACCCCTAAAATTGGAACAAAAACACAGTTGGCATTAGGTTTTAAAATTTTCATAACTGGTCATTTTCGTTATGAACGGTTATGTTATTTTGGTTATTGTAAGAGATGGTTCAGTTATTTCAGTTAACCATTGGTTGACAGCCAATTAAATCGTACTCAAATAAAATACTAGTGATTCTTTTGATTTAAAAAGAAGAATAAGTGGCAACTAATATGTTACTAACTTATTTATATAACAAAAATTATCTGACATATAAAACAATATTTATAAAAACAAAGATATGTAATGGAGCAAACATATCATGTACTACATACATAATTTTGAATTGATAACCATAATTAAAAGACTCACTTGGACATAAAACTGCAGTGCTTATGCCTGAGGACTTGCCATATAACCTCATCGTTCTGCATTTTGTACCGACTTTAAAATTCACCTGTTGTTCAGAACACCAAAATATGAGCTTTACAATATAAAATTACAACGTCATTGACCTTCAACTAGAGGTGTTCATGGTCCGGTTTTAGGTCAAACCGTGAGCCAAAGGTTTTTGAGTATTACAAGCCGAAACCAAACTGTTACTACCGGTCTGACATCAAATGGAATATCGACAAGAACGTAATACTATAGTTGTTACTTGAGTTGGTTTTAGCAAAAATGTCATGTTAGAAACAGATTGTAAGTTTCGAACATAACGATAATCTATAACCTCGGTAAACTCAAACTAATTGTCACCAAATTAATTCAACAAGTTTAAAACTTTTACATGTATGTACAAAAAGGGAGAAAACAGAACCTAATCACTTGTAATCTTGAATATTATTAAACTTTAACAGCACATAAAAAACTTTATATATGTGTGTGTGTAAATATTACAAAGAATTTCTTACACAGCTCAACAGTATAACTTGATACACATATGCTAAAACATTACAAACGAAACCTAGATAAATTTTTAAACAGAAAATAATGGCGTTCCGAAAAAACAATTCAAATGTAATAGAGAAGAAATGGTGGGGGGCTATTCGAAGTTGCTGAATCGAAGCTTACCTGCTGGCTGATTGAACCCTGCGAATGAAAGAAGATCTGTCGGCTGTTTGTTTTTTAGGTTTAGAAGATGGAGGAGGAGCGAACAGGGGAGGGAGATAGACGGCTGCTTTAATTAGTTATTTAGGGTTATTATTTTAATGGGATTTTTACATATTTCCCAAGGGGCAATCTTGACCCAAAGCCTTCCAAGTGGGTCAGTTTGGTTGTTTTTAAAATTATATGGGTTGGTTTGGATAACATATTTTAACTAAATGGGTCACAACGGGTCAATTGAAATTCCTTCTTGTTATTTTCGGGTCAAAGTGGGTCGACAACATTAAAGAAATTGGTCGATGTGGGTTAGTGTCTTAAAGAAACGGGGCAGGTTTCAGATCGGAATGTGTTTTGAGGTGGCACAAGTATCCGCACGAGACGGGTTACAGCACGAAACAGGTTTTGGATCGGAACGGGTTCAGTTCAAATTGAGTTTCGGGCCGAGACGGGTTTCGGCACGACGCAGGTTTTGGATCGGAACGGGGTCGGTTCGGGTCGGGTCGGGTTTCAGGCCGACACGGGTTTCTGCACGGGACAGGTTTTGACGCGTATCGTTTCGACGCGAACAGTTCGACCCGTACCGTTTCGACCAGTACCGTTTCGAATCGAACTGTTTCGACCCGTACCGATTCGACTAGTACCATTTCGAACCGAACCGTTTCGACGCGAACCGTTTCGACCCATACCTTTTCGAATCGAACCGTTTCAACGCGTACCGTTTTGACGCGAACTGTTTCCACGCGAACCGTTTCGACGCGTAACATTTCAGAAGATTGTGAGTCTTAAAGAGGAAGCTCATTTGAACACATGTTTCAAGCATTTCATATTGTTTACATGTGTAAGTTTTTTACACTTGTCAAGAGCGCGTTATTTATTTATTTCAACCACTAAAAATATTTTCTTTTGATATGCAGGAGTTTTCTTTGATCGACAAGAAGGAGCCTGCCTCGCTTCATGAGCTTATAGAATCCATTGTAACACCCCGTGTTTTCAAAGTCAAAGTCAAAGGAAGAAAAGATTGCTAATTGTGATCTGTCACTCCCTGCTTAACTATGGATTGTACACCTTGACTTGAAATCGAATTCTATTATTTGTTTGCTTTAGTTGTATTATGTGGAGTATCTATAGCAATCGCAGTTTATTCGCATGTTAATCGCTAATCTATTTATCGCTAATCACCTCGATGTCGCATCGCAACTCGAATTATGTGTTCTGAATATTGTTTTAAGTGTGTGTGCTAAATATGTGTTACTTGTGCATGTTTATATTTGTTTTGTGGTGATTAATCGAAAACGCAATCACAACTCTATCGCAACGCAATCTAATCGAAACACTAAACGCAAGTTATTTATGTTGATTGTATGTTAAATATAGTATTTGTGTGACTCTTATTTAAATATATCGCATCGCTTAATCGACCCTCGCTTAAACGCATCGCAATGCTCAATGCACAAATCGAAACATCGAAAACCAACTCGCGGCACCATTTGATTGAATGGTCATCCGTACTCCGATCGGATGGCCATCCGATCAGGTTGCCATCCAATCCGTTACACTTGTGCACACCTTTCCTCTTTTGGAATCCTATAAATACCACCTGTCACATCACAAACAGTGATGTGACAGCTCTCTCGTTCGACCAGCACGTTCCAGCCCTCTTTTCTCTCGATTTCTCGCGATTCTTGTAAGTTTTCAACTCAAATCTTGTACATCCATCATCTACACACACTTCTTCATCCTTTGAATCTTAACTTTTAACCATGAAATCGCCCGATTTGAGGTGTTCTAGGATGATGTCATCATGGGGTTCTTATGAACTTCAAGGTTTGGCCTCATTCCACCAAGAACAACTCAGATCTAAGAGATTTCAACATGTTTAAACATTGATTTCGCAATAAATCTAAACATTTTCAGAGTTTGAAGGATGGAAAGATGTTGTCATAACCTTCTTTCAACTCTTTTACACTCAATGCACTCAAAACCGATAGAATCGAAGCTCGTTCAGGCCTTCTACTCGTTTCCTAGTGAAGTGTCGGTCCAAGATCTGATTCTTATCAAGGAGACCACCGATTTCGGGTTGAACATGAACAACCGCCACGAACAGTTAACTTATCAAGCTGGGGTGATTCCCACTCCGATCGGACGACTTGGGCTTGGTGGGGTTTCTGTTGTTTAACACGTTGTCATACCGTCTCGATCGAACCGCAAACTTTCGAAACTTAACAAAATATTTCAAAATTTCAAACGATCAGAATGTCAAACGGATTGCCGTCCGATCGGATTGCCGTCCGATCGAACGATAATCCGATCGGATGACATTTGGGTCTCCAACGCTTTAACATTTTCCAATTTTCAAAGAACATCAGTTACTAACGGATTGCCATCCGATCGGAAGACCATCCGATCGAATGACCATCCTGCTGTGAACTTGTTCTCCAAGAAATGTCTCGCTGGACGGATCGCCATCCGATCGAACGACCGTTCGACCAGACGACCTGAAAGGTAGAGATACTTCTCTGTTTTCAAAATGCTACAACGAAAACTTCAAAGCCATCATACACAAACACATCCATCCCAAACGAGTGGCAATTCGTCCGGATTGTCATTCGATCGAATGACCATCCGTCCGGATTGTCATCCGATCGGATGACCTTTCGTCACTTGTCTCACTTACATCGTTTAACACGCCGTTCTTCGCTTAGGCTATCGTTCTGTTAAGGCTAATCTCTCAGCGTTCCCTTCAATCCAAGAGAGTGTTTATTTACTAAACACGATCTGTGAGTATACTCGATCCCTTTTTGCTTTACGCACTTTTGGGTGTTACATACGTTATTCAAATCACATTGATCACACAACGCAAACACTTTTATACGCTAACCGTTACTGCATGTTATACGTGTTACTCGATGAATGCTTGTATGTTATGTTTACACAATGATTGTTGTCTGACACCCTAGCAACGATAGTACTATAGTTTGGACTCAGCACCTGTCTTGGACGGGGTTGTTAGGGGTATTTCTTCACGTGTCACAGTGGTGATATGTGTTGCGCATTCTACAACTCGCAGTCACGTCTGTGCATATTTCATTGTCGATAACCTACTAGCTTCACTTTGCTACATGTTACATGCTAGTTATGCGTAAACGATTTCGCTATCTATTATACTATTAAACTTGTATGCTCACCTTTGCACTATGTATATTGACCTCTATTTTAACGTATGTGACAGGTGTTTAGGATGCTTTGCTGCTATGTGGAATCGAGCTTAGGAGAGTCTAGAAACAAACAATTAAAATTATGAGTTGTCGTAACAATTTATTGTCTTTGTGATACTATGTTTGTAATAATTATTTTGCTGGATATGTTTTGGTATGAGACTTAACGTTAAATATTCGGTAATATTAGTTGTTATGGATTTCTCCTAGACAATCTGTTTCGCTCAGTGCCATGCCCCGATGTTTCCACCATCGGTTGGGGTGTGACATCCATTGTCACTTATTGAAAACATTCGTGTTTGGCATATTGTTAACTTTGATAATATTCGGGAGCTGAATAAGGTGGCGGTGTTACAAATATCGTGCTAGATTTTATCTAATGTAACTATTGTCGTTTATCGGCTTATATCATTCTAGTCGACAAAATTTGAAGATTATGCTGGTTTTTTCTTTTTTTCTTTTTTGGTGCTATGCTTCATATTTGATCCAAACCTTCAAACAAGTAGAACCGAACTTTTTATATCATTTTGGTCTGCTTGACTGAACCTAACCGTGTTTAGCCAGTTTGGTTTATGGAATGTTTACCGTCATGCTGCGTCTTATGGTATAAATATGCAAAACCAAATCATTCACATACCGAATAATATAGAATTAGAAAATCCAATTAAAGTACAAATCTACATAATTTTTTGGTTTTATAACACATGCTTGAGATGTGAGGCGATCAGAAAAACGCATCAGGGGCTTGAGGTGACCCTAATTAACTTCTAGGTCAAAAGTGATTAAAGTTTGTACTTTTAGAAGGCTGCATCAGGGGCTAGAGGTGACCCCTTATTTACTTCTAGGTTAAAATTGGTTAAAGTTTGTACTTTTAGAAGGCTGGTATGTAAAGTGTATACACAACTAAGGGGATGAATAAATCTTTAATAAAAAGATTGATATGTAAAACATATGAGAGAGCAGCTTCTTGTTGTAAAATAAAGCTTATTTTGTTGTATAAGAAGCAATACTTTGTACATGATGGGCGCGCTTAGCGCCTTGGCTTTTTGGACATAAACGACCTTTGAGTCCCTCAGGCTTTTTAAACCAAGATTTCACAGCTCAATTGCAACTCTTAACTCCATCTATCCAAACATGGTACCAATTCAGTTTGATCAAATTTGAATTACAAAAAAAAGGTTATTGAACTATGCAACCTCAAAAAAAAAGTCAACTTTGACACAAAACTCATTATAACTGCTCATGAAATCCATCAAGACAAGAGGTTTCATATGAATCACTCCAAACTTCCCAGATCTTTTATCTACAAAAATATATGATCCCACAACCCCAACAAGAACCAAGAAAACAAGCCCAAACATCTGCACGTTAACTAATAACTGCCTGGGCAGTGGGGTTCCCCTACAATGGTGGGCGGGCCTGGTCACCAACGCTGTCATTGTTCGCAGGGCGTGGGTGGCCTTTCACCAATGGGTTTGCCCGGGTGGCCAGGCTTGTATAGTATTCGTTGGCCTTTACATGCCCTCATGGGCATGTGAGGGCCATGTGATGTCATTCTTTTTGAGCTTACATCCAACTGGCATCGAAGGACCATAGAGGGTTGATAGAACCATAGTCTCAAAATAATTCATATGATGTGGGTTCAAGGCACCATTAACAAAGAACTTAAGGTGGCTTGTATATAAAAGCTCTATACACATATCAATAGAAGCTCCAACTGATATAACATAAAGTTCCCATTAAAACCCAGTACAGGGTTCCAAACACGAAACGAGTTTGGGTCTGATGCATATTAAACCCGGTACAGAATTTTTTATCATGCCCAAATCCATCTTGACAAAAACCCATCTTGACCTAAACCCATTCTAACCCATTTTTTAATAAAACCATCCTAACCCAAGCCCATCCTAACCCATTAACCAAACCTACCCAACCCACCCATTTTGCCACTCCTAATATACGCCATACCCCAGCTATAAGAAACAGTGTCCTGGAACCACATGTCAAGCAAAAGATCCCATCTTTCTCTATCTCTCTACACAAAACTTCAAGAAACTAATAAAAAAAACTAAGATTTGAGATTGGTTTATTCTATAAACACAGAAAAAGATTCCAAAATGAGACTATATCACTCTTTGGTCTTTCAGTTTTAGGGACGTCGAGAAAACAATATTTACATGTTTGTTTCGTGTATATGCTCATATCTAACACACACACTTTCATAAGATTGCGAGTCGTAAAGAAGAAGCCTATGTAAACACATGTTTCAAGCAAGTGTTTTTTTCAGCTTGCCAACAGCACATTTCGTATATATATTAACCACTGAAGTTATAATCTTTTGATATGCAGGAGTTTCTGTGATTGACAAGGAGCTTGCCCCGCTTCATGAGCTTACATAATCCATTGTCACTTATTGGAAACCTTCATGTTTGCCATATTGTTAACCTTGATAGTATTCAGGAGCTGAATAAGGTGGTGGTGTTACAAATATCGTGCTAGACTCTTTTATCTAATGTAACTAGTGTCGTTTATCGGCTTATATCATTCTAGTTAACAAAATTTGGAAATTTCGTTTGGTTGGTTTTTTGGTTCAGTGCTTCAAATTTTGCTCCAAACGAACAAAACTTCTATACCAGTTAAGTTTCGTCTGCTTAACTGAACCTAACCGTGTTTAGCCAGTTTGGTTTGCGGTATGTTGAAAGAAGGATTACTAGTTTGCCGCATTGAATGGTATAAATATGCAAAAACAAAGTCATTCGCATACCGAATGATTAACAATAGGAGGATCTAAATAAAGTATGACTGTACATAGTTCTTACTTGGTTTTAAAAGGCGCACCATACGCTTTTTAAACCAATATGTGATTATCATTTCACAGCTCAATCGCAGCTCTAACTCAATCCACCGAAACATGGTACCAATTCGGTTTGATCACATTTGAAATACCGAAAAAAAAAGTTACTAAAATCATAAAAGTCAAATCTACACCCGATCTTATGCAAGTGCTATGCTACCTCAAAAAAGTCAAAACTTTGACACAAAACTCACTATAACTGCTCATGAAATCCATCAAGAGGTTTCATATGAATCACTCCAAATTCAGACTTCCCGTATCTTTTATCCGCAAAAAGGTACGACCCCACAACCCCAACAAGAACCAAGAAAACAAGCCCAAACATCTGCATGTTAGCTAGCAACTGCCCGCGAATCTCATGACCATGTGAGGAGCACGAGATCTCATTCTTTTCGAGTTTACATCCAGCTGGCATCGAGGGACCGTAAAGGGTGAAGGCAGTTTGATAGAACCATAAACCTTGAAGGGTTATAGCAATGCCACTGCACAGGTCAACAGGGAAACTTGTCGGAAAGAGGGCCCCACCAACAACCGATAATATGCAAAGAGCCACAAGTAAAACAAGAAGCAGATGGTAATGACCCTCTAGCCCTTGGTGTGTTGTTGAGTGAAAAAAGAATAAAAGATACTCTGCACAGAATGCTGCTGCTGATATTAAGCATAAGGCGCCTTCTGGTAAGGGAAGGAAGCTAAAGTTTGACCAAAAATAACAAAAGTCAAAAGTCAAGAATTATAACGTAGAAATATAGATATTGATAGCATAATGCGTAGGGATGCAAATGAACCAAACATTTGGCGAACAGTTCGTGAACCGTTTGGCGGGAAGTTCGTTTGCGTTCGTTCGTTTATTAAACAAACGAACATGAACGAGAAATTCCGTTTGTTTAGTTAAATGAACGAACATGAACAGGGGCCGCGTTCGTTCATTTATGTTCGTGAACGTTTGGTAACATGTTCATTTGTGTTCGATAGTTCGTTAGTGTTTTTAGTTTCTATTCAATAAAGGGGTAGCGGCGCAGCTTGTTGCCCGTTTACCAACTATCTCGATGTAAAATTTTAAAACTTCTATAATAAATATTATTTAAATACTTCAAAATTCCAATAAATATTTTTTTAACAAGTGTCGGTTTATTATATATTATGTTCATGAACGCTTGTTTGTGTTCGTTTGTTTCCATTTGTGTTCATGAACATTAGTTTGTGCTCATTTGTGTTCATCAACGTTTGTTTTCCTTCGTTGCCTAAAATTAACAAACGAACACGAAGAAGTTCATTTCCTTAACAAACGAACACGAACATAAAATCTCATCTGGTAAGTGTTCATTAACAGTTCGTGAACACATATTTCTTAACAAACGAACACGACCAAGGTCTTGTCCGTGTTCGTTCGGTTCGTTTGCAGCCCTAATAACGCGTGCTACAAATTTCAAAACTTTGATGGCAAATTATAAACAGAATTTGAAATGAAAAAGTATAAGCCAAACGTAGGATGATGAGGACTGACCTGGTCTTTTCAGAGAGTAACGCGACGATACTGAAAACAAAGAACATCAGAAGCATTCCACCATGTTCAAAATCATTCATATGATGCGGGTTCAAGACACCGTTAACAAAGAACTTAAGATGGGTTGAATACAAAAGCTCTATACACATATCAATAAAAGCTCCAACCGATATAACATAAAGTTCCAAATACTTCAATCTCCCGTTAAAACCCGGTACAGGGTTCCAAACTCTAACACGAAACGAGTCCGGGTCTGACGCGTATCGAACCACGGTGCACCATATATGCCATACCCCAACTACAAGAAACAGTGTCCCTGGAACCACATGTCCAGCAAAAGATCCCATCTTCAAGAATCTAATAAAAAAAATGAGACTGATGTGTTTTGATCTTTAGTAATCAGCATAAAATTCAAGATTGAATTACTAAAAGTCAAACAAGTACCAAGGTCAAAGATGGAAGCTTTAATTCAAGGAACAGATAGATCTTAACAAAAAAAAAAAAAAAAAACCCTTTGCTACTAATTAGAACAAGTGGGATAAATCAATTAATCACACATTATTATTAAAGAAATTTCATAACAGCTTCTTGAACATCATGCTTATATTCAAAACATTTCAACTGTCAAAACTCAAAAGTCAACCTATAACCAAAATCTAATATGGAACCTAGAAATCAAGAAACAAACAGATCACCCAAATAAAATAAATAAATAAAAACCATTAACCTAAACACTAGTTTCATGACTATATCAATATCATTACATTATTTACATGAACGAAATGAAAAAAATTAACAAAATTTAAAAGGGAAATTGGAACTTACACACGAGTGGCATGAAAAGGGTGATTGAAACTTGTTTGATGATTAGATACGATCCAAAAGTTTACTGAAACAATCAAGATTTATGATATGAGAATGAAAGAAAACTGATTATTGAAGAAGACGGTGGGCAGAGATGAAAAAAAGAAAAGAAAAGAAAAATAGAAGCTTTATGACGGCAATGTTGTCATTGTAAAAAGGTGTGAATTATGGCTATGGTTACATCGATTTTTGATTTGACTATTTATTTGTTTCTTTGTGTTTGGTGTTGTTGGGTCCCACATTCATGGTTATTTTACCCCCTCTCAACCAATGGGTTAGATTCTTGAAATAGATTACAAAGCAAGATTGGTTTTTTTTTATCTCTATTTTATTTTGATGATTCAAAAGTACATATATATAGGGGTGGGGGGGGGGGTTGTGGTGGTGGTGGTGTGTGTGTGGTGGGGGGTGGGGGTTGTTACTTGGAACACCTTTGAGTAGTGCAACTAGAGGCGAGCAGGTATATCACAGTAATCAACCCGAGTTGTGCAAATCGAGTAGTGTGAGTGGGGGGGGGGGTATAACCCGGAGTAAGTACCACATAAAGGCTGTGAACCAACCCGCCACAACCAACTGTTGACTTCACTATCACTGTCAAATGTTGTCGATCTAAGGCTGTGAACCACCGGAATCCAATAGAACCACCGAGGTGCAGAAGGTTTGGGTTGTTGCAAGTGGCTGGTCAGAATCCGCCGTTGGGTTCCTTTATCTCTCCATCTCTACAGTCGAGTGTGTGAAGCTCTAGTTTGAAGCAATTAATTTTAAGCATGATTTGATTTTTTTTCTTATTTGTTTTTAAAGCATATTTGATTGTTTTCTAAAACATGTTTGATTGTTTTATTTAATTTTGTAATAAGAAAATGTTAGGGTAGTGGGTTAATCTAGGTGAGTGTCCCCTCCTTTTTGGATTGTATTGGGTTAAATGGGGTGGTACAATTCTATCGGTTAGTTACGTGGATATTTGTAAAAATGAAGCAAACCACATAGACTATCCAGACATTTTTGCACTATTACAATGTAATAGGTTAACATAGATTTCTTTTGGTAGAGCTGTAGTAATAATACTGAATGCTTTTGCATCTATTTCAAACTTTTGAAAATCCTGCTCAGAGTAGTTCTTGATTTCTTTGTCTCTTGATAGAATGGCAGCAAGTTGTGAAATGAGGGAGTGGCTAGGTATTTATAGAGAGCGCTGCAGGTTCTGTACGAAGGGGTTGCCTTCGTACGAAGCCTTGCCTTCGTACGAGGGGACCTGTTTAGTGTTAGAATTCCCGTTTCGCGTGTCGGGTGCTCGTTTGGTGCGTTTGGTTGCGTTAGTTAGTTCGAGTATTTTAAGTATTTTAGCAAGGTATTAAGTGTCGTGTTGCGTTGCGTTTTAGCGTGATAGATTGAGTTGTGCGATTGAGCGTTTGTTTTAAGCGATGTATTGATACTCATATAAGATATTTAACATTTAAACACACAAATAACACAAATAATATAAATAAATCCGCATTTTGAGTTCTCGTTGAGTTTGCGTTGCGATGAGCGTTTAAGCAATAAGCGTTTAAATGCCATAAATAAGTAAATAAGTGATATAAAATGCGTTTAAAATATAGTTAACCAACATGTAGTTAACCCTTGGTAATAATCAAATCTCGGAGTACAAGCGTTTACGAAAAACAACGATAATTATAGGAACAACTAGGAACGACTTTCGGTTGTGTAACACCTTGAAAATTTGTGTCCAATAATGTATAAACACGTGTCATAAGCTCTGAACGTGAGAAAGAATACTTTGGAGGGACTAAAGTTGACAAACGGGGAAACTATGTGAATATAAGGGTCCAAAGTGTCAACAATGGATAAATATATTCTAAAATAGCCCTACATAATGTTTATACCTTCCAAGGAATAAATCATGGATCATACGAAGCAAAACATGAAAGAAAGTGAGGAATTACAAACTACAGGGGCTAAAAGTGTCAACATGTGCAAAGTATACCTCTGAGTGACCTTTTGGCAGACCCGAAGCTTTGTAACGATAAATTATACTCACTAGAATATGTGGTTAAAATTTCATAAAGTTTCGTTATCGTATGAGAAAGTTATGATCAAATTCGTGTTCGAGGGGTTAAAAGCGTCAACATTGAATTCTATGGCCTTATGAGTGGTTACAAGGTTGGTCAAGGACTTAACTAAGTTAGTAAAAGTCCCAAGGCCCTTAAAAATAAGGTTAAGAGGTCAAAAGTGCAAAAACAAAGCTTAAAACCACGTTACAAAGGACCAGGGACCAAAAGTGCAAAAGATGAAACTTGTTTGGCAGGTTTTGCCGGTCCATGCGGCCCGCATTAGAATCCCCTATACCCTCACGCGGGCCGCGTCAGGGTGCCAGCGACAGAAAAGTTTTGGCAGCTGCCAGTTCAGGTCTGTAACCGACTTCAATGGCTTGTTTTCTAATACCGGAGCCTCTCCAATGGTTTTTCATGCAATAGGGGCACTTGTCTTCATCTGGTTACACTCATAGACTTGTTTGGCACCATCCTATGAGATCAAAATTGTTATATAAGGAGCCTCATGTTGTAACCATTTGAACACCCACTTTCAAAAGTTCACTTCTGGAGCTCTCTGGACTTCAAGCCATCTTCCTAGTGATCTCTAATCTCAATTAGGACTCTTGTAAGTGTCCTTAACCCTTCCTAATTCGTTTTAGCCTAGTTAATTAGCTAAAAGTCAAACCGTCGTAATTAAGGTTTGACTTCGTGATTAATTAAAATGTGCTCTGTCAAATCACGAATTAAAAGTACCTTTAAGTAGGTAATTATGTGGGTAACAAACCCTTAAAAGGGTATTTCCAGATTCCCACTCTAACTATGTTAATTGTCGAGTCAAAGCTTGTTATAAAAAGTCAACAGAAAGGTTATTTGCGAATTAATACATAATTAGCAATGTAGGATACATGCAACCTGTTTAATCATTAAAATAACTTGGTAATTAATATAAGAACATGTTCCAACATGTTCAACTCGACAATTTTCAGTTTAGGCTCGGTTTAGAACCGAAAGTCGCAAAGTTTGACTATTGCTTTGACTATCAGTTCTGACCCGTTTAAGCCAAGATTAGGATTGCCTTAGAGCTTCTTTGAACCTATTTGCATGTTAGTATAACTCTCTGAGATTATACTACTTGGTTCATTAGATATCCTATTCACATGCATGTTTCCGTTAATCGCTTATATGTTGACCATTATGCCCATTTGACCCTAAAACGTGATTTTTTGAAAATATAAAAGGGTAGGCACCTTAGCTACTGATTTATAAGCTTGCACCCAAAATTTGAAGTCAGTTTGAGGTCTAGATTAAGAGTTATGCTCAATAGCGTAATTAAGAGCTTCTTTACTAATTAAATGGCGTAAATTACGTATAGCCTATCAAAACCCAAATTTTTATACCAAACTTTTTATCCACTGTTATAAAAAATTATTTTGGGATTTTTATTTATTTTTAGGCTGAGCATAACTTAGTGTTCTAAGATTAATTCGGTTTATGCCGGTTTTGCCCTTTTTGGCCATAAAATGAATTTTTCAAATCCTTTTGACCTCAAACCAATTTCTACTGATTTGTTATGATAAATAAATTATTTTGAGCCTTCTGGAATATTAAAAATATCAGCTTTTTACAGAAAACCCGGAAATGGCTCCAAATCGCCTTTTTAGGCATTTTTAACGCATAAGTGTGCTCTAGAACCTTATTAAGCTTAAAGGATTGAACCTACTGATGTAATCAGTGAATTTTTATATTTTAAACAGTAGGCAATTGTTTTGAACTCAGAATTCCAGAATTGACCTTTTAGGCACATGTGAAATTACCAAAATGCCCCTACGGTGCATAGTAAGGTTAAAGATAATAAATTTCACATAGATTTGATACCCTACTGTTATAACTTAGTAAATTAAGTATATTTACTAATTTAATCAGACCTGTAACTCAGGTTATTATATTAACCCTTTTGCACCTTATAAAATGACCAAAACGCCCTTATGAGGCATAGTTTTGGTTTAAAATCATTTGGGGCGTAATGGAAGGTATCATTCTGATATCTCAACATATTTTAAGCATATTAACTTCAGAAACTTGTATTTGACTCTTATGGTTACTCGTTACGCACTATACGCGTTCGGATCGGCTTATGTGACTAGTTTGGCCATTTTAGCCGAAACGGGTCAAATCATATCTTTACGGTCTCAAAATCCAGAATGTGATTATGTTACCCATATTAAACAAGCATGCAAGCTTGTTGGGTCAAAACCACATTCTAAAACGGTCTTCGCCTTATTGTGCGTTTAAAACCGCAATCTTCCTTTATAACTAACCGGTCTAAGCTTAAGACCCGTTAGAATTCTAATAGGTTATTAAAACCTTAATTTCCAGATCTAGGAGCCCAGTAAAAGCTACGTGCATTCGCTGGTTTTGAATTATACTTTGCGCAGGTAAATACGTTTAACTTATTTTCCCTATACGGGCTTGGGGTACGGTATATAAAATACCGCTTGGTCGGGGAATTGACGTTAACCAGTTGATGGCTAAGTGTTGTCAAATTAACCCGTTTAAAAATGCTGTTTTGTTTGTTTAACGCCTTTGGGGGTTTAATGACCATGTCCCGGATATCCTTGGCATCATTCAAAGAATGGCCACGACCTTAGCACACGGGTGTAGGCGTACACCCGTTGTGTATTTCATTATTATATAATCGTCGGCTGAGAGAAGTCTTGCGACGAATTATATTAAGTGGTGTGTCTATTGAACTTTAACCCGGCACGACCCGGGCCACTGAACGCATAACGAACATGTAATTCTTTTACAAGATTATTGAGCAAATAATTATCCCAAGTTATAAAAAGTTTTGTGCCTCGGGCATTTAAATCAATTTTAAACATTTTCAAAATGAGTCAGTTAAATTGTATTTACCAGTGTAAACTGACGTATTTTCCAAAAAGGCTAAGTGCAGGTACTACGCGTAATAGGCTGGTCACTCCTTAAGCATCCATAGAAGTCTCGCAAGCTTAGGATGCGTGAAGTCTGTTGAAATGATGTTTCCTTTTCGTTTGAATCTGCCTGTGGATCTATTTCGACATTTTGTGATACTTGAATATTACAATAATTTAAGTTTAAATAAATCTTTCTTTTGCTTCCGCTGTGCAATTGATTATTGTATGTTTGACTATGACGATATCAACTACGTCACGGAACCCCCACCGGGCCCACCGGTGACACGTGGAATTAGGGGTGTGACAGGTTGGTATCAGAGCCAACGCTGTGTGAATTAAACACTAGCCTTTTGTGTTTAATCTCAGTTAAATAAATGCACATTCCTCGAGTTCCGAGTCTAGACAAAGAACATAGGACAAAACTCTGTTTTGTTTTATTTTTTGGTCTTTATTTTATTATATATTGTTGTTGTTATCTTAAACATGATTGCAGGTCAAAATGCCACCAAGATTTCTTCGCGGACGAGGCAAGGGCCCAGTCACGGGTCACGATCACGAAGCCGGACCTTCGCACCGGCGAACACCATCCATTACCATGAGCACGAGCCCACAAGAGCCGTGGAGGCTCTATGTTGAACCCGGGAGGCGGTGAGTCTCCCTCAGCTCTTCACCTTCTTACCAGCACTCCTTTGGGCCCCAATCGGAAAATGAGCCCAACAAACAACCACTCTCTTTCATACCTTTGGAGAGATCCAACTCTCACCACTCCTTTGGTGACCCAACCCCAGTTTTCCAAAGCCGGTTCAACCCGGCCAACATTCTTTCAGAACCCGTGGGTTTTAACCCACTCGGACCAGAAGACCACTTCTCTGGGGAAAACGACATGGACGAGGATACTGACCCCATGGAGCTTGCTACAGGGACGCCGAACCACCCCATCGAGATCTCAGATGGGTCATCATTCCACGGATCGCCGTACCGCGGTCCGGACAGTTACCAAGAGAGGTTCAAGCAGTGGGACTGGTACTTCACGCCCTCTGAACACTCGTCCCCATATCAGCAACAGAAGCAACCGCAGCAGCAGGATCCTTATGAGGATCAACGATTTGTGGCAGTCACTCCGCCACCACCACCACCAGTGGAGCAACAACCGCCTCCGGAGCCACCGAGGCGGAGGAGGTCAAACGCACGGATGTCCGTGCGAGGGGGAGTCCGCATCAGCACTCCCCAACCATCGAGTGGTAGTCATTATCCGCCACTCCAGGAGGAAAAGGAAGAACCACAAATGGGGGGTCCATCAAACCCCATCCCAGAGGTCAACTCCGTGCCTGTGGCACCTCCGTTGGGTTTTGACAACCAAATCCCTGCTTATGCCGGTTCCGCGGCATACAACCCGTTTGAAATGCCGGGCCACAACAGCTTTAACTATGCTAACGTGGACCCATATCAGGAGGCGTGAGATTACAACGCTCGACACCCTGAAGGGCCCTATGGTGGTCCTTGGACTACCGGGTACCCTCCATATGTGTACCAGCAGCAACCACCTCCTCAGCCATTGTACCAACCGCCGTAGCCGCAGCTTATCCCACTAGAGCGCCAACAGGAGGTCCTTGAGAGACTGGACCGTTGTGAACGGGAAATCCAAACTGAGCGCAGACACAACAGAGGTTTCTTCAAAGGACTATCAGACTTGATCAAAGGAAAGTCCAAAAGAAGGGATTATTGAAGATCTTATTATTTTAGTTGTAATCAGTCCCTGCGTGGACTTGTTGTTTCTGTATTCAGCTCCTGCGCGAGCTTGTCTGTTTGTATTCTGCCCCTGCGTGGGTATGTCTTTCAGTTGACCCCTGCGTAGGTTTGTTTGTTTCTTGTTTGTTGTATTTCGCCCCTGCGTGGGCATGTTATTTGTAGAAGTCCCGTTTAGGGCAAGTATTATACTGTTAAATCTTTATTAGTGAAATGTTGCATTTAAATTTTCATGATTGTTGTTATAAATAAGTATATGAATAAACTTAAAAATAAAAACGTAAAAATGAAAATAACATTTCCTAAAATAAAGAAGACCTACCATTAATATAGAATGGCAAAATCTAAAAAAGGACAAGACCTAGCCACATGTCATTATAAGACAAGGCCAAGATGGTATCTCCATAATTAGATTCAGGTCCATAATTAACGTCTCAACTTAGGATTGATCTGCGTTATAAAGAGAATCTTAGGGGTAAAACCTAGCCACGTGTCGTCGTAGACATGGCCAAAATGGTAGAACCTGTCTAAAAAGATTCCAAATTCTGTTGACATCTGTAAGTATGTTGACATGCTGGGCAAATTGTGATGCAATATAAATCACATAAGCCATCTTTAAATTGGGTTAATTTAAAATTCCCTGTATTTAAATAACCATCCCTTGGGGATGAAGTGCCTACGAGTAATATGTATATATATATAAATGTCCTAGGGACTAAGAGACAGTTGGAGTCCGCAACTCACTGTCTAGAATAGGGTAATGAACTGTGATTCAAACCCTAATACCTTGATCCTGTAAGAATCCGGGTTAAAGATTAACACTGTCTTCATGACCAAGTTATATGTTAAATCTTGATTGTAATATAGGATTATAATAAAGATCCTGAATAATTACTTGATTAACAAATTAACCAGCAATGGTTATATATAAAACCATGGTTAATAAAATATAAAATACTGTATTAGCTCCTAAATAAAACCTTGCCTATTATTGTCTATATGTAGCAATTGAAGCTACATGGCAGGGTCGGACGAAGTGAACAGTCGTCCGATAGAGAATCACGATAATGCAAAAATACAGTTAACTGGCGCAGAGCTGAAAGCGCTTGTGGATGATGCGGTTACTAAGGCATTAGAAAGACAGTACAGTGAGTACAGCGGGACCCATAGTAGGACCTTGTCTACACCGCATATCAAATCCAAAACTCATTCGGGAGGTCACAGCAAACCACCACCTACCCCACCAAAGTCTAAGAAAGATGAGTCTAAGAAAAAATGAATCTAAGAAAGAGGATGACAGACATTCCTCCAACGAAAACAGCGTCCCATCCAAAAGGGTAGTATTGGAAGACAAGCCTTATGTCAAAAGGTGCACATATAAGTACTTCGTGTCTTGTAAACCCCGGGATTTTACTGGAGAGAAGGGGGTAGTGGACTGTATGACTTGGCTTGATGAAATGGAAACAATGGTGGATATAAGTGGTTGTGCTGAAAAAGATATTGTGAAGTTTGTGTCACAATCTTTCAAGGGTGACGCCCTATCATGGTGGAAGTCGTTGATTCAAGCCACCGGAAAGGTACCTCTATACAACATGTCTTAGGAACAATTTGTTGCCCTGATCAAGGAGAATTACTGCCCTCAGCATGAGGTCGAAAGAATAGAGTCCGATTTCCTGTCTCTGGTGATGAAGAACCTGGACTGCCAGGCTTACCTCACAACCTTCAATACCTTGTCAAGGCTAGTTCCCTATCTTGTAACACCTGAACCGAAGAGGATAGCCCTTTTCATTGGGCGTCTGGCCCCAGAAATTAAAGCAAGCGTCAAGGCCTCTCGGCCCACAACTTTTCGATCAGTAGCTGACATATCTCTGTCCCTTACACTAGACGCAGTTAGACAGAGATCCCTGAGAGCTGCAGATGTCGAGAAACGAAAACGCGAAGATGATAGTTCGCGACGCTCAGATAAGAAGCGTAAGGGAAACAACGACCAGAAGAAAGGGTCAGAATCTAAAAAGGGTGATCATCAGTCAAGTGATAAACCCCGGTGCAAGGTTTGTAAGAAGCACCACTTTGGGAAGTGCAGACAAGAGTCAAGATCGCAGTCCCAACCAAAAGCATGTGGAATCTGTAAGTCCCCGGATCACAAGGCGATAGATTGTAAGAAACTTAAGGATGCCACATGCTTCCATTGTAATGAGAAGGGGCATATTAGACCCAACTTGTCACACCCCAACCAATGGCGGAAACATCGGGATGAGACGAAGTGTGAAGATTGCTCGAGACATCATAACGCTATTTGTGACAATAATTTAATAATCCAAATTTCATTTCCAAACTTCAAGTAGTCATCAATACAAGATCCCAGATAACAACAAGTTTAATCAAAATAACAAACCAACATAACCAAAATTCGATACAACATATTTAAACCTAACATCTAAAGTGTGTATCTAGGCATCGTGCTACCTCTTTCATTTCATCATCATCAACCTGTAACATGTTTAAAATACAATTCAATGCAAAAGCAAATGCGAGTATACAAGTTTGGTACATACATAGCATAAGATAAAAGTGTGAACAATTCCTCATAGCAAGCATGCGATTCAAGATAAACATTAAATATGGCATGTGTATAACATATCAAACCAAGAAAACGCAACTTGCTCATGACATAACCAAAGTTTTAGTAGAGGCAGGTCGTTAATCCTATAGCGCTACATATGTCAAGGTTTGGCTCGTACGAAGTTAATGATAAGTTCAACACATAAGAATCACCCAAATTTAAAGTATCAAGTCATCACATATACAAGCATGTTATAGGAATGTTCATGTGTTTAGACAAAAGTTCATGTGTAAGTTTCAATAGGTAAACATGTTACACCCCAAAAGTAGTAAAAGTAAAAAGGGGAAAAGTACGAGTATACTCACAAAGTTTGCATATGTTTTCCGATTATCCAATTGTTGACGAGTAGAGATTTAGAGTCCGAATGTATAAGGGTTAAGGTTCAAGTATGTTTAGAGTCGAGATTCGGTGTTTAAAACAACATAAAAATAAGATATGAGAATAACATGGAAAATAATCATTTAGTACATATGATGCTTGTTCTTGACACTAGGAAACTCGAAGGAGTTTAGATGTTTTCATGGAACAAGGTTCCATTAGAATCGTGACAAGTTATCATAGTCTAGGATGATGTAACCTAGTACCCCGACATATGAACACTAGTTCATCATCAAAGATTCGATTATTCGAATAATATATTTAGGTTATATAATATATGTCCAATAGTTCAAGCATGAGGTAGAAGATTAAAATCTTCATTTTAGTACCTCTAAATGTCATAGAAGTCATGTAGGAGGTAGGAAGATCAAGTCTTCCATTTAGGCACCTCTATGTGTTCACCACTACACTTGATGTAAAAAAAACAACCAAGGAGGGTCATGAACATACAATAAAGAATAAGAAATATACACACTAACTAAGAGAAATCATCAAATCATGTGAGGATTGTATGTTTGGACAACCCAAGTTGTTCCATAATCACTCATGTATCAAAGACAAAGTTTGACATGACTTGTGGGTTAAAAACCCTAAACAAAACACCAAGTTTATGAGGTTTAATCCTCTGATTTTAAATGTCTCAACCTTGTTTTTAAGCTTAACCAACCATGGGATAAGTTGTAAGCATTAGGACATAGGTATGAGATGTGTTAGACACAAGTTGCATAGGTTTAAACAAGTTTTTGATGAACATAAAAACAAACAGAAAGTTTATGGACTATTTCGGGGCATTTCCAGGTCTGATTTCTCCAAGGAGAAGTCTAGGAATCGAACCCCATGATTATACAAGCAAGTAGGAAAAAGAATCGAGTGAATCGGATAAGAATTGAGTGAGTTATGCTCATTTTCGTGAAGGGGTGTCAATCTACTCGAACCCTTGCTTTCAGCTACGGTTTGGTGGATGTTTTGTGAGTTTTTAGGGTTGCAAAAGTGGTAGGGAGGCTGGTTATAAGTGGTATTTATAGGGGGAAGGATTAGGGTTTCAATGGGTTGGGCTTTGGAAGTGTTTAGAAGGGGTTACACCTTGAAACTAGCCCACAAAACCCAACTATATGGGGCTGAATTTTGCTGAATTGGGCTGCCATATTTCTTTATTTTTTTTATTTTTTTAAAACATTATAATGAGTAATTTTGTTAATTAAGTTGTGTAATAATATGCAACAATGTTTCCCCTAACTTGTAACAAGGTGAAATATGAAATAAAACATGATTTAACTAGGTAAAAAGTGTAATGTACAAGTTTTATTTACGAAGCAAGTTCCGTATTTTACAACGATTACGATGAAAGAATGGTTATAAGAACACAAGATTTCTAAAGATAGAATTTCACGTAAGGTTTCTAAATGTAGGAAGTTTGAAAACGCAGGGCGTTACACAACTGCCCGAAGCTTGCAAAGAAAGCAGAGGAAGGAAAGAAGACTAATGCAAGGGTCTTCCGCATGGATGCAAAGGAAGCTATCCAGGATGATAATGTCATAACATGTACTTTTCTCATTAATGATGTCTACGCAAGGATATTGTTTGACTCTGGGGCGGATAGATCTTTTGTAGATAATAAGTTCTGTGAATTATTGAAATTACCTGTTAAAGTTCTAAGCATGAAATATGAAGTGGAATTAGCTGATGGATCAATAGAAACAGTTTCGACTGTATTAGATGGATGTGTCCTATCCATTAGGAACCACTCTTTTCCTTTATCCTTGTTACCCTTTAAGCTAGCAGGCTTTGATGTAGTAATAGGAATGGATTGGTTATCGCGTAACCAAGCCCAGATAGTGTGCAATAAGAAGCAGGTAGTGATCAAGACCCCATGTGGTGAGCCACTCACTATTTAGGGAGATACTCAACATGGATTGCCAGAGCAAGTGGCCGTGCTTAAGGCATCCAGATGCATGAGTAAGGGTTGTGTCATTTATATGGCACAAGTAACCATTGACGAGAAGAAGCCCAGGATCGAAGACATACCAGTCATTTCTGATTATCCCGAGGTTTTTCCGGAAGAACTACCTGGTTTGCCACCAGATAGGCAGGTGGAATTTAGGATTGACATCATCCCCGGAGCTACACCAGTGGCCAGAGCACCATATAGATTAGCACCAATGGAGATGAAGGAATTAAGGACACAGCTAGATGATTTACTAGCTAAAGGTTTTATTAGACCTAGTTCGTCTCCATGGGGAGCACCAATTATGTTCGTTAAAAAGAAGGATGGATCAATGCGTCTATGCATCGATTACCGTGAGCTAAACAAGGTTACTATCAAGAACAGATATCCTTTGCCTAGAATCGATGATCTGTTCGACCAGCTACAGGGAGCGAGTTACTTTTCCAAGATAGATCTCAGGTCAGGCTATCATCAACTGAAGGTCAAGGAGGAGGATGTACATAAGACCGCGTTTAGGACTCGTTATGGTCATTACGAATTCCTAGTGATGCCTTTTGGGCTCACTAACGCACCTGCCGCATTCATGGATCTCATGAATCGCGTATGCAAGCCTTATCTGGATAAATTTGTCATTGTCTTCATCGATGACATCCTCATCTACTCGAAGAACCAAGCTGACCATGAGAGGCATCTTCGGTGCATCCTTAAGCTGCTCCATCAAGAGAAGCTCTATGCCAAGTTTTCAAAGTGTGAATTTTGGCTTCGCGAAGTCCAATTCCTTGGACATGTTGTGAGTGAGCGTGGTATCCAAGTAGATCCCGCTAAAGTTGAAGCTGTCATGAACTGGCAAGAGCCAAAGACGCCCACGGAGATTCGCAGTTTCTTAGGATTGGCCGGGTACTATAGGCGTTTTATTGAAAACTTCTCAAGGATTGCTGCACCCTTAACTTCGTTAACGCGTAAGAACATTAAGTTTAATTGGGGGCCTAAGCAGCAAGAATCTTTTGATATCTTGAAGCAGAAGTTAAGTAATGCTCCAGTGCTGACTTTACCTGAAGGTATTGAAGAATTTGTGGTGTATTGTGATGCATCACACACCGGAATGGGTTGTGTGTTAATGAAAAAGGGCAAGGTCATTGCCTACGCTTCACGTCAACTAAAGGTGCACGAGAAGAATTACACCACCCATGACTTGGAATTGGGTGCCGTTGTATTTGCACTTAAGCTTTGGAGGCATTACCTATATGGAACAAAGTGTGTGATCTACTCTGATCACAAGAGCCTTCAACACCTGTTCAATCAGAAGGATTTGAACATGAGGCAGCGACGATGGATGGAAACCTTGAACGATTATGATTGTGAAATAAGATACCATCCAGGCAAGGCCAATGTAGTCGCAGATGCCTTGAGCAGGAAGGAAAGGGTGAAGCCGATAAGGATCAATGCCAAGAGCATTGAAATTAAGAATAGTTTGAATGAAAGGTTGTTAGCTGCACAAAAGGAAGCTGTGTTGGAAGCTAACTATCCTGAGGAAAAATTAGGAGTAACTGAAGAACAGTTGTCCTACGACAAAGACGGAATGTTGAGATTAAATGGGCGAATATGGGTTCCTGTATATGGAGGACTTCGAGATGTTATCCTCAAGGAAGCCCACAGTTCCAAGTATTCCGTCCATCCTGGAGCTGATAAGATGTACCAGGATTTAAAGGCAAATTATTGGTGGATAGGCTTGAAAAAGTCTATAGCTGCTTATGTAGTTAAATGCTTGACGTGTGCTAAAGTCAAAGCTGAACATCAGAAGCCGTCAGGTTTGCTGCAACAGCCTGAAATTCCCACTTGGAAATGGGAGATGGTAATGATGGACTTCATCACCAAATTGCCTAAGACGCCGAAGGGAAATGATACTATATGGGTCATAGTTGATAGACTGACTAAGTCAGCACATTTCCTGCCCATTAAAGAGACCTTCAGCTCTGACATGTTAGCCCAACTGTACGTGGATAAGATTGTGTCCTTGCATGGCGTACCAGTATCTATTATCTCAGATCGGGATACTAGATACACATCTCATTTCTGAAAGAGTTTCCAACAGTCTCTGGGCACTCAATTGAATTTCAGTACGGCTTACCATCCTCAGACGGATGGGCAGAGTGAGCGTACTATCCAAACGTTGGAAGACATGCTGCGTGCATGTGTAATTGATCTAGGAGGTAGTTGGGACAGGCATTTACCGTTGGTCGAGTTCTCCTACAATAATAGCTACGATACTAGCATTAAGGCTGCGCCTTTTGAGGCACTATATGGTAGAAAGTGCAGAACGCCCATCTGCTGGGCAGAAGTAGGGGATACCCAATTATCAGGTCCTGACTTAGTCTTCGAGACAACGGACAAGATTGTCCAAATTCGCGACCGCCTGAAAGCTGCTCGAGACAGGCAGAAGAGCTATGCGGATGAAAGGCGAAAACCTCTCAAGTTTGAGGTTGGCGATAAAGTTTTGCTCAAAGTATCACCTTGGAAAGGGGTGATGCGATTTGGTAAGAAAGGTAAGTTAAGCCCAAGGTATATAGGACCATTCGAGATCATCGAATGTGTAGGATCAGTGGCTTACAAGTTAAACTTACCTGAAGAGCTCGATGGTATTCATAATGTATTTCACGTCTGCAATCTGAAGAAATGTCTAGCTGATGAGTCACTAGTCATACCACACACAGATGTGCATATAGACGAAAGCTTAAAATTTGTGGAAAAACCTGTGTCGATTGAGGATCGACAGGTAAAGAAGCTTCGGAGAAAGCTTGTGCCTATTGTCAAGGTGAAGTGGGACGCCCGCAGGGGTCCTGAATACACGTGGGAGCTAGAATCCACAATGAAGGAGAAATACCCTCATCTGTTTCCTTAAATCTCGAGGACGAGATTTCTTTTAAGGGGGTCAGGATGTAACACCTTGAAAATTTGTGTCCAATAATGTATAAACACGTGTCATAAGCTCTGAACGTGAGAAAGAATACTTTGGAGGGACTAAAGTTGACAAACGGGGAAACTATGTGATATAAGGGTCCAAAGTGTCAACAATGGATAAATATATTCTAAAATAGCCCTACATAATGTTTATACCTTCCAACGAATAAATCATGGATCATACGAAGCAAAACATGAAAGAAAGTGAGGAATTACAAACTACAGGGGCTAAAAGTGTCAACATGTGCAAAGTATACCTCTGAGTGACCTTTTGGCAGACCCGAAGCTTTGTAACGATAAATTATACTCACTAGAATATGTGGTTAAAATTTCATAAAGTTTCATTATCGTATGAGAAAGTTATGATCAAATTCGTGTTCGAGGGGTTAAAAGCGTCAACATTGAATTCTATGGCCTTATGAGTGGTTACAAGGTTGGTCAAGGACTTAACCAAGTTAGTAAAAGTCCCAAGGCCCTTAAAATTAAGGTTAAGAGGTCAAAAGTGCAAAAAACAAAGCTTAAAACCACGTTACAAGGGACCAGGGACCAAAAGTGCAAAAGATGAAACTTGTTTGGCAGGTTTTGCCGGTCCATGCGGCCCGCATTAGAATCCCCTATACCCTCACGCGGGCCGCGTCAGGGTGCCAGCGACAGAAAAGTTTTGGCAGCTGCCAGTTCAGGTCTGTAACCGACTTCAATGGCTTGTTTTCTAATACCGGAGCCTCTCCAATGGTTTTTCATGCAATAGGGGCACTTGTCTTCATCTGGTTACACTCATAGACTTGTTTGGCACCATCCTATGAGATCAAAATTGTTATATAAGGAGCCTCATGTTGTAACCATTTGAACACCCACTTTCAAAAGTTCACTTCTGGAGCTCTCTGGACTTCAAGCCATCTTCCTAGTGATCTCTAATCTCAATTAGGACTCTTGTAAGTGTCCTTAACCCTTCCTAATTCGTTTTAGCCTAGTTAATTAGCTAAAAGTCAAACCGTCGTAATTAAGGTTTGACTTCGTGATTAATTAAAATGTGCTCTGTCAAATCACGAATTAAAAGTACCTTTAAGTAGGTAATTATGTGGGTAACAAACCCTTAAAAGGGTATTTCCAGATTCCCACTCTAACTATGTTAATTGTCGAGTCAAAGCTTGTTATAAAAAGTCAACAGAAAGGTTATTTGCGAATTAATACATAATTAGCAATGTAGGATACATGCAACCTGTTTAATCATTAAAATAACTTGGTAATTAATATAAGAACATGTTCCAATATGTTCAACTCGACAATTTTCAGTTTAGGCTCGGTTTAGAACCGAAAGTCGCAAAGTTTGACTATTGCTTTGACTATCAGTTCTGACCCGTTTAAGCCAAGATTAGGATTGCCTTAGAGCTTCTTTGAACCTATTTGCATGTTAGTATAACTCTCTGAGATTATACTACTTGGTTCATTAGATATCCTATTCACATGCATGTTTCCGTTAATCGCTTATATGTTGACCATTATGCCCATTTGACCCTAAAACGTGATTTTTTGAAAATATAAAAGGGTAGGCACCTTAGCTACTGATTTATAAGCTTGCACCCAAAATTTGAAGTCAGTTTGAGGTCTAGATTAAGAGTTATGCTCAATAGCGTAATTAAGAGCTTCTTTACTAATTAAATGGCGTAAATTACGTATAGCCTATCAAAACCCAAATTTTTATACCAAACTTTTTATCCACTGTTATAAAAAATTATTTTGGGATTTTTATTTATTTTTAGGCTGAGCATAACTTAGTGTTCTAAGATTAATTCGGTTTATGCCGGTTTTGCCCTTTTTGGCCATAAAATGAATTTTTCAAATCCTTTTGACCTCAAACCAATTTCTACTGATTTGTTATGATAAATAAATTATTTTGAGCCTTCTGGAATATTAAAAATATCAGCTTTTTACAGAAAACCCGGAAATGGCTCCAAATCGCCTTTTTAGGCATTTTTAACGCATAAGTGTGCTCTAGAACCTTATTAAGCTTAAAGGATTGAACCTACTGATGTAATCAGTGAATTTTTATATTTTAAACAGTAGGCAATTGTTTTGAACTCAGAATTCCAGAATTGACCTTTTAGGCACATGTGAAATTACCAAAATGCCCCTACGGTGCATAGTAAGGTTAAAGATAATAAATTTCACATAGATTTGATACCCTACTGTTATAACTTAGTAAATTAAGTATATTTACTAATTTAATCAGACCTGTAACTCAGGTTATTATATTAACCCTTTTGCACCTTATAAAATGACCAAAACGCCCTTATGAGGCATAGTTTTGGTTTAAAATCATTTGGGGCGTAATGGAAGGTATCATTCTGATATCTCAACATATTTTAAGCATATTAACTTCAGAAACTTGTATTTGACTCTTATGGTTACTCGTTACGCACTATACGCGTTCGGATCGGCTTATGTGACTAGTTTGGCCATTTTAGCCGAAACGGGTCAAATCATATCTTTACGGTCTCAAAATCCAGAATGTGATTATGTTACCCATATTAAACAAGCATGCAAGCTTGTTGGGTCAAAACCACATTCTAAAACGGTCTTCGCCTTATTGTGCGTTTAAAACCGCAATCTTCCTTTATAACTAACCGGTCTAAGCTTAAGACCCGTTAGAATTCTAATAGGTTATTAAAACCTTAATTTCCAGATCTAGGAGCCCAGTAAAAGCTACGTGCATTCGCTGGTTTTGAATTATACTTTGCGCAGGTAAATACGTTTAACTTATTTTCCCTATACGGGCTTGGGGTACGGTATATAAAATACCGCTTGGTCGGTGATCGGATAGTCGCGCTCCGGTCAAAGATAATATTTATATACCCTAATTACCCTTAACAAATAGCTAGTGGTAGCAAGGGGTCGAACCACGAAGAGTATGTGGTTTGCGAATGGACTTTGAATGAAATGCAGAAAATGTCACGTTTATGAAGCTTGCTAAGATATGTTTTTGTATTTTTGTTTGATTGGAAGATATAAATTATAACTACTAAAAAAAACGAGCAATTGCAATAATGTAAATAAAGGTTTATACAAGATAGAGAAAACAAGGTTCACACCCGGTTCGGTTATTGCAATCCTAGGGTTCTTACACGTTTTAGATTTAATTCACTTGAATATGTTATTAACGGATTTCTATCATCAAAGCTTAGGTGCCAATTGTTATCAACGCATACACGGACTACAATGCACTTCGTTACTTCGGACAAATAAAACCTTTTGAATGACAAGGCATAATTGCATAAACTTATTTCACAAAGTCAAATTTCATAACTCACTCGACAATTCACAAATATAGTTCAAACGCAAGACAATTGTCAATCAATTCAAATACAAATCAAGTTGTCACAAAACCAAACTAAAACATTGTTCAAACCCTAGACTTACACTTAACCTACACCGGGGTGAAACCTCCGAGGAATTAGCCGCTCATGGTGTAAATGGCACGATCAACGGATGCACGCAATTTGAATTGGATCATCTTGGGACTTGAAGATGGATGATGGAATGGTTAGGGTTTGGAATGGTTGGTGGTGATGAATGGGTTGAATGGTTGTAATGGTGATGAACTAGGGTTTAGATTTGGATGAGAATTCGGGTTGTTGAGAGGATGGATTCTTGATTCGAGATGAAGTGGTAGTGAAAAGTCGGTGAATAATGGCTCCAACACTTGTTTTCAAACTCCCAATGAAGTGTAACTCCCGTCTTCAATGAGTTCCCACCAATAGAAATCGGAATAGACACACAAGTAGCGAAAATTCGCGTTTATCAAATCCCACACCCGTCGCCGACGGGTCCCCAAAATTGCAAGTTTGGCCGACGGCCTAATCATCTGGATACGGGCATTTCAGCATACGGGGTTATCCAGGGGGCGTCGCCGACGGCCTGTACCCCGTCGCCGACGGCTCCCTAAAAACCAAATTTCCATTTTTTTGCTCCTTGCACTTCCGGTTGATCCGTAACGCATCCCGGTACTCCGGTTTTCGACCCGATGACCCGTAAAGCTCCCGAAAAGCTCCTTAAACTCCATCAAACCTGCAAAACACATTCTTGATTAAAAGTAAGCTATTCGAAACTACAACTTACGTAAAAACGTTAAGTTAAACAATAACAAGCACCGGTTTTCAACCGCGTATCACATCCCCACACTTGTCTTTTGCTTGTCCCCAAGCAAATCTGTTTTTCACTTTCACGTGGGTCAAACAACGAACATACATCCCATTCCCGAGACAAAGGTTAAGGTCTAATGTCATACAAAAGTTCAAACTCTTTACAATATTCAATGTATTTAGCGGTGACGTGCTTTAGATACACAAATGGTTACCCAAGATTAACCCGCCCGTAAAACTAACAAATCATGCATATCCCTCACAATGTGCTCTCCACTCGGCTTAAAGTTTGCTAACATGTGTAATGTATTAGCTTTTCAACAATTAATCGCTCAAACCCAAATAGAACACGTACCCGCATAGGCTTGCAACTCAATCATTCTCCACTATCGAACACAAATACTAAGCACAAGTCAAAAGGTCTTTGAGGGGTTGTAACGGGGCTAGGCGAAGGGTAGGAATAGGATATTTTTAAGTGGCTATGGTGATGAAAAATTCGAATTTTATTACAAAAGACTATCCTAAACAAAAGCAAACTATAAACATCCAAAATGGGCGAAAACTTTCGCCTTTTATTCAACAAACTACTAGCACATCTTTTTGTGTTTTTCTCACTGCTTTTTTTTTTATTTTTATTTTTTATATATTTTTTTTATAAAAATGAATCACAACTATACAACTTAAGTTCCTATAATCGAATTTTCATCACATGGGTTTAAAAAGAAAAGGCTTATGGTTATGGGCTAAATGGGTTGTCAAACGAAAGGTTTAGGCTCAAATTAGGCGACTAGGGGATTTGTTTGGGTAAGGATAGATAAATGGTTTAAAAGGAAAAAGTTTACCTAATGCCTTAATCATTCTCGTGCTTGTATTCGGTCTATAGTCTCGAATGTATCAAAAGTTGCAAGTTCTACAATACGCGACTAATGGCCCACTCAAACAAAGAAACATGTGAATGTGAATCTATGATGTATAAAGGGCTCAAACCTCACGTATAAGGGTATGATATGTGATATGCATACATTGCTAGTTCCTTAGGCGAATTATTCTCAAATAACCACCCACTAAATACCCGATATGCTTATTAATTTGAACTTGACCATGACAAAAGACCAAATGGTTTGTGACATCCCTCGTTGACTTGGTTACTTGTGCTTTTGAGATTGCTTTGAAAACAAGACATTTTTGAAAAATTTTTTGAAATTTTCCCCCATCCCCACACTTGAGGTAGACATTGTCCTCAATGTGTAGTATTTAAATGAACGGGTCAAAATCGAAAATTTTTACTACTCCCCCATCCCCACACTTGAGGTACATATTGTCCTCAATGTGTAAGAACTAGAGTTTGTAAAGCACAAAGGATGTGACACGGCTAACCTCCCCAAGATTACACCCCGGAAAATAAAATACAAAATACAATCCACTTATTTGCTAACTAAAAATCAAAGGTAAAAAGAAACGTATGCACCTGGTTTTTCGCTAGTTCCTTGTGTGCTTTTCATCTTTTCAACTAAGCGGTCGTCTCACGAACATAGTGTACCTACAAATCTTAACCCTTGTGTAGAAGCATGCTTCTCACAACCATCAAAATTTGTTAATTACCTAGTTCTACCACTTTTATGAAATTATTACCAAGCCATACATTATTGTACCTTTGACTTTATGTGGAAAAATTTTTTTTTACAACAACAATAAACCTAAATCACTTTCGTAGGAATCACGGTTGCATTTAGCTTATGCAACAAGCCCTTTTAAACCTCCCGATAGCTCGGGAGGACGAGTAGGTCTCGTGAGGGTTATATAGGGAACACACCCACAAAGTTCATTTAACTAGGCAATAATTAAATAAAAACAAAAAGAAATAACGGAAAATAATATACAACAACAACAACATAAAACATACCATAACTCTACCGCTGATATCGCTCGTTTGGATCCATGGGCGGGTTGGGTTGGTATGGATAACCAGTGAGGGCCTCGAACATCTCCCTATAGTTATCTAAGGGGCTTTGCTCCCCTTGGGGTGGTGGTTGGTACGGGATTGGAACGAAGCTGGACCCTACCGCTTCGGGCCAATGCGGAGTCGAGTCGGATGGGCCTTGAGGATAGGGAAGATCGGAGTAATTTGTCCACCCCGAGTGCTCGGCGTAGGGGAGGCCGGCTTGGTAGTCTCTATGGTGTCGTTCCTGATCATGCAACACTTTGGCGTTATTATGCGCCATCTCTTGAGAGACATACATGGCACTCCAACGGCGGCGGTTCAATTCTTCTTCTTGTTGTCGCCGCGCCGTTTCCGCTTCTTCCCATGCCCGCCTTCGGGCTGCTTCATCCTCCTGTTGCTTTGCTAACTGTTCCATGTGTGATCTTTGCATGGCTTGGAACAGTTCTTGCTCTTCCATGAACTTATTCATTCTTTCACGTTGGGCTCCTTGAGCGTCCCAGTATTCTTGCATTGAAGCTCCGTAAGACCCTTGCCAAGCTTCTCTCCTTTGATTGTATTCTCGACCTTCTCCTATACACGCGGAGACATTATCATATATCTCCTGTTGCCCCCTGTCAAAGTTTTTGTAGGAGGGCACCCGTCGTCGGGTCACAAAACCTGCCACCTCAGCATTGATCTCCCTATGTGGCCGCATGTAACGTTGCCTTGGTCTTTGTGCATCGGAGGGTTCAGCTTCCTCCTCTTCTTCCTCCATCTCCACATCTTCTTCCTGCACGGGTGGTGCCCCGGAAGTACGAACCTCAAACTTGTTCCCCAAATCATCGGTCACCACATACCTATTTCCCGAAAACTTGACCTCTATCCTCCAATTTTTCTTCATGTAACCCCAAGTAAATTCCTCCACTGGCTTAGAGACCCATAGTGCTTCCGAGGGTAAGCAATTCTGCTGCACAAGCATGGCACTAATGAGGCGTGCATACGGAATAAACCGCCTCTGAGACGACTCCCTGGTAGCCCATGTGTTCATCATGACTATGTGCCTCCACGACAGTGTCGGGGTCCCATACAATAAGGCATGCACCACCCTGCAATCACTTACTCTCACTCCCCCACGATCACCAAATCTTGCTAAAATGTTCTCAACCGAGATCCCTTGAAGGATCTTTCCCTCGAGCGACATATGCTTCCGTTTCATGTCACCCCCTGGGTGGGTTGGCAAAATAACATCTATCAATTGATCCATATCGTTGATGTTCGAGTGATTATCCAAAAAATTCTCAATGGATGGGTAATCATAGGCTTGTACCCCCAAAGAGTCAAACCCAGCAATACGATTCATAGTTTCGAAAGACATCGTCATGTTTCCTCGAGATGTCTTCCCCACTAACTTCCATTGCGAAGGGGATTCATTCTTGTTTACAAGCTTCAAAGTGGACAACCACTCACATACTTCCGACAAGTAAATCCGGTGAGTATTGTCTTCACACCAATCCAAAACGCTCCCCGGCAACGGCGACAAAATTTGATCGGATAGTCGCGCTCCGGTCAAAGATAATATTTATATACCCTAATTACCCTTAACAAATAGCTAGTGGTAGCAAGGGGTCGAACCACGAAGAGTATGTGGTTTGCGAATGGACTTTGAATGAAATGCAGAAAATGTCACGTTTATGAAGCTTGCTAAGATATGTTTTTGTATTTTTGTTTGATTGGAAGATATAAATTATAACTACTAAAAAAAACGAGCAATTGCAATAATGTAAATAAAGGTTTTGACAAGATAGAGAAAACAAGGTTCACACCCGGTTCGGTTATTGCAATCCTAGGGTTCTTACACGTTTTAGATTTAATTCACTTGAATATGTTATTAACGGATTTCTATCATCAAAGCTTAGGTGCCAATTGTTATCAACGCATACACGGACTACAATGCACTTCGTTACTTCGGACAAATAAAACCTTTTGAATGACAAGGCATAATTGCATAAACTTATTTCGCAAAGTCAAATTTCATAACTCACTCGACAATTCACAAATATAGTTCAAACGCAAGACAATTGTCAATCAATTCAAATACAAATCAAGTTGTCACAAAACCAAACTAAAACATTGTTCAAACCCTAGACTTACACTTAACCTACACCGGGGTGAAACCTCCGAGGAATTAGCCACTCATGGTGTAAATGGCACGATCAACGGATGCACGGAACTTGAATTGGATCATCTTGGGACTTGAAGATGGATGATGGAATGGTTAGGGTTTGGAATGGTTGGTGGTGATGAATGGGTTGAATGGTTGTAATGGTGATGAACTAGGGTTTAGATTTGGATGAGAATTCGGGTTGTTGAGAGGATGGATTCTTGATTCGAGATGAAGTGGTAGTGAAAAGTCGGTGAATAATGGCTCCAACACTTGTTTTCAAACTCCCAATGAAGTGTAACTCCCGTCTTCAATGAGTTCCCACCAATAGAAATCGGAATAGACACACAAGTAGCGAAAATTCGCGTTTATCAAATCCCACACCCGTCGCCGACGGGTCTGACCCCGTCGCCGACGGGTCCCCAAAATTGCAAGTTTGGCCGACGGCCTAATCATCTGGATACGGGCATTTCAGCATACGGGGTTATCCAGGGGGCGTCGCCGACGGCCTGTACCCCGTCGCCGACGGCTCCCTAAAAACCAAATTTCCATTTTTTTGCTCCTTGCACTTCCGGTTGATCCGCAACGCATCCCGGTACTCCGGTGTTCGACCCGATGACCCGTAAAGCTCCCGAAAAGCTCCTTAAACTCCATCAAACCTGCAAAACACATTCTTGATTAAAAGTAAGCTATTCGAAACTACAACTTACGTAAAAACGTTAAGTTAAACAATAACAAGCACCGGTTTTCAACCGCGTATCAGTCGGGGAATTGACCTTAACCAGTTGATGGCTAAGTGTTGTCAAATTAACCCGTTTAAAAATGCTGTTTTGTTTGTTTAACGCCTTTGGGGGTTTAATGACCATGTCCCGGATATCCTTGGCATCATTCAAAGAATGGCCACGACCTTAGCACACGGGTGTAGGCGTACACCCGTTGTGTATTTCATTATTATATAATCGTCGGCCGAGAGAAGTCTTGCGACGAATTATATTAAGTGGTGTGTCTATTGAATTTTAACCCGGCACGACCCGGGCCACTGAACGCATAACGAACATGTAATTCTTTTACAAGATTATTGAGCAAATAATTATCCCAAGTTATAAAAAGTTTTGTGCCTCGGGCATTTAAATCAATTTTAAACATTTTCAAAATGAGTCAGTTAAATTGTATTTACCAGTGTAAACTGACGTATTTTCCAAAAAGGCTAAGTGCAGGTACTACGCGTAATAGGCTGGTCACTCCTTAAGCATCCATAGAAGTCTCGCAAGCTTAGGATGCGTGAAGTCTGTTGAAATGATGTTTCCTTTTCGTTTGAATCTGCCTGTGGATCTATTTCGACATTTTGTGATACTTGAATATTACAATAATTTAAGTTGAAATAAATCTTTCTTTTGCTTCCGCTGTGCATTTGATTATTGTATGTTTGACTATGACGATATCAACTATGTCACGGAACCCCCACCGGGCCCACCGGTGACACGTGGAATTAGGGGTGTGACAGGTTGGTATCAGAGCCAACGCTTAGTGAATTAAACACTAGCCTTTTGTGTTTAATCTCAGTTAGATAAATGCACATTACTCGAGTTCCGAGTCTAGACAAAGAACATAGGACAAAACTCTGTTTTTTTTATTTTTGGGTCTTTATTTTATTATATATTGTTGTTGTTATCTAAAACATGATTGCAGGTCAAAATGCCACCAAGATTTCTTCGCGGACGAGGCAAGGGCCCAGTCACGGGTCACGATCACGAAGCCGGACCTTTGCACCGGCGAACACCATCCATTACCATGAGCACGAGCCCACAAGAGCCGTGGAGGCTCTATGTTGAACCCGGGAGGCGGTCAGTCTCCCTCAGCTCTTCACCTTCTTACCAGCACTCCTTTGGGCCCCAATCGGAAAATGAGCCCAACGAACAACCACCCTCTTTCATACCTTTGCAGAGATCCAACTCTCACCACTCCTTTGGTGACCCAACCCCAGTTTTCCAAAGCCGGTTCAACCCGGCCAACATTCTTCCAGAACCCGTGGGTTTTAACCCACTCGGACCAGAAGACCACTTCTCTGGGGAAAACGACATGGACGAGGATACTGACCCCATGGAGCTTGCTACAGGGACGCCGAACCACCCCATCGAGATCTCAGATGGGTCATCATTCCACGGATCGCCGTACCGCGGTCCGGACAGTTACCAAGAGAGGTTCAAGCAGTGGGACTGGTACTTCACGCCCTCTGAACACTCGTCCCCATATCAGCAACAGCAGCAACCGCAGCAGCAGGATCCTTCTGAGGATCAACGATTTGTGGCAGTCACTTCGCCACCACCACCACCAGTGGAGCAACAACCGCCTCCGGAGCCACCGAGGCGGAGGAGGTCAAACGCACGGATGTCCGTGCGAGGGGGAGTCCGCATCAGCAATCCCCAACCATCGAGTGGTAGTCATTATCCGCCACTCCAGGAGGAAGAGGAAGAACCACAAATGGGGGGTCCATCAAACCCCATCCCAGAGGTCAACTCCGTGCCTGTGGCACCTCCGTTGGGTTTTGACAACCAAATCCCTGCTTATGCCGGTTCCGCGGCATACAACCCGTTTGAAATGCCGGGCCACAACAGCTTTAACTATGCTAACGTGGACCCATATCAGGAGGCGTGGGATTACAACGCTCGACACCCTAAAGGGCCCTATGGTGGTCCTTGGACTACCGGGTACCCTCCATATGTGTACCAGCAGCAACCACCTCCTCAGCCATTGTACCAACCGCCGCAGCCGCAGCTTATCCCACCAGAGCGCCAACAGGAGGTCCTTGATAGACTGGACCGTTGTGAACGGGAAATCCAAACTAAGCGCAGACACAACAGAGGTTTCTTCAAAGGACTATCAGACTTGATCAAAGGAAAGTCCAAAAGAAGGGATTATTGAAGATCTTATTATTTTAGTTGTAATCAGTCCCTGCGTGGACTTGTTGTTTCTGTATTCAGCTCCTGCGCGAGCTTGTCTGTTTGTATTCTGCCCCTGCGTGGGTATGTCTTTCAGTTGACCCCTGTGTGGGTTTGTTTGTTTCTTGTTTGTTGTATTTCGCTCCTGCGTGGGCATGTTATTTGTAGAAGTCCCGTTTAGGGCAAATATTGTACTGTTAAATCTTTATTAGTGAAATGTTGCATTTAAATTTTCATGATTGTTGTTATAAATAAGTATATGATTAAACTTAAAAATAAAAACGTAAAAATGAAAATAACATTTCCTAAAATAAAGAAGACCTACCATTAATATAGAATGGCAAAATCTAAAAAGGGACAAGACCTAGCCACATGTCATTATAAGACAAGGCCAAGATGGTATCTCCATAATTAGATTCAGGTCCATAATTAACGTCTCAACTTAGGATTGATCTGCGTTATAAAGAGAATGTTAGGGGTAAAACCTAGCCACGTGTCGTCGTAGACATGGCCAAAATGGTAGAACCTGTCTAAAAAAATTCCAAATTCTGTTGACATCTGTAAGTATGTTGACATGCTGGGCAAATTGTGATGCAGTATAAATCACATAAGCCATCTTTAAATTGGGTTAATTTAAAATTCCCTGTATTTAAATAACCATCCCTTGGGGATGAAGTGCCTACGGGTAATATGTATATATATATATAAATGTCCTAGGGACTAAGAGACAGTTGGAGTCCGCAACTCACTGTCTAGAATAGGGTAATGAACTGTGATTCAAACCCTAATACCTTGATCCTGTAAGAATCCGGGTTAAAGATTAACACTGTCTTCATGACTAAGTTATATGTTAAATCTTGATTGTAATATAGGATTATAATAAAGATCCTGAATAATTACTTGATTAACAAATTAACCAGCAATGGTTATATATAAAACCATGGTTAATAAAATATAAAATACTGTATTAGCTCCTAAATAAAACCTTGCCTATTATTGTCTATATGTAGCAATTGAAGCTACATGGCAGGGTCGGACGAAGTGAACAGTCGTCCGATAGAGAATCACGATAATGCAAAAATACAGTTAACTGGCGCAGAGCTGAAAGCGCTTGTGGATGATGCGGTTACTAAGGCATTAGAAAGACAGTACAGTGAGTACAGCGGGACCCATAGTAGGACCTTGTCTACACCGCATATCAAATCCAAAACTCATTCGGGAGGTCACAGCAAACCACCACCTACCCCACCAAAGTCTAAGAAAGATGAGTCTAAGAAAAAATGAATCTAAGAAAGAGGATGACAGACATTCCTCCAACGAAAACAGCGTCCCATCCAAAAGGGTAGTATTGGAAGACAAGCCTTATGTCAAAAGGTGCACATATAAGTACTTCGTGTCTTGTAAACCCCGGGATTTTACTGGAGAGAAGGGGGTAGTGGACTGTATGACTTGGCTTGATGAAATGGAAACAGTGGTGGATATAAGTGGTTGTGCTGAAAAAGATATTGTGAAGTTTGTGTCACAATCTTTCAAGGGTGACGCCCTATCATGGTGGAAGTCGTTGATTCAAGCCACCGGAAAGGTACCTCTATACAACATGTCTTAGGAACAATTTGTTGCCCTGATCAAGGAGAATTACTGCCCTCAGCATGAGGTCGAAAGAATAGAGTCCGATTTCCTGTCTCTGGTGATGAAGAACCTGGACTGCCAGGCTTACCTCACAACCTTCAATACCTTGTCAAGGCTAGTTCCCTATCTTGTAACACCTGAACCGAAGAGGATAGCCCTTTTCATTGGGCGTCTGGCCCCAGAAATTAAAGCAAGCGTCAAGGCCTCTCGGCCCACAACTTTTCGATCAGTAGCTGACATATCTCTGTCCCTTACACTAGACGCAGTTAGACAGAGATCCCTGAGAGCTGCAGATGTCGAGAAACGAAAACGCGAAGATGATAGTTCGCGACGCTCAGATAAGAAGCGTAAGGGAAACAACGACCAGAAGAAAGGGTCAGAATCTAAAAAGGGTGATCATCAGTCAAGTGATAAACCCCGGTGCAAGGTTTGTAAGAAGCACCACTTTGGGAAGTGCAGACAAGAGTCAAGATCGCAGTCCCAACCAAAAGCATGTGGAATCTGTAAGTCCCCGGATCACAAGGCGATAGATTGTAAGAAACTTAAGGATGCCACATGCTTCCATTGTAATGAGAAGGGGCATATTAGACCCAACTGCCCGAAGCTTGCAAAGAAAGCAGAGGAAGGAAAGAAGACTAATGCAAGGGTCTTCCGCATGGATGCAAAGGAAGCTATCCAGGATGATAATGTCATAACATGTACTTTTCTCATTAATGATGTCTACGCAAGGATATTGTTTGACTCTGGGGCGGATAGATCTTTTGTAGATAATAAGTTCTGTGAATTATTGAAATTACCTGTTAAAGTTCTAAGCATGAAATATGAAGTGGAATTAGCTGATGGATCAATAGAAACAGTTTCGACTGTATTAGATGGATGTGTCCTATCCATTAGGAACCACTCTTTTCCTTTATCCTTGTTACCCTTTAAGCTAGCAGGCTTTGATGTAGTAATAGGAATGGATTGGTTATCGCGTAACCAAGCCCAGATAGTGTGCAATAAGAAGCAGGTAGTGATCAAGACCCCATGTGGTGAGCCACTCACTATTTAGGGAGATACTCAACATGGATTGCCAGAGCAAGTGGCCGTGCTTAAGGCATCCAGATGCATGAGTAAGGGTTGTGTCATTTATATGGCACAAGTAACCATTGACGAGAAGAAGCCCAGGATCGAAGACATACCAGTCATTTCTGATTATCCCGAGGTTTTTCCGGAAGAACTACCTGGTTTGCCACCAGATAGGCAGGTGGAATTTAGGATTGACATCATCCCCGGAGCTGCACCAGTGGCCAGAGCACCATATAGATTAGCACCAATGGAGATGAAGGAATTAAGGACACAGCTAGATGCTTTACTAGCTAAAGGTTTTATTAGACCTAGTTCGTCTCCATGGGGAGCACCAATTATGTTCGTTAAAAAGAAGGATGGATCAATGCGTCTATGCATCGATTACCGTGAGCTAAACAAGGTTACTATCAAGAACAGATATCCTTTGCCTAGAATCGATGATCTGTTCGACCAGCTACAGGGAGCGAGTTACTTTTCCAAGATAGATCTCAGGTCAGGCTATCATCAACTGAAGGTCAAGGAGGAGGATGTACATAAGACCGCGTTTAGGACTCGTTATGGTCATTACGAATTCCTAGTGATGCCTTTTGGGCTCACTAACGCACCTGCCGCATTCATGGATCTCATGAATCGCGTATGCAAGCCTTATCTGGATAAATTTGTCATTGTCTTCATCGATGACATCCTCATCTACTCGAAGAACCAAGCTGACCATGAGAGGCATCTTCGGTGCATCCTTAAGCTGCTCCATCAAGAGAAGCTCTATGCCAAGTTTTCAAAGTGTGAATTTTGGCTTCGCGAAGTCCAATTCCTTGGACATGTTGTGAGTGAGCGTGGTATCCAAGTAGATCCCGCTAAAGTTGAAGCTGTCATGAACTGGCAAGAGCCAAAGACGCCCACGGAGATTCGCAGTTTCTTAGGATTGGTCGGGTACTATAGGCGTTTTATTGAAAACTTCTCAAGGATTGCTGCACCCTTAACTTCGTTAACGCGTAAGAACATTAAGTTTAATTGGGGGCCTAAGCAGCAAGAATCTTTTGATATCTTGAAGCAGAAGTTAAGTAATGCTCCAGTGCTGACTTTACCTGAAGGTATTGAAGAATTTGTGGTGTATTGTGATGCATCACACACCGGAATGGGTTGTGTGTTAATGAAAAAGGGCAAGGTCATTGCCTACGCTTCACGTCAACTAAAGGTGCACGAGAAGAATTACACCACCCATGACTTGGAATTGGGTGCCGTTGTATTTGCACTTAAGCTTTGGAGGCATTACCTATATGGAATAAAGTGTGTGATCTACTCTGATCACAAGAGCCTTCAACACCTGTTCAATCAGAAGGATTTGAACATGAGGCAGCGACGATGGATGGAAACCTTGAACGATTATGATTGTGAAATAAGATACCATCCAGGCAAGGCCAATGTAGTCGCAGATGCCTTGAGCAGGAAGGAAAGGGTGAAGCCGATAAGGATCAATGCCAAGAGCATTGAAATTAAGAATAGTTTGAATGAAAGGTTGTTAGCTGCACAAAAGGAAGCTGTGTTGGAAGCTAACTATCCTGAGGAAAAATTAGGAGTAACTGAAGAACAGTTGTCCTACGACAAAGACGGAATGTTGAGATTAAATGGGCGAATATGGGTTCCTGTATATGGAGGACTTCGAGATGTTATCCTCAAGGAAGCCCACAGTTCCAAGTATTCCGTCCATCCTGGAGCTGATAAGATGTACCAGGATTTAAAGGCAAATTATTGGTGGATAGGCTTGAAAAAGTCTATAGCTGCTTATGTAGCTAAATGCTTGACGTGTGCTAAAGTCAAAGCTGAACATCAGAAGCCGTCAGGTTTGCTGCAACAGCCTGAAATTCCCACTTGGAAATGGGAGATGGTAATGATGGACTTCATCACCAAATTGCCTAAGACGCCGAAGGGAAATGATACTATATGGGTCATAGTTGATAGACTGACTAAGTCAGCACATTTCCTGCCCATTAAAGAGACCTTCAGCTCTGACATGTTAGCCCAACTGTACGTGGATAAGATTGTGTCCTTGCATGGCGTACCAGTATCTATTATCTCAGATCGGGATACTAGATACACATCTCATTTCTGAAAGAGTTTCCAACAGTCTCTGGGCACTCAATTGAATTTCAGTACGGCTTACCATCCTCAGACGGATGGGCAGAGTGAGCGTACTATCCAAACGTTGGAAGACATGCTGCGTGCATGTGTAATTGATCTAGGAGGTAGTTGGGACAGGCATTTACCGTTGGTCGAGTTCTCCTACAATAATAGCTACCATACTAGCATTAAGGCTGCGCCTTTTGAGGCACTATATGGTAGAAAGTGCAGAACGCCCATCTGCTGGGCAGAAGTAGGGGATACCCAATTATCAGGTCCTGACTTAGTCTTTGAGACAACGGACAAGATTGTCCAAATTCGCGACCGCCTGAAAGCTGCTCGAGACAGGCAGAAGAGCTATGCAGATGAAAGGCGAAAACCTCTCAAGTTTGAGGTTGGCGATAAAGTTTTGCTCAAAGTATCACCTTGGAAAGGGGTGATGCGATTTGGTAAGAAAGGTAAGTTAAGCCCAAGGTATATAGGACCATTCGAGATCATCGAATGTGTAGGATCAGTGGCTTACAAGTTAAACTTACCTGAAGAGCTCGATGATATTCATAATGTATTTCACGTCTGCAATCTGAAGAAATGTCTAGCTGATGAGTCACTAGTCATACCACACACAGATGTGCATATAGACAAAAGCTTAAAATTTGTGGAAAAACCTGTGTCGATTGAGGATCGACAGGTAAAGAAGCTTCGGAGAAAGCTTGTGCCTATTGTCAAGGTGAAGTGGGACGCCCGCAGGGGTCCTGAATACACGTGGGAGCTAGAATCCACAATGAAGGAGAAATACCCTCATCTGTTTCCTTAAATCTCGAGGACGAGATTTCTTTTAAGGGGGTGAGGATGTAACACCTTGAAAATTTGTGTCCAATAATGTATAAACACGTGTCATAAGCTCTGAACGTGAGAAAGAATACTTTGGAGGGACTAAAGTTGACAAACGGGGAAACTATGTGATATAAGGGTCCAAAGTGTCAACAATGGATAAATATATTCTAAAATAGCCCTACATAATGTTTATACCTTCCAACGAATAAATCATGGATCATACGAAGCAAAACATGAAAGAAAGTGAGGAATTACAAACTACAGGGGCTAAAAGTGTCAACATGTGCAAAGTATACCTCTGAGTGACCTTTTGGCAGACCCGAAGCTTTGTAACGATAAATTATACTCACTAGAATATGTGGTTAAAATTTCATAAAGTTTCGTTATCGTATGAGAAAGTTATGATCAAATTCGTGTTCGAGGGGTTAAAAGCGTCAACATTGAATTCTATGGCCTTATGAGTGGTTACAAGGTTGGTCAAGGACTTAACCAAGTTAGTAAAAGTCCCAAGGCCCTTAAAAATAAGGTTAAGAGGTCAAAAGTGCAAAAACAAAGCTTAAAACCACGTTACAAAGGACCAGGGACCAAAAGTGCAAAAGATGAAACTTGTTTGGCAGGTTTTGCCGGTCCATGCGGCCCGCATTAGAATCCCCTATACCCTCACGCGGGCCGCGTCAGGGTGCCAGCGACAGAAAAGTTTTGGCAGCTGCCAGTTCAGGTCTGTAACCGACTTCAATGGCTTGTTTTCTAATACCGGAGCCTCTCAAATGGTTTTTCATACAATAGGGGCACTTGTCTTCATCTGGTTACCAAACTTTTTATACCAAACTTTTTATCCACTGTTATAAAAAATTATTTTGGGATTTTTATTCATTTTTAGGCTGAGCATAACTTAGTGTTCTAAGATTAATTCGGTTTATGCCGGTTTTGCCCTTTTTGGCCATAAAATGAATTTTTCAAATCCTTTTGACCTCAAACCAATTTCTACTGATTTGTTATGATAAATAAATTATTTTGAGCCTTCTGGAATATTAAAAATATCAGCTTTTTACAGAAAACCCGGAAATGGCTCCAAATCGCCTTTTTAGGCATTTTTAACGCATAAGTGTGCTCTAGAACCTTATTAAGCTTAAAGGATTGAACCTACTGATGTAATCAGTGAATTTTTATATTTTAAACAATAGGCAATTGTTTTGAACTCAGAATTCCAGAATTGACCTTTTAGGCACATGTGAAATTACCAAAATGCCCCTACGGTGCATAGTAAGGTTAAAGATAATAAATTTCACATAGATTTGATACCCTACTGTAATAACTTAGTAAATTAAGTATATTTACTAATTTAATCAGACCTGTAACTCAGGTTATTATATTAACCCTTTTACACCTTATAAAATGACCAAAACGCCCTTATGAGGCATAGTTTTGGTTTAAAATCATTTGGGGCGTAATGGAAGGTATCATTCTGATATCTCAACATATTTTAAGCATATTAACTTCAGAAACTTATATTTGACTCTTATGGTTACTCGTTACGCACTATACGCGTTCGGATCGGCTTATGTGACTAGTTTGGCCATTTTAGCCGAAACGGGTCAAATCATATCTTTTCGGTCTCAAAATCCAGAATGTGATTATGTTACCCATATTAAACAAGCATGCAAGCTTGTTGGGTCAAAACCACATTCTAAAACGGTCTTCGCCTTATTGTGCGTTTAAAACCGTAATCTTCCTTTATAACTAACCGGTCTAAGCTTAAGACCCGTTAGAATTCTAATAGGTTATTAAAACCTTAATTTCCAGATCTAGGAGCCCAGTAAAAGCTACGTGCATTCGCTGTTTTTGAATTATACTTTGCGCAGGTAAATACGTTTAACTTATTTTCCCTATACGGGCTTGGGGTACGGTATATAAAATACCGCTTGGTCGGGGAATTGACCTTAACCAGTTGATGGCTAAGTGTTGTCAAATTAACTCGTTTAAAAATGCTGTTTTGTTTGTTTAACGCCTTTGGGGGTTTAATGACCATGTCCCGGATATCCTTGGCATCATTCAAAGAATGGCCACGACCTTAGCACACGGGTGTAGGCGTACACCCGTTGTATATTTCATTATTATATAATCGTCGGCCGAGAGAAGTCTTGCGACGAATTATATTAAGTGGTGTGTCTATTGAACTTTAACCCGGCACGACCCGGGCCACTGAACGCATAACGAACATGTAATTCTTTTACAAGATTATTGAGCAAATAATTATCCCAAGTTATAAAAAGTTTTGTGCCTCGGGCATTTAAATCAATTTTAAACATTTTCAAAATGAGTCAGTTAAATTGTATTTACCAGTGTAAACTGACATATTTTTCCAAAAAGGCTAAGTGCAGGTACTACGCGTAATAGGCTGGTCACTCCTTAAGCATCCATAGAAGTCTCGCAAGCTTAGGATGCGTGAAGTCTGTTGAAATGATGTTTCCTTTTCGTTTGAATCTGCCTGTGGATCTATTTCGACATTTTGTGATACTTGAATATTACAATAATTTAAGTTGAAATAAATCTTTCTTTTGCTTCCGTTGTGCATTTGATTATTGTATGTTTGACTATGACGATATCAACTACGTCACGGAACCCCCACCGGGCCCACCGGTGACACGTGGAATCAGGGGTGTGACAGCAGATACGCTTCGTGAAACACAAGACAACTCAAGAATATGTGAGTTTGCTAGCTTTAACAATTTGTAAGCGTATGAATGTGCGTCTTTCAATCCACCTCAAACTTGACAAATCTTATCACACAAAAAACTTATATACATATCGATACATGTAGTAAAAGAAACTCTAATGAGGACACATGTCAGTCTCTTAGCTACCCACTAATTGTGTTTCCCGCCTAAATCATACTTAGCTTTTGTTATTCTATTCCTCAAAATATGTCAAATATATCCCATTCCTTAAAATGCGTCAAATATCTCTCATTATTTACTCTCTTTCATAAACCATACCATTCACCTTTTAGTAATTTTTTTTCATCAAATCTATTATTTTTTTTCGAATATAAAATATTAAATTAAACATTAAACATTAAACATTAAACATATGATTTGAAACTTGTGATGAATAGTGTTTCATATTTTTAAAATAATTATATTTAGTAGTATATTATATATTCTTTTATTTTTTAAACTTTTAGTATTAAATGGTAATTAATAGTTCTTAAGTGTTTGTTTTCCTATTAGTAGTATTTTATTTATCAGTTAATTTGTTTTATAGTAATTAACTTTCCTTTGTACTTTTTAAAAAAAATCTACATTCGCATCTATGTTTATTTGACTGCGAGTTGTGACGATACGTTACCACATGCATTGGATCAGTATCCCGGTTCCTTATAGTAACAGTACGATACATGCACTCGATATCATCGACCAATAACGATAAAAACAAACACTAGTACCAACATCGATATTGTTCGAACGATATCGATCTGTTCGTATTGTCACGGTACTGGTACTGATATTCATTTATTGTTGCAGACATATTTGTATAAATGAAAAAAATTAATCTGAAACCATAAAATGAATACAGGTATCCAAACTAACGATGTTTCGTACGGAACGGTAACGATACAATATCAATTTATCGAAAGAAAAATAAAACAGTAAAAATAAATACCGATAGCGAACCGATTTTGTTCGTTCGGTTTTGGTTTGGTTAACTACGATAGCGGCATGATATACATTGTCAGAGAAGAAACCATATAAATGAATACATACGTGTACCAATGTTGTTCGATTCAGTACAATATGGCAGCGATGCCGTGTTAGATTATAAAAAACAATAAAAATAAATATGGTGCCTATATAGATGTTGTTCAATTTGTTTCGGTTTGTTTTGGAACGATACCGGCACAATATTCGTTTCAATAAAGTTTATATCACAATGTTGAAAAAAATAAACATAGAACGCAAATTAACCGAACCGATATCAACTGAACAATATTGGTACAAGTATCGATATTCGTTGTTATTGTTTTCGATCGATATAAGGTTTTTTCTTTCGATTAATAGAGTGAGTGTTTATACCGAGATACCGACTGAATTCCCGCAAGCGCGGGAGAATTTCACTAGTTTAATATTATAGTCACCTTTATACTTTTTTATTTTCAACAAACCTCTTACGTTTCTTATTTTAAATATAAAATATTAAATTTATTTAATTTAATATTAAAATATTGCACAGGGCATAAGTAATTTTAGATTTTTCATTTATTATTTGTTAGTTTATTTTAATAAATTGGTATACCATTTTTTTTCAATAAACCACTTACGTTTCTTATTTTGCATATAAAATATTAAATTTTAATTAATATTAGGCTAGATGGTGTGGTATAAAGCTCTAAGGGTTTTATCACGCCACCTCACCGCTACCTCATCGCCACGTCACATAGAGGGTTTTAAAGCCATTTCCTTTAACTTGTATGTAATGGTTTAAAGCCTCCATCATCATTATCGAATTATTTTCTTTATTTATGTTTTTTTATTTTTTTAATTTATACGCCAATTTTAATAACTACAAAATAAAAAAAACTGTAATTTTATTAAAATAAATAAAACATTACAAAGTCCTAAATACACACGGATGCGTATCTAAGAAGATAGAAAACAGAGTCTAATGAAATGAAATGTTAAGCATAGAATTATTTTATTATAAGGATATCTTTGGATCCGAATACTGAATCCAAATACACACGGACCATCTCGATATGCTAAAAAAACCCATCCCATTTCCCGCCTAAACCAAGTAATAGATGCCCTAATCAAGTGACATGTATCCCATATTTTTTTTGTTTATTATATATAATAGATAATATATTATTATTATTATTATTATTATTATTATTATTATTATTATTTCCTACCTATTAATTTTACAAAATTTTGTTCATTCTAGAATTCACTGTTTAATTTTCTATCTTTTTCTATTGATCCACTTTGCTTTTGGTTTTCCTTTTGTTATGCTTTTCTAATTATTAATAAAATAAATATAGGTATGTATTATTCGTAGTTCTTTTATATATATATTTCTAAGTAATTCATGATATCCTAAAAAGATAAAGAGACAACAATTTATATATAGAATTGATGTAATAATACACACATATCATATAACTATTTTAATTACGTAGTTTCTTACGTTTTTATGTGCAGAATTGAGTAGCCAAAATGAGTCAAATGCGTGTTGATGTAGTTTTGGTTTTATTACGACTATACTCTATGGATTTTCTCTTTCGGTTACTATATCGTATGTCGATAAAGTACTGGTACTCGACGAACCAAGCTGTGGCAGAAATGTAGCGGGAACCACTGAAAACGACCGAGTTCCCGCTACATTTCCGCCGCAATACGCGGGTTGAATTTTCTACGATAAGAGTATGTGTAATGGGGCGGTATATCACCCATGAATGAACCATAGCGTCGGCCCACACCAAAACAGGGGGCGCTATGTGGGAAAGTTTTGGAGTCCTCGTTATCACAATCGCGACGCTAGGAGAATGATATATCAAAAACACCTAATCACAAAACCAACACATAAACATAAACACTTACAAATCCATATCCTTTTTGATCTCCCAGAATGCAAGTCCTCCAACGAACACCTTTGTCTCCAAACGGATTATTCAGGAACTACAAACTTGATCCGCTTCCTCTGATCGCTTGATACGCTTCCATCTACGTTACAATTGATTACAGTTACTTGCAATTGTGTGTGTATGTACAGGTTGGATCGATTAGGAGGCGATTTTGGTGGTTTGATGGAGCATACTGGTTGGATTTGGAAGAAACCCTTGTAGAACCCTATAAATGTTATGGAAGATGGTGGGAGATAAAAGAGAGAGGAATTGGGGTTTGATAATTACAAGCGGGGGAATCTTCGAGGAATTATTTGTAATGTTTTTTAAAATTTAATAAAAGTGTTTTCCTATATAATTTAGAGATTAAATGAAAAAAATAGAAAAGTGTTTTTTCTAAATAATTAATAAAAATAAAAATTAATGATTAGGTAATGATGGTTAGGGGCTTTATGATTACGGGCTCTAGTGGTATAACGCCCCATAAAGCCCCTCTATGACGTAGCGTGCCACTTGTCGCATAACGCCCCCAAAGGGACTTTATGACTAACTACACATGGCCTAATGTTTTACGTCTTGCTCAAAATTTGGTGAGTTAATACCTTGCCACACGCATGTGTGGCAAGGTATTAATACCTTTTTTTTTGTTTGATTTAATGGTTCCGTCGTATCGCAAGGTCTTAAAACTCGTTATTGTTATTTATCAAAACCTTAGAAAATCCGTGCACGAGATTTGAGATCACAAAACCCTGCTTTAAAAAAAAAAAAAAAAACAATTTTAGCCGCAAAATCCCATCTTCTTCTTCCTCCTATCTCAAGATGACCCTACTTGAAAAGTCTTCAGCCGCCAAATACCATCACAAATTGTGGCGGAGTTTGACCAAAAGTTCCGAGAGGGCAGAAAATCAGGGACCCAATTTATATATTATATAAATATTTAGGCAAAATAATTGGGGACAATTCTATATAATTTTAAAATTTTCAGACGAAAAATAAGAAATTTTACACTTCTAACCGAAACATTCGGGGGCGGGTGCACCCCCACTTTACACTAAGCTCCGCCCTTGCACACAAACCTCCTACTCGTTTCTTTTAAATCGTAACAAGAGGTGGTGGTGAACTATGTGGAGATGATGATGATGGGGTCGTGGTGCGGTGTTGTGATGAAGGGAGGTGGTTGTGTAGTGGTGACACTGGTTCGGAGATGGTGAAAGGTGACTGTTGGCGGTTTGTGGTGGTGGTGAGGTGATGTTTGTCGAAGGTGTTAGGGTCTTGAAGCGGTGGTTCGATTTTCCGGTTGCGGTTGTGAAGAATGATGGTGACTGTGGTGGTGATGGAATGAAAATGATGGTACGGTGGTGTTTTGGGTGTAGGTGATGGTCGAAGACTCGAAGCTAGGTTGGATGTGGTTGTTATGTTTGTTTAGAGGTGGTGATGTTGTATGAGAGTAGGTGATAGTGAACGGTAATGGATGTTTGATGGTGATTGCAGGTTTTGGAGGGTGACAGATGATGTGGTTGTTGGATGGTTTGTGGTGTGAAGTGGTAAACGGAATAGAACACATACTAGGGCTATCCAAAAAGCTCGGAGCTCGCTTGGATTTAGCTCGGAAAAAGCTCGTTCGATATGGCTCGGTTTTAAAGTGAGCCGGCTCGGCTCGGTTAGAAAGTGAGCCTAGCTCGGCTCGGCTCGTGACGAGCCAAATTGGCTTGGTTTGGCTCGCTTGGTAGCTCGGCTCAACTTAGCTCGAATTATTTTACTTATAATACATTTTATTTTTATATACATATAATATATTACAAAAAGTGATTATTTTTTGAGAAATTTACGAAAATAGTCAAGAAAATGTTTGACTTACCAAAATGGCCAGCTCATGTGTCGGTGGAGCAGGGCATCATTGATTACGAGAGAGCTTATGCGTCTGCAGGGTCATTCATGCGTCCGCCAATGTAGAAGTGACACGTGTCTTAGTGACATCATGCGTCCCATGCGTCCGTGACTCATCCCATGCGTCCGTGACACATAAAATGTACTTTTAGAAGCTTTGAGGCATCTCATGCGTCCGTGACTTATCCCATCATCCCATGCGTCCGTCTGAGGCATCCCATGCGTCTGTGACTCATCCCATCATCCCATGCGTCTGTGACTCATCCCATGCGTTACCGACTCATCCCATGCGTTCGTGACTCATCCCATGCATCCCATTTTCGTACTTGCTGCTTCATGCATGCACGCATCCATATAAAGAATTAAGGGGCATAAGAGGGGTGATGCCCCATTCCAACGACGCATGAGCTGGCTATTTTGGTAAGTCAACTTTAATCTTGGCTATTTTCGTAAATTCCTCTTATTTTTTACATGTATTTAGGCTTGTAGTTTGATATTTATGGCATATTTAAATGTTGATTGTCGTGCTAATGAACAAATATTGTATTTACTTGAAATATAAAACTTATTTTGCGTTATTGAACGTGATTTTGGCTTGTAATGTATTAGGTTGAACTTATTTTGAATGTGTTATTTTGAAGTATTGAATAATATTTTAGAATACTGAATTTTGAGAGCTATGTATTAATTTTTAATTTTAAAATCGAGCCAAACCAAGCCGAGCCGAGCCAGCTCGGTTTAAAACCAAGCCGAGCCCGAGCTTAGATTTTCAGCTTGGTTTCAAATCCGAGCCGAGCCGAGCCAGCTCGGTTTATAATCGAGCCAAGCCCGAGCTTGCCCTAGCTCGGCTCGACTCATGAACAGTCCTAACACGTACTCGAGAACACAACTTGTTGATCTTGTAGACAACCTTAATATTAAACACGTACTCGACAACACAACTTGTAATCCTTAAAGCTCGTAAACTTTTCTAAGATTGCAAACTTTTTGAAACTTGTAAACGCTTCAAAAGTATGTGAACTTTGTAAACGCGATGATGTTATACTTTCAAAACCCTTTCAAAGTTGGAAATCCAACAATGTTACAAAGTTTCTTCGTGTAGGAAACGTGCACTTGTAAGAAATCTTGCAAACTCTAGGTTAGGGCTGTAAATGAATCGAACGAACACGAACAAGGCTATGTTCGTGTTCGTTCGTTAAGGAAATTAACATGTTCGCGAACGCATACCGAACATAAGTTTATGTTCATGTTCGTTCGTTAAGGAAATTCAATTGTTCCCCGAACAGTTCGTGAACACCGGTCTCGAACACATACGAACGCAAGCGAACACAAACGAACGCAAACAAATAAAAAAGAACGCAAATGAACATTTAACTTGAAAATAAAAAAAATAAAATATTGTTATCCTTTAACTAACTTAGACATCATTATCCCTAAAAATGTCTTAACATGTCCAAATTTTAGCTAACTTAGAAAAAAATAGGGTTTCAAGTTTTCAATATGTTTAGATAAAATTTTTATTATTTATTATTTTTTAATATAATCCAATGAACACGGACGAACGTAACCGAACATATTACCGAACGTTCACGAACGCAGTCGAACGAACGAGACCTATGTTCGTGTTCGTTCGCTAAGCTAACGGAACAAATTTTTTTGTTCGTGTTCGTTCGTTAAACTAATCGAACGAACATAAACGAACTTCCCGCCAAACGGTTCATGAATTGTTCGCTGAACGTTTGGTTCGTTTACAGCCCTACTCTAGGTAGTTAAAGTTCCTCATTGTTTGCACATTCAACTAGCGAACAAATGAGAAACCTTGCGAATTCGAGGTAGATAACTAGTTTGCAATCACGAACTCATAAACCTACAAAAACCAACTATAACTATTTGAATTAGAGATAATTGAAATCCCTATAATCATGGGATTACAATATCTTTTAAAATAGGAAAATTCTATCTATAATCATGGGAATCCCCAAAATAATTAATCAAGCCACGATAATGCACTCTTCTCTTTCTCAACTCAAGTAACATGGCAATATTTTTTCTCCATCAAAAGAAACATGGTAATATTTTTTTCTTTTTTCTTATGATCATCATTCAATTAGCATGCATGTGATGTTTTTTTCTTTCTTTTTTATAAATGTCACGAACAGAAAACACAATCTGCATCAAATGAAACATATATGGCAGTACCAAATGAAACATGACAGTATTTTTTTTCTTTATTTTTTTTATAGAAGTCACGAACAGAAAACACTAAAGTTGAATTTATTTTAAAAATGTTTTCCAAGACTCCCACTTAGGGCATGTTTGGGTAAGCTTATTGAAACAACTTATTGACTTATTGGCTTCTTGGAAAAGTCAGGATTTTGTGACTTATTGACTTATTAGCTTTTCCCCCTCACATACACCCTCTTTGCCAAACATCATTTTAGAGCTTATGACTTTTCAAAAAGCCAATAAGTCAATAAGTTGTTTCAAAAAGCTTACCCAAACATGCCCTAAAAATTGATAATTAACCAAAAGATACTAATGGAATGGATCATTACCATTCCATGTCTTGTTTGGTTACCACGTGAGAATGAAATGAATCATTACTTTGTGTTGTTTGGTAGGAAAGAATAGACGAATGAATAAAATCGGTGATGAGTGATGGTAGTTGGTGGTGGTGGGTGGTGATAGGTGGCAATGGTAGCGATGGTCGGAGGTGGTGGCGGTGGGTGACGGCGATGGGTGGCGGCGGTGGGTAGTGGCGGGGCCAGAGGTAGGTGGTGGCAACGACAATGGTGGTGGGTGACGGGGACGGTGACGGCGACGGTGGTGGAGGTGGGTGGCGGCTGACGGCGGAGGCGGGGTGGGTGGCAGATGTGGCGCGGTGGTGTCGGGGGTGGTGGGTGGTGGCGAGTGACGGTGGGGGCGGAGGTGTGGATGGTGGGTGACGGTTGGTAGCGACAAAGGTGGGTGACGACTGAGGTGGAGGTGGGTGGTGGCGGGAGACAGCTGGGGTGGAGGTGGGTGGTGGGGGTGGTGGCGGCGGAAGTGGGTGACGGCGGCGACGGTAGTCACAGCGGCAACTATGGCAGTAGTGGTGTCGTCCATGAGTGAGTTATTAAAACCAATAAGAATAATAATAATAATAATGGTAAAAAAATTAATAATAATAATAATAATAATAATAATAATAATAATAATAATAATAATAATAATAATAATAATAATAATAATAATAATAATATATCTTTCCATTCCTTGAAGGAATGGAAAAAAAACACCACCTTACCATGGAAAGAAAATTATTATATTTGGAAGGTTTACATTCCTTGTGGAATGCTCTATTCCATTACCACTTGACAACCAAACATGTTTCTTTTCTTTCCAATAGAATGATCCATTCCATTCCGCCTTCTATTCCTTCGTACCAAACGCTACCTAAAATCTTCAAGTCCCACGTGGGTTTTTTTCTTTTTCTGATAATCACCAAACGATGATTTTCAGTATTGAAAAGAGCAATGTTCTTGTTTCTAAAAGGCACGAGCAAACAACAACTCATCCCCCATTTTTTGTGTCAACAAGAACAAACAATTAAAAAAACATACCAAAAATAATAATAATTCAATACTCCCTTTTCACGGCCAACGTTATTTTTGATGATTAAAACCTAGAAGCACCCATCTATAATCTTCGTTCTTCACAAAAGCCAAATAAAAATAGAGATTTTTCGGAAACTTTTATGAACAAAAATCACAACTCTCACCCTTGAATCCTTCATGTTAAACCGAGCCTAAAAATAGGTTCTATAGGCTCTGAATACAATTGTAAATCCCAAATCTCCTTGAATCTTTAACGCGATATCAAATAATCACAATCAAATGGCGGAATCGATTTATCTCATTACATACTATTTCTATAACTTTGTGAATCGTCCCATTCAAAGAACTCTTTTTAGAAATCTTTTTCTTAAAGTGGCTAGAATGGCTAATCCTTGAATAATGATGTAAACATGTTTATACTCTCCTAGAATGGCTAATCCTTGAAAAATGATGTAAACATGTTTATATACTCTAGAAAAGCCACACCCACATGGACTCCTGTTACACCAAGGAAAATTTTTTATCAAATAATGTGACAACATGTGTCAGGAACTCTCAAATATTCCAGATATGTTAGACGAGAAGGACAATTATATTTAAATTATGGAAGATTGAAAGTTGAGGGATCAAACATGAACAAATGCCAAAATTTGGCTTCTGACGGACCTTACGGACCGCAAGGCATATGCCTTCCGCTCCGTAAGGTAATTCAAAATAGTGGGCGCCAGAAGCCCTTACGGACCGCAAGGCCTCACCTCTTGCGGTCCGCAAGAGGGTCGCCGACAGTTTAATGGCAGCTGTTAGCTGCAACTGCAATTGTTGCCACTTATCTCACGAATTTGCCACCTTTTCTCCTTCATTGGACATGTGTGATGACACTAATCCCTTCCATAACACCTCTGATCACACTTGGCAAGATTTGGGAGCTTGAATCCTAATATAAATAGGTGATCAAGTGCACCATTTCAACTTGCATCTTCCAAAATCATCCTCTCTATATCCTAGAGTGCTTCTAATCTAAAGACGCCTCATACTTGAAGTTTAGACTTCCCTGGAACACTTGTAAGTGTTCTAACTCAGTTCTTTTCCATTCTTAGGCTAGTTATTAGCCGAAAGTCAAGCGAATTAACTTTTGCTTTGACTTTCGGTTCTGACCATTTCGGTCAAGCCAAAGTTCGAATCAAAATCGGCTACGTGATCATAATAATGAAGATGTTAATCCCTTGCTATTACACCATCTGAATATCACGTTAAGTAGGTGAAATGACGAGTCAAAATTTTATTAAATAAAAGTCAAAACGCAGATTTTTGAAAATTACGCTAAATGAGTTTCTAAGTATTGAAACCTTAATTTTTGGCATTATAATAGTTTATATAACATATCAGGACATGTTTAATCATGTCCAACTCGTCATTTCCTGCTTAGATCTTATTTCGCAACCGAAAGTCAAACAGTTTGACATCTGCTTTGACTTTCGATTATGACCCGTTTGGTCAAGTTTAGTGCATGAACTAAGGTTGTTATATGATCATATTATTTTGTGGAATAACCCTCTAAGGTTATTCCATTTGATCATATCATTTGATAGGTTTTATGCTAAAGTCCATATAATATGCCTAAAAATGCCGAAATTTCCCTTTTCGCCTAAAAATGGTTTAAAAAACCAAATGAACACATATTCTAAGTTTGAAACTGACATTGTAACATAATGAAATGTGTTTTGGCATTATGGACTTTTCATAGACCTATTCGACCACCCGATACCGCATATGCGTGTACGAATAGTTTAAATAACATAAATTATATAAACTAGCTGAATCGGGTCAAAACCTAATTTCCAAATCAGTTATAATCAGAATGTATGGTTATTTAACCCATATTATACGAGTCCTTAGGCCACCTGGTATACTCTAACACTCATAGGTGTTAATCCTAGTTGGCATCCGTTAACACTTGTTAAACCGCTCCTGAAGGGTGTTAAGAGGCATTAAAAGCTTCACATGTTAAAAAGTTAACTAGGAGAGAGAGGGAGGAAATCAAGCATTGCAAAATTTGCACACACATACACACAACAATAACATGCTGTATATATGTATTTTAATTAATTTTAAGGGGAGTTAATGGAGTTAAACCATTTCCTTGGTATGCGGTGAAGTGAAAGAGGGTCAAGTAGGTGATGTGGTGCCTACGTGTAGTTAAGGGATGTGAAAGTACACCCTATAGCCTTATAGTAGGAAGTGTAACGCTTCGTTTTTTTGTACTTTCCTTAATTAGAATGATGTAATCGTATTTCTATTTATGGAAACTTATGTTCGTATCATGTTCGTATTTCATTTCCAACTTTGTAATCCGAGGCTTTGATTGTGATGAAATACATACTGGTTATACATGCAATCAATCATTAAATACGTGCTTACTTGCAAACTGATACTCATTATACGTGCAAATACTCATACATACAATCACGATACTCGAGTTATACTTACATACGTTTTACATACTTAAAAACATGTTAAGTTACAAAGTTTCAGCATAAAATGTTAACATAACGAAAGATCAGTGGCCAAAGTGTAAGAAAATCAAAGTTGCTGGCCAAGAAGGGCGCCGCACTACGCGACCCCCCTCCCCCTTTGTGGTGACGTGACGCCACGAGCCTGAATCCCCAACAAGTTGTTTCTTGAATGCAGATTGGCCAACTTCTTCCATCTCTCCTCTTCCCCAATCAACTTACAACCTTCTTAAACACAAAACCCTACCTCATCTCTATATAAAACAAGCCTCCATCTTACCATTTTCGCTTTCCAAACTCCTCTACACTCTCAAAATACTCCCAAATCTATTGCAAACTCAAGAACAAGACAAAATACTCTAAGTCCAAAAGTGAGTTCAAACTCACATTTCTTCATCTTTTCTTCACTTCTTCTTCCTCTTGAAAGCTTTAAGGTGCGTGGCTTTATTGCTTTGTAGTATTTCATTAAATAATTTTTTATTGATATATGTTGAACGAGGAAATAATGAATGACGATATGTTTGGTTAGTTCATAAGTGATAGATTTCACACGAACTACCAAACGCATCAAAACAACGGATAATGATGAGTTTGGTTTGTTCAAAAGTGATGGATTTCACACGAACAACCAAACGGGTCAAAAAAAGAATAATAATGAGTTTGGTTTGTTCAAAAGTAATGGATTTCACACGAACAACCAAACGGGTCAACATGAAGTCATAACGCATACCGGAAACGGGCAAAACTGGAAAAGAATGGCAAAACTGGATTTTCGTATAAAAGGGAAAAACTGGAAAAGAATGGCAGCAGCACCCCGTCGTAACCTACGACTATCTGCCGCATGCTACGGCAGGAACAATCTGCCCGGTTGTGGTTGAGTGTGCTGTAGGCTACGGCACACATGCCGTAGCTTACGACGGGTTAACTTTAAAATTTTTGTTTTATTACTTTGGGACACTTAGAGCCATTTAATTATGTTTTAAGCATTACATAACAAATGTTTATGATGAATTTTGTAATTTAGGTGATAGCTACGACGTTACGGATGGAGATCAAGCTAAATGAAGAACCGAAAACATCTAGACATCAAGCTTCCGCATTTTGTCCTTTCGATTAATAAACCTATTTACGTTAACATGTTTAAATGTTTTGAATCACTTATGAAGATTTGTGAAACTCGTAAACTTATATGGACGTGTATTTGCATTACTTATATATAGATGCCAAATTGTATAAATTTTTAGGTATGTAAGTCTAGGTCTTACAAGTGTTTTGGTATAGGTGTGAAACATGGAAGCCTTGGTTATCCAAACTCATTCCACCACCTCACTTGATGTTTTTACCATGATTCAACTTAGTAGTTTCCTAGTCCGAACGTAAGTTAATCCCGACTCGCCTCCAACATTTTCCATGTTGTTAACGTTTAATTAATATACATATTCTTCACGCATTATTCATTTTTTAAAATATATATATTGTTGTGTTTAATAAAACTTAAATATCCGAATCCGTGAGTATTCACGGGTGATAATCTAGTAAGTAAACATAAATAAACTTCCTGTTAAATAGTTTCCGAACAATTGAACATACCAAACCTCCTTGTGGTTTGTTGGCATTCAAATTTAACTTGAATACAAGGGATTACAAGTTTGAGGCAAGGTATCCCTTTGAAATCACACAACAAATTGAACATTCGATCATTTACTTTCAGGCCTAAGAAATGAAGGTGATTTAATTTGATATAAAATATTTGAACATATATACTTTTTTTAATTAAAAATGTTGTAGAAAGCTAATAGATTACATGTGTAACTTTATTAAAAATAATACACGGATATAGAGATAATGTTGTAGAAGGCTAATACATTACATGATGTGTAATTTTATCTATACTATATAATAAAATAAATTTATAGGGACACATAGCATTCTATAGGGCTATCTCAATTTTGTTTTTTCGCCTAAATAAATAAATATTATGATTATTAACTAATATAAAATTATCCGTAAGTTATTTGAAAACGTATTTTAGAGATAACGAATGACCCCTATATATTATTTTAATCATGTGAATTTTAATTTTTTTTATCATTAACCATTTTATTTTTCATATTTATTTATCCTTTCTTTACCTTATAATAGAGACTAGGTTAGAACCCCGTGTATTACACGGGTTAAATAAATTTAATTTATATACTAAATATTAAATCATAAAAAAATATATCTTTAAAAGTCTTGTTTATTACACGGTTGAATAAATGTAATTTATATATTAAATTATAAAAAAGTTATATCTTTAAGAAACTCGTGTATTGTACAGGTTGAATAAATTTATATAAAATAAAAAATTAATAAACTTAATAAATAAACCGAAAGTTAATAACAAACCCGATCGTGATATCAAAATGATGACCAGTTTGATCGGTTTTAAATCGAACTGTGAACACCCTTACTAATAACTAATAGGGTTAATTTATGTTTCTTTTTGTAATGTAGTGTAGTTATTAAAATAACTTTTGAAAATGATGTAAAACCACAAAAGTTTGAAACATATATTTTTTTTTTATTTCATGAAGATATATGACTTAATTAATTTTATTATATATCTAGAGTTTGAACCTAGGTTATTAAGGGGAGGTGTTATAATGTTGATGTAGCGAAATATCGTCTCTTAGGAAGCATTAACCATTACGCATGGTTTAAGGGGCATTTTTCTGCACATCAACATCAGAATGCCCCTTCAAAAAAATGGGTAACGGGTAATGCCTCTTAATGGCCATTTCATTCAATACATTCCATTTTTTTCTCTTCTTTGGACATTATTTCAGAAATGCTCCTTCCTCTTCATGTCCCTATAACGCTCAGAGGTGGCGCTGGGCGTTATCAAACTATTTCATGCCCTTATGATGCCCATTGCGCATGGTCTTACTCATAGTGTTTTGGGATAAATATTTTTTTTATTGAAATACTGATTTACAGCAACAATGATTTTAAATATGTTATTATTTTATTTCTTTATTATCGGACAGTTAAATTTGCCATTCAAAAAAAATGTATATATATTTCGTAACATGAATTATAATTGAGATAATAAACAACGCTTATCTCAAATTTGTTTTTTCATCTCAGTTATCATACTCTTCTTCCAATCGATAGTTATCAATAAAGTAAAATTACTTTTAACATAACACTTTAAAAATATATTTATTTATAATATAAGATATTAAACTAAATAATATTTAGTAGGAGGGTTATTTATAATTAATTAGAAGAGATTAAACTAAAATTATAATTATCTATAAGAGATGACCTAATATGATGACAAGTGTCCCTAAAGAGGTTTCTTTTATTATATAGTATAGATAGATTAATTAAATTAAACTAAAATTGATATGCCAACTGTAACTATTACGGTGATAATAAAATAAACATAAATAATCTTTTTAATGTAAATATATAAGTGAAAATACAAGTAATAATAAAATACATAAATAATAACCTATAATAAAATAGCATATGTTAATACTCTAACAATAATGACCCTTGTATATTTTTTATCGCATGAATTTTATCTTTTACCTTTTGTTTTTTCAAATTTATTTATGAGTTAATTACATAGTTAGTCCCTGTGGTATGCACAAATTAACATACTTAGGTATTAATAGTTTAAAATCACATTCTAGGGTATTAACTTTTCATTTTGTAACGTTTGTAGGTATTAACATTTTTTGTAGGTTTAAAATCACATTCTATTAGTACCTAAGTATGTTATTTTATGCAAACCACAGGGACTAACTATGTTAATACCCTAGAAGTTAATACCTTCAAATGTTACAAAATGAAAAGTTAATACCATAGAAGGTGATTTTAAACTATTAGTACCTAAGTATGTTATTTTGTACAAACCACAGGGACTAACTATGTAGTTAACTCTTTATTTATCATGAGCTATTATCATAGGTGGCATTTTTTATGTAATGAAAGTTTTTATATAATGGAAGTCATGTGTCAACTATGTAAGTCATCTAAAATTTGGTTTTACCGTCTCTTTCTCATATTAAATATTCGATGTCACGTGTCAACTTCTAATAAACTTTATTTTAAGAACTATATGACATATTACATAAAATTAATATTAAAAAAACTTTTGTTCAACATGTGTAATACACATGTCTCTAAATTAGTTAAATATAATATACAAATACAGATTAGATTCATAGACATCTCTCTATATAATAAAGCAATGTATATTAATCCTCGGTGTTAAAATTCTAGCCCCCACCTTATACTAATCCTAGGTGTAATTTTGTTAGAATTTTCAATTTTAATGTTTTATTAAACTAAACAGTAAATTCATATATAAAAAAACCCCTAAAAGTCAAAAATTTTGGGAACCCTATCATTGTCAACAGAAAGATTAAAGAAACCCCTATTTGATGAAGGAACCAACGATATGCTTTTTAAGGATTGTGAGCAGATCATGCTCTAGGAGTTCTCTGAAATCCAAGGACAATTAAACAAAAACATATTGAATGACTGTAGATCTTTTCAGTGACGGATTCAGAAATTTTTTTCACCAGGTTCCTTTTAGTAAATTCTCACTATTTTTTTCCCAAATCATACAAAGTTTTCACTAAATTTTTTTCATTTTTTCCAAACCGAGGGGTTCCTGGGAACCCCCAAAACACTCCTGGATCCGCCCCTGGATCTTTTGACCGTTTTAAAATACTTTCCAAAACAAAAAATGGTAATGTAAAATTACTATTTTGTCACCCTTTATTAAATGTCTCAACTTTTTCATGAGTTTTGATTTCATGATTCACAGAAGCATTATTTATTTTGTTTTCTATTGGTTAAAATGTAGATTTGGGAATGTGTTAAAAGGGGCAATAGAAGCGTGCCAACAAATTTCTCAAAAGACTATCGTCTCTACTCTCTACTCTGGACTTGGGTCAAACAGACCATATAAAACAATGGAAAATTACCCAAATGTTGGTTGACCAAGTGTCTTTGCAATTTTGTCATCTTCATGCGTCCTTGGAACGTACTCACAGCCTCGGAAGCGTCCGCCTATCATGTTGAAGCGTCCCTCCTCTACAAATCAACACGTGTCCGATGTTGAAGCGTCCGCCTCATTTTGCTAACGCGTCCGTGAAGCCTCGGAAGCGTCGGCTAAAGACGCAGCTTTGTATATTTTGTGCAAATACAGAATGATCAATTTTTTTTTTATAACTTATAGACATTATAACATGGGATCCCATATAACATACATGTTAACGGAGTCAAAATTTAACGATATAAACATGTTATTTTTTAGTTATTTTTTTAACTTATAAACATGTTAACTGTAACACCCCGTGTTTTCAAATGTCAAAGTCAAAGTCAAAGTCAAAGTTAGGGCTGTTCATGAGCCGAGCCGAGCCGAGCCAGGCCAAGCTCGGGCTCGGCTCGATTATAAACCGAGCTGGCTCGGCTCGGCTCAGATTTGAAACCGAGCTGAAAATCTAAGCTCGGGCTCGGCTTGGTTTTAAACCGAGCTAGCTCGGCTCGGCTTGGTTTGGCTCGATTTTATAAAAAAAAACTAATATATACCTCTTAAAATTTAATAGCCTAAAATATTATTCAATAATTTAAAAGAATATATTCAAAATAAGTTCAGCCTAATACAATTCAAACCAAAATCAAGTTTAACAATGCAAAATATGTTTTAGTTTCAATAAAATAAAATATTAGTTCATTAGTATGGTAATCAATCTTCAAACATGCCATAAATATCAAATTACAAACCTATATACATGTAAATAATAATCAGTTTTTTTTTTAATATATTATAATGTATATAAAATTAAAACTTATTATAAGTAAAATAATTCGAGCTAAACCGAGCCGAGCTACAAAGCGAGCTGAACCGAGCCAGCTCGTGTGACAACTCGAAATCTAGAACCCTTCGTTGTAACTTGCTTGTATGTTATGTGATTAGTTGGCCGATTGAACTTAATGATAAACGTGAACCTTTTTACATGATATGTGCTTGTTATGTGTGCATTGTATATATTCATATGTATTATAAGTGAACCGAGAACCCGACACGAAACAACAAGGAACCCGACTCGAGACCATGAGGTCTCGAGTGAATAGTAATCGGTTTTGGGCCTTGGGCCGAGAACCTTTGGCCGGTTGGGCCTTTGGGCCGTGAACCCCCACTCGAAACCCACTAAGGGTGCACCATTTGGAACTTGACTATAAATACACCACCCCTAGTTACTTGTTACCACTTTGTTGAACATTAGAACACACACACACTTCTATCTTCTCTCCCACTAGAACTCTAGCACACAAACACATCTCCAAGACTCTCGGATCCACTCGGTTGACACAAGAAACTCTCGGATTTGGACTTTGGATCGGCACACACACACACATCACCAACCGGTTAGTATTTTTATGGTTAATTTTTGTTGTGTTTGTGCTTGAATGGATGTATGCATAAGATGATGTCTATAGTTAGAGATTACATGATGTTCTTGATGTTTATGATGATTCTAATATGCACCATGTTGATAACCGGTTAACATATATTATATGGCAAGATGTGATATGTTGTGTCTAAATGAAGTTTGAACCACTTATGTTGATGAACATGAAATCGGGTTACATATGTCATGAAATCGGACTTGTATGAAAACCGGGTTATGTGTTATGCTTAGTGTTTTGATGCTTGTTCATAGTGTTGATTGAATAAGTGGTTAAAATGTTATGAACTTGATGAAGATGGGTTTGAATATTTGAAGAACACTTTGAATGATAGTTGAAGATTGAAAACCCTTGTGATTTTGATCCACATTTGACTAATAGCCTGATTAGGAAATATGTTAGTGAAATTCTATTGGTCATTTCCGGATTTGGGCCTGATTATATTGTACTATTTGGCTGATTACACCTGCATCAACACGTGAACGTGAAAATGACAGCTTACCGACTCGCAATCACCCGTTGCGACTCGCAACCACAGCGTGATGACTCGAGACCACGCGGTTGCGACTCGCAACCATAACAGGACAAGCCGAAACCACAGGTTACGAGTCCGGTTGCGACTCGAGACCTTAGCATGATGAACCGAGACTACGGTTGCGACACCGGTTGCGACTCGCAACCATCCATGATCAACACACAGCATGACTCGAGACCATGCTTGCGAGTCCGGTTGCGACTCGAGACCACACTTTTGGGCCTTAGTTAATGGGCCAGACTGATGGGCTTCTGTGTTAACTGCTTTTACGTGTTTGGGCCTAAGTAGTTGGGCTGAACTTGTGAACCGTATGTGCTACTGTTGACTGTTAACTGTTACTACTAAACGTGCTTGCCAAACGTGTTGAACATTTGTGCACTACTTGGTTCGAATCTGATTATATGTGATATCCGTGTTAGGACGTTATTGACTACTTGCGACTTGATTGACTTTCTGTGTTTGACTGCCGAGCAAACCAAGGTGAGTTCACACCCTTTACAAAGCATGGGATTCCCTGGGTTGGGAATGGGATTCAGGAACATGGGTTCCTCGTCTACCATTGGGTAGGACGTCAGTGGTTCAGGAATGTGATTCCTCGTCCGGATGGACGGATAAACGTACTAGACTAAAACTCTATCACGAAGTCCCTCCTTTTTGTATCGACTAATCGCCGGGCCAATGGCGAGCGGGTCATTAGTTAGATAGCGCTATTTAGGTCTGACAAGCCTCACACCGTGCCGCAGAGGACGGGCGTGAACTAATGGATCTGGGGCACGTCAATGATGATAGACATTGATGTTTTCAGGGCACATAAACATGACTACAGTCAGCAATCGATACGGTAACGAGTCTAGTATACACATGGGGTAGCCCCCACGGCTGGAGAGCCAGATGATGTACATGGGGTAGCCCCCACGGCCGAAATGCCTGATAACTACATGGGGTAGCCCCCACGGCCGGAGTGCCGGAGTAACTGGGAACGAACTGGTCACGTTTTTTAAACTATGGGGTAACCCCCACGGCAGGATGCCAGATAATGTAAACTGTTTTCGAAACAACTAAAACGAACGCCCACCCGTGAACTCACTCAACTAGTTGTTGACTCGTTACTACATGCTTTGCAGGACCATAGGTACTCAGCTGGAGCTTGCATGGAGGAGGATCGTTGTGGGACAGGGATTGCTACAAGACTATGTTAAACTTGAAACTTTTGGAACTTATGTTATAACTTTAAACTTATGCTTCCGCTTGCAACTTAAACTTATTTGTTTTGGAACACCAATCGTGATGGTTAAACTTTTATAACTACTTATATGCTTGTTCAGTATGATTGGTGGCTGGATCCTGGTCAGTCACGCCTCCATGCGGTAGTACTCCGCAGGTGGGATTTTGGGGGTGTGACAGATTGGTATCAGAGCCATTGGTTATAGTGAACTTGGTTTTAATAAAGGAGAAACGATTTTGTTAAAACCAGACTATAACCGGTTTAGTGCTCAACGGTCCACAACGACACTTCGCTCCTCATGCAAGGCTCGACGTTCTAGGTAATATGATGTATGTATATTGCCTACTTGTTAGTTGCGTAGTACATTGCTCATGGTATGCTTGATTAGTATAGCTACTGTTGTTTGAACACGTGCGTGCTTACTCTGTCTTACTATCGTGCTTTCGCGAACCTCTCTCACACGTATTGCTTTTATTATGAAGAACCATGTCTGGACGCGTTAACATGACACAAGCCCAGTTGACGGCTTTGATCAACGAGCGAATTGACGCAGCGCTCGCAGCTGCACGCGCAGGAGGTATATCCTGCAGTCCGAAATTGTTCTAGGATCGTTTGGATCCTACTCTCGTGAACCAACCTTTGTGTTAAACTCTGTCTTTTCTTCCACCTACCTTAGGTCAGTATGCTCAGGCACCGGTGTGCACTTTTAAGACCTTTATGGACTGTCGACCCACGACTTTTAGCGGCACTGAAGGAGCAGTAGGTCTCCTACACTGGTTTGAGAAACTGGAGTCTGTGTTCGAAATGTGCGAATGCCCTGAAGCGCGCAGGGTGAAGTATGCTACTGGTACTCTCGAGGGTTTGGCTCTCACGTGGTGGAATGCTCAGGTGCAGATGTTAGGGTTGGTTGCTGCCAACGCCACCCCATGGGAAACTTTCAAGGAAATGATCAGGGAAGAATACTGCAGTCGTGACGACATTCACAAACTGGAAGATGAGTTCTACAATCTTAAGATGTCGGGATCAGAAATTGAGGCATACACTAAGAGATCGCATGAGCTTGCCTTGTTGTGTCCTACAATGGTGGATCCTCCGTACAAGCGAATTGAACTCTATCTCAAGGGCTTGGTGCCAGAGATCCAAAGTCATGTGACTTCAGCGAGGTTGACTACTATCCAGCAGGTTGTACAGTTGGCTCACCGTCTCACTGACCAAGCGGTGGAGCAGAACAAGTTACCGAAGCGTATAGGTGCTGCAACTACTTCTGGTGCTTCTAGTGGGGATAAACGAAAATGGGATGGAACTTCAAGCAGGGGTTCAACTTCAGTGCAAACTCAGTCTCAGCAGAGAAAGACGGACGATCACAAGAGCCCCAGTCAGCAGTCGTCTGGTGGTCAAAGTCATGGTGGATACAAGGGGAATCACCCCAAATGCAATCGCTGCAGCCTACACCACAGTGGGCCATGCACCAGGGGCAACTGTCATCGATGCAACAAGCCTGGTCATGTTGCAAAGGATTGCAGAAGCGCATACCCCGTCAACCAGAATCGTCAGCAACCTCAGCAGAACCAGCGACAGCAGCAGGGTAACAACAAAGGGTGCTTTCAGTGCGGAGCTGAAGGCCACTTCAAGAAGGATTGTCCCCAACTGAACCAGAACAACAACAATCAGGGGAATGGTAACAATGGGAACAACAACAACAATGGTGCTAGGGGACGTGTGTTCGTGATTGGTCAAGGTGAAGCGAGGAATGATCCCAACGTGGTGACGGGTAAGTTCCTTCTCGACGACTTTTATGTTACAGTCTTATTTGATTCGGGTGCCGATACTAGCTATGTGTCACTAGAAGTTAGTAAGATGCTTAAGCGTATTCCTACACCCCTGAGCGACAAGCACACTGTCGAGCTAGCTAATGGTAAGAGTTTGGAAGCCTCACACGTAGTCAAGGGTTGCCAGCTTATTCTCGCTAACCAGACTTTCTCTATCGATCTTATTCCTATTGTCTTGGGTAGTTTCGACGTTGTCATTGGGATGGATTGGCTATCCCAACACCGAGCAGAGATTCTTTGCAACGAGAAGATCGTTCGTGTTCCTGGTTTAGGTGGTGAACCTCTCATGATTCGTGGCGACAAGAGAAGTGCTGTTGAGAACATCATCTCTCTTCTTAAAGCCCAGAAATGCTTACGAAAGGGCCACACTGCGATTTTGGCTTTAGTTACTGATACCACAGAAAAGGAGAAGAAGTTAGAAGATTTTCCCGTTGTACGCGACTATCCTGAGGTATTCCCTGAGGAATTACCTGGTCTTCCGCCCCATCGCCAAGTCGAGTTTCAGATTGATTTAGCTCCTGGAGCCGCGCCTGTAGCCCGTGCACCTTATCGTTTAGCGCCATCAGAGTTGGAAGAACTCTCCACGCAACTACAAGAACTCTTGGATAAGGGTTTTATTCGTCCTAGCTCATCGCCTTGGGGAGCTCCAGTGCTTTTTGTGAAGAAGAAGGATGGTACCTTCAGAATGTGTATCGACTATCGCGAACTCAACAAGGTGACTGTGAAGAATCGTTATCCTCTACCGCGCATTGACGACTTGTTCGACCAGTTGCAGGGGTCGAGCTACTATTCAAAGATCGATCTGAGATCGGGATATCACCAGCTGAGAGTTCGGGAAGAGGATGTCTCTAAGACGGCCTTTAGGACTCGATATGGGCACTATGAGTTTTTGGTCATGCCGTTTGGGCTGACGAACGCACCGGCAGTTTTTATGGATTTGATGAATCGAGTGTGCAAACCGTATCTGGACAAGTTTGTTATAGTCTTCATCGACGACATCCTGATCTATTCTAAGAGCAAGGAAGAGCACGAACAACATCTACGACTTATTTTGGAACTCCTTCGGAAGGAACAGCTTTACGCAAAATTCTCGAAATGCGACTTCTGGCTTCGTGAAGTCCATTTCCTAGGGCATGTGGTGAACAAGGATGGGATTCACGTTGATCCATCCAAAGTGGAATCTATTAAGAACTGGCCTGCGCCTCGCACACCAAAGGAAATTCGCCAATTTTTGGGATTGGCAGGATATTACAGGAGATTCATTAAGGATTTTTCTAAGATCGCGCAGCCTCTCACCTTACTAACGCAGAAAGGCGTTGTTTATCATTGGGGAAATGCACAAGAGTTAGCTTTTCAGCATCTAAAGGATAGACTTTGCAGTGCACCTATTCTTTCACTGCCAGAGGGCACAGACGATTTTGTGGTTTACTGTGATGCATCAATTCAAGGTCTTGGTTGTGTATTGATGCAACGAGATAAAGTCATAGCTTACGCCTCACGACAACTTAAAGTTCACGAGAAGAACTACACGACACATGATTTAGAGCTGGGAGCTGTTGTTTTTGCACTTAAACTATGGCGGCATTACCTGTACGGAACCAAGTGCGCCATCTACACCGACCACAGAAGTTTAGAACACATATTCAAACAGAAGGAACTGAATATGCGGCAGCGACGATGGGTCGAGCTGCTGAATGATTACGAGTGCTCTATCAGGTATCACCCGGGCAAGGCCAATGTTGTGGCAGACGCCCTCAGTCGAAAGGACACTACGCCTAAGCGTGTAAGAGCTTTACAACTCACGATACATTCTAGTCTACCTTCGCAAATACGAGCTGCTCAGATAGAAGCACTGAAACCAGAAAACGTTAGAGCAGAAGCTCTACGCGGGTCAAGGCAACGCTTAGAACAGAAGGAAGACGGTGCTTATTATGTAACAGGACGCATTTGGGTCCCACTCTATGGCAAATTACGAGAACTTGTGATGGATGAAGCGCACAAATCTCGCTACTCGGTACACCCTGGTTCGGACAAAATGTACCACGATATTAAAACCACGTATTGGTGGCCTAGCATGAAGGCCCACATAGCAACGTATGTCAGCAAGTGTTTGACTTGTGCGCGAGTCAAGACGGAATATCAGAAACCCTCAGGCCTACTTCAGCAACCAGAGATACCACAATGGAAATGGGAGCAAATTTCCATGGATTTCGTTACTGGCCTACCTAGATCCCAGCGCGGAAACGATACTATCTGGGTGATCGTGGATCGACTCACAAAATCCGCACACTTTTTGGCAATCAAGGAGACGGATAAGTTCTCCACTCTGGCGGAAATATACCTCAAGGAAGTTGTTTCGAGGCACGGGGTGCCCACTTCTATTATCTCTGATCGAGATGCACGTTTTACTTCGGAACTGTGGCAGGCAATGCACAAGTCTTTTGGCTCACGTTTAGATATGAGCACAGCATATCACCCACAGACGGACGGGCAGTCCGAGCGTACTATCCAAACACTAGAAGACATGCTTCGCGCTTGTGTAATCGACTTTGGCAACAGCTGGGAAAGGCATCTGCCACTCGTGGAATTTTCGTATAATAACAGCTACCACACCAGCATTAAAGCTGCTCCGTTTGAGGCATTGTACGGACGTAAATGCCGGTCACCCCTCTGTTGGGCAGAGGTGGGGGATAGTCAGATCACTGGTCCAGAACATGTGGTAGACACTACTGAGCGGATTGCTCAAATACGACAACGCATGGCGGCCGCTCGTGACCGTCAGAAGGCATACGCCGATAAGGGAAGGAAACCACTTGAGCTCCAGGTTGGGGAGCGGGTATTACTCAAAGTTTCACCCTGGAAGGGTGTGGTTCGTTTTGGTAAACGAGGGAAACTCAACCCACGGTACGTTGGACCTTTTGAAATCATCGAGAAAATAGGCAAGGTGGCCTACAGACTGAAATTACCAGCAGAACTCGGTGCAGTTCACAACGTTTTCCATGTGTCAAATCTGAAGAAGTGTCTGTCAGATGAGACGCACGTAGTTCCTCTGAAGGAACTCACGATCGACGAACAGTTGAAATTCGTCGAAGAACCTGTCGAGATCACGGACCGGGATGTTAAGGTCCTCAAGAGCACTAGAATACCTCTTGTTCGAGTTCGTTGGAACTCACGTCGCGGCCCAGAGTTTACCTGGGAGCGCGAAGATCGGATGAAACAAAAGTATCCCCAACTGTTTGAGAACAGTACTAACGCTACTGAGGCTGAAGCTACGGAATTTCGGGACGAAATTCCAGATCAACGGGGGGTGGATGTGACACCCCAGGAAAACCGGGAAAACCTTGCAACCTAACTAGCTTCCTCAGTGAGTGCTATCAAATTTCGGGACGAAATTTCTTTCAACTTGGGGATGATGTGACAACTCGAAATCTAGAACCCTTCGTTGTAACTTGCTTGTATGTTATGTGATTAGTTGGCCGATTGAACTTAATGATAAACGTGAACCTTTTTACATGATATGTGCTTGTTATGTGTGCATTGTATATATTCATATGTATTATAAGTGAACCGAGAACCCGACACGAAACAACAAGGAACCCGACTCGAGACCATGAGGTCTCGAGTGAATAGTAATCGGTTTTGGGCCTTGGGCCGAGAACCTTTGGCCGGTTGGGCCTTTGGGCCGTGAACCCCCACTCGAAACCCACTAAGGGTGCACCATTTGGAACTTGACTATAAATACACCACCCCTAGTTACTTGTTACCACTTTGTTGAACATTAGAACACACACACACTTCTATCTTCTCTCCCACTAGAACTCTAGCACACAAACACATCTCCAAGACTCTCGGATCCACTCGGTTGACACAAGAAACTCTCGGATTTGGACTTTGGATCGGCACACACACACACATCACCAACCGGTTAGTATTTTTATGGTTAATTTTTGTTGTGTTTGTGCTTGAATGGATGTATGCATAAGATGATGTCTATAGTTAGAGATTACATGATGTTCTTGATGTTTATGATGATTCTAATATGCACCATGTTGATAACCGGTTAACATATATTATATGGCAAGATGTGATATGTTGTGTCTAAATGAAGTTTGAACCACTTATGTTGATGAACATGAAATCGGGTTACATATGTCATGAAATCGGACTTGTATGAAAACCGGGTTATGTGTTATGCTTAGTGTTTTGATGCTTGTTCATAGTGTTGATTGAATAAGTGGTTAAAATGTTATGAACTTGATGAAGATGGGTTTGAATATTTGAAGAACACTTTGAATGATAGTTGAAGATTGAAAACCCTTGTGATTTTGATCCACATTTGACTAATAGCCTGATTAGGAAATATGTTAGTGAAATTCTATTGGTCATTTCCGGATTTGGGCCTGATTATATTGTACTATTTGGCTGATTACACCTGCATCAACACGTGAACGTGAAAATGACAGCTTACCGACTCGCAATCACCCGTTGCGACTCGCAACCACAGCGTGATGACTCGAGACCACGCGGTTGCGACTCGCAACCATAACAGGACAAGCCGAAACCACAGGTTACGAGTCCGGTTGCGACTCGAGACCTTAGCATGATGAACCGAGACTACGGTTGCGACACCGGTTGCGACTCGCAACCATCCATGATCAACACACAGCATGACTCGAGACCATGCTTGCGAGTCCGGTTGCGACTCGAGACCACACTTTTGGGCCTTAGTTAATGGGCCAGACTGATGGGCTTCTGTGTTAACTGCTTTTACGTGTTTGGGCCTAAGTAGTTGGGCTGAACTTGTGAACCGTATGTGCTACTGTTGACTGTTAACTGTTACTACTAAACGTGCTTGCCAAACGTGTTGAACATTTGTGCACTACTTGGTTCGAATCTGATTATATGTGATATCCGTGTTAGGACGTTATTGACTACTTGCGACTTGATTGACTTTCTGTGTTTGACTGCCGAGCAAACCAAGGTGAGTTCACACCCTTTACAAAGCATGGGATTCCCTGGGTTGGGAATGGGATTCAGGAACATGGGTTCCTCGTCTACCATTGGGTAGGACGTCAGTGGTTCAGGAATGTGATTCCTCGTCCGGATGGACGGATAAACGTACTAGACTAAAACTCTATCACGAAGTCCCTCCTTTTTGTATCGACTAATCGCCGGGCCAATGGCGAGCGGGTCATTAGTTAGATAGCGCTATTTAGGTCTGACAAGCCTCACACCGTGCCGCAGAGGACGGGCGTGAACTAATGGATCTGGGGCACGTCAATGATGATAGACATTGATGTTTTCAGGGCACATAAACATGACTACAGTCAGCAATCGATACGGTAACGAGTCTAGTATACACATGGGGTAGCCCCCACGGCTGGAGAGCCAGATGATGTACATGGGGTAGCCCCCACGGCCGAAATGCCTGATAACTACATGGGGTAGCCCCCACGGCCGGAGTGCCGGAGTAACTGGGAACGAACTGGTCACGTTTTTTAAACTATGGGGTAACCCCCACGGCAGGATGCCAGATAATGTAAACTGTTTTCGAAACAACTAAAACGAACGCCCACCCGTGAACTCACTCAACTAGTTGTTGACTCGTTACTACATGCTTTGCAGGACCATAGGTACTCAGCTGGAGCTTGCATGGAGGAGGATCGTTGTGGGACAGGGATTGCTACAAGACTATGTTAAACTTGAAACTTTTGGAACTTATGTTATAACTTTAAACTTATGCTTCCGCTTGCAACTTAAACTTATTTGTTTTGGAACACCAATCGTGATGGTTAAACTTTTATAACTACTTATATGCTTGTTCAGTATGATTGGTGGCTGGATCCTGGTCAGTCACGCCTCCATGCGGTAGTACTCCGCAGGTGGGATTTTGGGGGTGTGACAGCTCGGCTCATTACGAGCCGAGCCGAGCTAAGCTCACTTTCTAACCGAGCCGAGCCGGCTCGGCTCACTTTTAAACCGAGCCAAATCGAGCGAGCTTTTTCCGAGCTAAATCCGAGCGAGCTTCGAGCGAGCTCCGAGCCACGAGCTTTTTGAACAGCCCTAGTCAAAGTCCAAGTCAACTTTGACTTTCTTTGACTGTAGATAGTCGATTTTATATTTTAGTTGTATTATGTGGAGTAAGTGTTGTAATCAGCAAGAATCGAGGTAATCGAATGTGTTTTAAAGCGAACCGATCTACGACTGTGAATGATAGGAAGTAACAATGCGATAAAGTTAACCTAATCAGTAATCAAACCGATCTAACAATCAATCGAACTCGAGACTCGAATTATGCGAATTGTGGTATTGTTATACGTGTGTGTGCCTTATGTGTTACTTGTGCATGTTTACTTTATGTTTGGTGTGGTATTCAAACAAATCAATCGAAAATCGAATCGAAACTCGAAAAGCAATCGAACTCAATCGAAACGTGACTTATAGGAGATTGTATGTTAGATATAGTAGTTGGGATTAAAAGTAATTTGAATAGGAACTCTATCGAATCCGTATCATCGTCCATCGAAATCGAAACGTCGAAAATCGTCGCAAAATACTCGAAGTGCGTGGCGGATCGAACAGGAAGCATCCTGATCGAACAGGCCAGCCGATCGGCTAGCACCTTGCCAGCCGATCGATAAGCCTACTCGATCGGAGCTCCCAGCCGATCGGCTGCCACTTTCCTCTTTTAGAAGCCTATAAATAGGGCTGTCATTCTCATACTTTCCACTTTTGGAAAGCTCTGACCGAACCAGCTATCTTCTTCACCTTTTCTCAGATTTCTCTCAATCCCGGTAAGTTTTCACTCTAAATCTTGTAGGTTTTTGATCATTACTTGATTCTACACCTTTCTATCTTTCAAAACTTGGATTCTAACCGTGAAATCACCAAGATCTAAGTGTTCTTGGGTGATGTCTTCATGGTGTTCTTGAAGAACATCAAACTTTGACATCATTCAACCATGAATAGCTTAGATCCAACCGATTTCCACATAAACAAGTTAAGATCTATCATAGATCTGAACATTTTCATGGTGTGAGGGATTGAAAGAAGGGTTTCCAACTTTCTTTCAACTCTTTTACACTCAATGCCTCCCATCAATATAAACGAAGCTTGAACCGGCTAACTAATCATTCAAATAGTTACAAGGTTCAAGATTTGGGTTCTATGAAAAAGGTTCACCGATTTCGGGTTCAACTCTAAAGCGACATTCCGAACCGTTCACCGGTCGGACTTGGGTGATTCCTGTTCGAGCCAAGGGAACTGGTAGGAACGAAGGTTAGCATAGTTCAACACGTTGCCAAGATACCTTGAAAGAATGACAAATAAACAAACAGCCAAGTGTTAGACGAAAGGCCGAACAGGTCAGAAATGCTGGCCGAACGGCTAGGCTGTTCGAACAGCCCAGGCGATCGGACATGCCAGCCGATCGACCGGGCCAGCCGATCGGCTAGCACATGGTCCCACACTTTTGAAATTTCATGAGGAATAGTATTGACGAAGTAGTGTTCGATCGAACATGTCACTCGATTGGTAAACATCACTGTTCGGATTATGAGATACTATGCTTCAACACTTAATCGTTTTCACAACTCGTTCGTAGTAGGGAATGCCAGCCGATCGAACAGACTGTTCGATCGAGTGACATTCAGTTGAGGACCACTTCTGAAATTCCTAGCCGATCGAGTGAGCTAGCCAATCGAGTGAGTTAGCCGATCGAGTGAGCTAGCCGATCGAGCGAACCGCTCGATCGATCGACTTGAAAGATAGGAACACTTCAGTGTTCTCAAATGCTGCAACGAAAACTTCAAAATTTCAAATCCTCAAACACAAACACACCAGAGGAAGAAACAATCCACTCGAATGGTCCAGCCGATTGAGCCAACCGGCCGATCGAGCCAACCGGCCGATCGAACAGGACTGTCCAATCGGATATACCAGCCGATCTAACAGGCCGTCCGATCGAACCTGTCGTTCGATCGACCAGCCTATTCGATCCATTCCCACTTGTTTACTTTCCACGTTACTCAATTTTGTGCTATCGAACTATTCAGGCTAACCTTACTCTCAGCGCTCCCTTCAATCCATAATCAATCACTGTGAGTATACTCGAACCCTTTTTGCTTTAGCACTTTTGGGTGTTACATACGTTACTTATCAAAATCACATCGAACACACTATACAAACTATTTGAACGCTAACCGATTGCATGTATTACGTGATTAAAAGTATGCTTATTATTATGTTTACACGTGGAAAGCTGTCTACCTGCCTTAGCAACGTAGTACTATAGTTTGGACTCAGCGCCCGTTTACCCGGGGGTTGTTAAGGACAATCTACTTGCATGATTTACGGTGGTGATCATGTATTGCGAACTGTCTCGGACAGTCAACCCGCAGTCACTGGTATTGATAGGTCCATGTCAATAATTTACATGCATCATTGCTATATGTGTACGTGCTGGTTATGCGTAAACTATTCGAACTCTATATGCTACTATCAAACTTGTATGCTCACCTTTACATTTTATGTATTGACTTTATTTTAACGTATGTGACAGGTTCTTAAGTTGCTAGGATGTTTAGGTGCATGGTGATGAAATCAAGGCTAGGGAGTCTAGAAACAATAAACATTTGTCTGTAATAATTAAATCTGAGTTGTCGGAACGGAATTACTTGTCTTGTTGCTTTCTGTGATAACTTGTTATTTATTTGGGACACGGTATGGGACGTGTCATTTAAACTAAATTTATATAATAGTTGTTGTGGAAACTTCTGGACAATCTGTTTCGCTCAGTGCCGCGCCCCGATGATTCCGCCATCGGTTGGGGTGTGACAGATTGGTATCAGAGCCATAACTATATGGAATTAGGCAGACACGACCTAGTCCGGGTCGCTGTCTTAGAGACCTAGACTATAGTTAGGAACCATTAGACCAAGTTTATGTGCTTAATTCTGCGATCCTTCCCTATCACTACACTCGAATCTTCAAATAAAAGTCGGTAGGTTTAGTTGGGAATAGGTGTGAAAGCCGCAAACTCCTGACCAAACTGCCTGACTTATGCTGATTTTATTCGTTTACTCACGCTTATCTCATTATTTTCACCAACAAACCAAGGAGGTTATGCCAAATCAGGAGTGAAATCCATATTTTGACGAATAACCTCCTTTATTTTATAAAAAAAAACAAGGAAGAAATTGCTAAGCCAAGGGGTGAAACCCTGACCTTGGCAGTTTGTTCTGGATTTTATTTATCTCACCAAGGCCTCGATGGACTCCAACGATCTGAACTCACAAGTATGACCTAGGGAACGCGCGTGGAATGCCCAAGAATCGAGGCAGAAACACGACCCCTAGAGTCGAAAGTGACGACAAGTCTACTGTGAATAGTCGAGTTGCCTTGGGTAGTCGATGTCTAGTAGCCGCAGACAATCTATCTCTCGATTTTATGTATTTCGATTCTGAGAACCGTAACTGTGTACTCTGATGACTTGTTGGTTTTATGTGTTTATGTGTGCTTTCTTGTTTTATGCTTATGTTTTGGGATATTATTCGATTTTGCTATCAACACACACGACTCGCAATTGCTGTTCTATTCGACATCCAGTTATCGCAACTCTCAGACGATATCATACTATACTATGCTGTACGACTAAGTTAGGTTATACTATATGATGCTATTCAATACGATATTCGAACGACACGCGAACTTTGAAGGATAGGTTTCTGTTTTCTGACTACCTCAGTGACTAAATGCCTAGGTAATTTACGTGTGTCGGTGTTTTGTGCTTCTGTGCTTCTGTGTTCTATGTGCTTCTGTGCCTACGTGTATATGTGGTTATGTGTTTATATGCTTATGTGATACGTATTTCAACGTGATTCTAAGCTTTAGATAGTAGTAGACGTGTGAGGTGAGATTCGATTTCGTTGTGTTGAGACTCGTGACGATGTCTAATGCAGACCATGTCATCGTCTGGATCCCGACCTCGAGCCCCACTTACCCGCCAAGAAAAGAGGGACAAACGTCTCGCTGCCATCATCTCCAAAACTGTGGCGAAAGCTGTGAGTGAGGTGTATGAAAACGCCAACAAGTCGTCCGAAGAATCACGAGCTGAAATCCCTAAGGATTCGAGCAAGGCTGCTTTCAGCTTTAAGCAGTTCAAAGCATGCGGACCAAAGGAGTTCACTGGCGAAGATGGTCCAACAGCCATGTTTCACTGGTTCGACTCGGTCGAAGTCACTCTGCGCCAGAGCGGATGTCCTAAGCATCTCCGTACTCTCAACGCTACAGGCGTCTTCCAGTCCCGTGCTCTAGACTGGTGGACAGCCGAACGAAACAAGCGCGGAAATAATGCAGCTTACGGGCTATCATGGAAGGAGTTGAAAGCGATTATGATCGAAGAATTCTGCCTTCCTCATGAGAGCCAAAAGCTGGAGGACGAGTTCTGGGGAATCAAGCAGAAGGATGGAGACAACGCTGCTCTCACTGCTCGCTTCAAGCAGCTTAGCATTATCTGTCCTGATCAAGTCAAGACCTCGGATCAAGCCATCAAGAAGTACATCCGAGCCCTACCTGATTGTGTAGCCGAGTTTGTTCACGCCGCCAAGCCAGCAACGATTGAAGAAACCTACCTACTCGCCGCTGAGATCAATGATAAGCGAGTCAAGTCTGGTTTCTGGGATAAGCAAACCAAGTCCCTACATCAAGCCACTGCAGCACCCACCGACCCATCTGCTCAATCCTCCAAGTCTTCAAGAAGGAAGAAGAAGAAGAACAACAACAGCACCAACAACAAGAGCTGTGCTGCCGCAACCACCGCTGCTCCCCTACAATCTGTACCAGCTCAACAGCAGCAGCACCAGCGCCCAGCTCCAGTGATCAATGCACCGCCAGCAAAGCGTGCCTACACAGGCCCTCACCCACTCTGCCCGACATGTTCGTATCATCATCCAGTGGGTCTAGCTTGTCATTTTTGCGCTCACTGCAACCTGTACGGTCATTTCACTACAAACTGCCGCTTTGGTCCCCGTCAAGCCCCAGCTCAAGCTACTGCCAATCAAGCTCTACTCCCTGCCCCTCAAGGCCAACAAGCAGCTCAAGCACCTGCAGTTAATGCTCGAGTCTGCTTTGCATGTGGTGACCCTAACCACTTTGCCAACAGATGCCCGAACAGGGTAGTCAAGCAAGAGCCCCAGCAGCAACAGCAACAACAGCAGCCCCAGCAACAGCAGCAAACAGCCCATGCCCGAACCTTCAACATCAATGCCCGCCAGGCTCAGGCGGATAACAACGTGGTTAATGGTACGTTCCTTGTGAATGGTATTTATGCATCATATTTGTTTGATACTGGAGCCGATAACTGCTTTGTGTCATTTGAATTCGAGAAGCTCCTTAGTCGTAAGCGCTCTTATCTATCCTCGTCATTCGAAGTCGAAGTTGCTACAGGTAGAACTATTGCCGTCAATTCAGTACTCCGTGATTGTACTCTCGAACTCAACAACCACATCTTCCCAATCGACCTTATTCCAATGCAACTCGGAAGTTTTTATGTCATAATCGGCATGGACTTTCTTCATGAAAACCATGCTGAAGTTGTGTGCTTTGAGAAGATGTTTCGATTCTCGCTCGCGAATGGTGATCTCCTATGTGTATACGGTGAAACAACGTCGAAAGGTCTCAAGCTTATGTCGTGCATTCAAGCCAGCAAGTATCTCCGCAAGGAATACCGAGCCTTCCTGGCCAACATTGTAGTAGCGGAGAAGGGAAAGAAAAAGAAAGTTGAAATCAAGGATGTTCCAGTGGTTCGTGAAATTCCTCAGGTATTCCCTGATGATCTTCCCGGACTACCACCAAGTCGTGATATCGACTTTCGTATTGACCTCATTCCTGGAGCTAACCCCGTTGCCAAAGCCCCTTATCGACTCGCTCCATCCGATATGCGGGAACTCTCGAATCAACTCCAGGAATTACTCGAAAAAGGCTTTATTCGCCCATGCACCTCTCCTTGGGGCGCGCCAGTCCTTTTCGTCAAAAAGAAGTACGGGTCGTTCCGGATGTGCATTGACTATCGGGAATTGAATAAGCTAACCATCAAGAACCGATACCCCTTGCCCCGAATTGACGATTTGTTTGATCAACTACAAGGTGCAGCGTGCTTCTCTAAGATCGATCTACGTTCAGGATATCATCAGCTACGGATTCAGGAGGAAGACATTCCTAAAACCGCTTTTCGAACCCGTTATGGCCATTACGAATTTGTTGTTATGCCCTTTGGTTTAACCAACGCACCCGCGGTTTTCATGGATCTGATGAATCGCGTGTGTAAGCCATACCTTGACCGTTTCGTCATCGTGTTCATCGACGATGTCTTGATTTATTCCAAATCAAAAGCCGAACACGCGCAACATCTACGTTTGGTTCTCGAGTTACTTCAGGGAAACCAACTCTATGCCAAGTTCTCCAAGTGCGAATTCTGGTTGGAGGAGGTTCAATTTCTGGGTCACATAGTGAATAGTCGAGGTATCCATGTCGATCCTGCAAAGATTGAAGCTGTCAGAAGCTGGATTACGCCTAAGAACCCGTCTGAAGTTCGTTCTTTTCTCGGACTAGCGGGCTATTACCGACGATTCATTGAAGGATTCTCCAAGATCGCTGTGCCGCTTACTGCTCTTACGCATAAGGATAAGCCTTTTGTGTGGGGAAACGCACAAGAGACTGCCTTTCAAACCCTCAAGCATATGCTGTGCAACGCACCGATTCTTACACTGCCCGACGGAAGCGACAACTTCATTGTCTACTGTGATGCTTCTAACCTTGGTCTCGGCTGTGTTCTCATGCAGCGAGACAAGGTTATAGCCTACGCATCTCGTCAGCTCAAGATCCACGAGAAGAACTATACAACCCATGACCTCGAGCTAGGCGCGGTTGTCTTTGCATTGAAGATTTGGCGACACTACCTGTATGGCACTACGTGTACGATCTACACTGATCACAGGAGTTTACAACACATTTTTAATCAGAGAGAGCTTAATATGCGTCAACGCCGATGGGTAGAACTTCTCAACGATTAGGACTGTGAGATTCGTTATCACCCAGGCAAGGCGAATGTGGTTGCTGACGCTCTCAGCAGAAAGAGTTACGTGCTCAGTACTCGAAGCATCCAAGCCCAGCACAAGCTCAAAACCCTTATCCGCGAAGCCCAACATGCTTGCTTTAACGAGCGAACATTGAAGAAAAAGAGGATCTATCACGATGGAGCTCAGTTAGTAAGCAAACTAGATGGGATATTCTATTATCTTGACCGAATTTGGATCCCCAAGCGGACCGATTTGCGAAAGATTATCATGAACGAAGCCCACAAGTCCCGATACTCTATTCATCCCGGTGCAGACAAGATGTACCAGGACCTGCGTTATAAGTACTGGTGGCCGGGTATGAAGCGGGATATCGCTCTCTACATTGGAAGCTGTTTAACTTGTGCAAGAGTAAAGGCTGAACATCAAACACCTTCCGGCTTACTCGAACAACCGCCGATACCTATATGGAAGTGGGAGAGCATAGCTATGGATTTCATAACAAAGCTCCCGCCCACGCCATCAGGTCACGACAGTATTTGGGTCATAGTTGATTGTCTAACGAAGTCAGCCCACTTTTTGCCGATACGAGAAGACTACAAGGTGGAACGACTAGCCCAAATCTACACCGACGAGATCATTCGTAATCATGGTACGCCTCGTGATATCATTTCAGATCGTGACGCTCGGTTCACTTCGCGATTGTGGGAAACGTTTCAAGCGGCTCTTGGTACGTCGCTTAATCTAAGTACTGCATTCCATCCTCAGACCGACGGACAGACTGAAAGAACGATCCGTACTCTTGAAGACATGCTCCGAGCGTGTGTTATAGACTTTGGCGGTAGTTGGAACAAACACCTTCCGTTGGTCGAATTTTCGTACAATAATAGCTATCATGCCAGCATTCAAATGGCACCTTTCGAGGCTTTGTATGGTAGAAGATGTCGATCGCCTATTGTGTGGCACGAGATCGGTCACTCACAACTAACCGGTCCCGAGATTCTACAAGAAACGACTGACAAAATCCACCAGATTCGAGACAACTTGGTGAAAGCTCGGAACAGACAGAAAAGTTACGCCGATAAAAGACGCAAGCCCCTTGAATTCGAAGTTGGTGATTACGTACTCCTAAAGGTATCACCTTGGAAGGGTGTAGTACGATTCGGCAAGAAAGGGAAACTCGCTCCGCGATATGTTGGACCTTTTAGAATTCTGGAAAGAATCGGAAAAGTCGCCTACAGACTCGAATTACCGGAGGAACTTAGTAACGTCCACCCGACTTTCCACGTCTCTAACCTCCGAAAATGCCTTGCTGATCATGATCTAATTGTACCACTCGACGATCTTCATGTCAACGAAACGTTACACTTCGTGGAAAAGCCTGTCGAAATCATGGATCGCCAAACCAAGCAACTCAGGCGCTCTCGCATCCCGATCGTGAAGGTCCGATGGGAAGGCAAACGAGGCGCGGAGTTCACTTGGGAACTCGAAAGCGACATGAAGGCCAAGTACCCGCAGTTGTTTAAATAAATAGATCTGAAGCATCAGGTTGGTAAATCACGGTGTTGTGTAGCCTTCGAGCCTATTTCGGGACGAAATTCCCTAAACAAGGGGAGGCTGTAACACCCCGTGTTTTCAAATGTCAAAGTCAAAGTCCAAGTCAACTTTGACTTTCTTTGACTGTAGATAGTCGATTTTATATTTTAGTTGTATTATGTGGAGTAAGTGTTGTAATCAGCAAGAATCGAGGTAATCGAATGTGTTTTAAAGCGAACCGATCTACGACTGTGAATGATAGGAAGTAACAATGCGATAAAGTTAACCTAATCAGTAATCAAACCGATCTAACAATCAATCGAACTCGAGACTCGAATTATGCGAATTGTGGTATTGTTATAGGTGTGTGTGTGCCTTATGTGTTACTTGTGCATGTTTACTTTATGTTTGGTGTGGTATTCAAACAAATCAATCGAAAATCGAATCGAAACTCAAAAAGCAATCGAACTCAATCGAAACCGACATCGAAACGTGACTTATAGGAGATTGTATGTTAGATATAGTAGTTGGGATTAAAAATAATTTGAATAGGAACTCTATCGAATCCGTATCATCGTCCATCGAAATCGAAACGTCGAAAATCGTCGCAAAATACTCGAAGTGCGTGGCGGATCGAACAGGAAGCATCCTGGTAGAACAGGCCAGCCGATCGGCTAGCACCTTGCCAGCCGATCGAGAAGCCCACTCGATCGGAGCTCCCAGCCGATCGGCTGCCACTTTCCTCTTTTGGAAGCCTATAAATAGGGCTGTCATTGTCATACTTTCCACTTTTGGAAAGCTCTGACCGAACCAGCTATCTTCTTCACCTTTTCTCAGATTTCTCTCAATCCCGGTAAGTTTTCACTCTAAATCTTGTACGTTTTTGATCATTACTTGATTCTACACCTTTCTATCTTTCAAAACTTGGATTCTAACCATGAAATCACCAAGATCTAAGTGTTCTTGGGTGATGTCATCATGGTGTTCTTGAAGAACATCAAACTTTGACATCATTCAACCATGAATAGCTTAGATCCAACCGATTTCCACATAAACAAGTTAAGATCTATCATAGATCTGAACATTTTCATAGTGTGAGGGATTGAAAGAAGGGTTTCCAACTTTCTTTCAACTCTTTTACACTCAATGCCTCCCATCAATAGAAACGGAGCTTGAACCGGCTAACTAATCATTCAAATAGTTACAAGGTTCAAGATTTGGGTTCTATGAAAAAGGTTCACCGATTTCGGGTTCAACTCTAAACCGACATTCCGAACCGTTCACCGGCCGGACTTGGGTGATTCCTGTTCGAGCCAAGGGAACAGGTAGGAACGAATGTTAGCATAGTTCAACACGTTGCCAAGATACCTTGAAAGAATGACAAATAAACAAACAGCCAAGTGTTAGACGAAAGGCCGACCAGGTCAGAAATGCTGGCCGAACGGCTAGGCTGTTCGAACAACCCAGCCGATCGGACATGCCAGCCGATCGACCGGGCCAGCCGATCGGCTAGCACATGGTCCCACACTTTCGAAATTTCATGAGGAATAGTATTGACGAAGTAGTGTTCGATCGAACATGTCACTCGATTGGTAAACATTACTGTTCGGATCATGAGATACTATGCTTCAACACTTAATCGTTTTCACAACTCGTTTGTAGTAGGGAATGCCCGCCGATCGAACAGACTGTTCTATCGAGTGACATTCAGTTGAGGACCACTTCTTAAATTCCTAGCTGATCGAGTGAGCTAGGCGATCGAGTGAGCTAGCCGATCGAGCGCTCGATCGATCGAGTTGAAAGGTAGGAACACTTCAGTGTTCTCAAATGCTGCAACGAAAACTTCAAAAGTTCAAATCCTCAAACACAAACACACCAGAGGAAGAAACAATCCACTCGAATGGTCCAGCCGATCGAGCCAACCGGCCGATCGAACAGGACTGTCCAATCGGATATACCAGCCGATCGAACAGGCCGTCCGATCGAACCTGCCGTTCGATCGACCAGCCTATTCGATCCATTCCCACTTGTTTACTTTCCACGTTACTCATTGTTGTGCTATCGAACTATTCAGGCTAACCCTACTCTCAGCGCTCCCTTCAATCCATAATCAATCACTGTGAGTATACTCGAACCCTTTTTGCTTTAGCACTTTTGGGTGTTACATACGTTACTTATCAAAATCACATCGAACACACTATACAAACTATTTGAACGCTAACCGATTGCATGTATTACGTGATTAAAAGTATGCTTGTTATTATGTTTACACGTGGAAAGCTGTCTACCTGCCTTAGCAACGTAGTACTATAGTTTGGACTCAGCGCCCGTTTACCCGAGGGTTGTTAAGGACAATCTACTTGCATGATTTACGGTGGTGATCATGTATTGCGAACTGTCTCGGACAGTTAACCCGCAGTCACTGGTATTGATAGGTCCATGTCGATAATTTACATGCATCATTGCTATCTGTGTACGTGCTGGTTATGCGTAAACTATTCGAACTCTATATGCTACTATCAAACTTGTATGCTCACCTTTACATTTTATGTATTGACTTTATTTTAACGTATGTGACAGGTGCTTAAGTTGCTAGGATGTTTAGGTGCATGGTGATGAAATCAAGGCTAGGGAGTCTAGAAACAATAAACATTTGTCTGTAATAAATTATTAGAGCTAGGATGTTTAGAGGCCGACTAGGCAATAAACGGAATTACTTGTCTTGTTGCTTTCTGTGATAACTTGTTATTTATTTGGGACACGGTATGGGACGTGTCATTTAAACTAAATTTATATAATAGTTGTTGTGGAAACTTCTGGACAATCTGTTTCGCTCAGTGCCGCGCACCGATGATTCCGCCATCGGTTGGGGTGTGACATTAACGGAGTCAAAAAATTTTATATTAAACACTATTAAACATAACATAATAAAAATAAAAACCAAAACAACAACACATAATATTCTAAAACCATATCCTAATAGCCTCCCACTCTGAGACATGTTTGAATTCATGTCCCTCTTCATGACGGTAGTTGATGAGGGCCACGGCCTTCTGATCGTTCTCACCAAGGTCCGACATTTCTGTCTCCACTCTCTTGAAATATCGATCAAACCTCTCACATTCCAACTGCAGGACACGGAACCTGGAAGATAATGCGTCAATGGTCTGGTTGTGGTCCGGACCACGTAGTTGGACGAAAATCTGTTGAACACGACGCCAAAGCCCACCATGTCCTCGTCGTGGAGGATCGGTCATGGCCTCCTCCCATGCTTCGCACAGAGCAATATCTTCAACATCAGTCCAGGAGTTGGCCATTTTTTCGGGTCGTTGACGGCGTCGGAGTTGTAGTGAAATGGCTGAGAAATCTTTGCAAACTTTGAAAATGGCGGGTGGTGATAAGTGATAAGTGAACGGGGTGAGGGGTTATATAGTGGGGTAAATGTGTGCAACGGTTAAAAAATTAAACGGCTTTTGAGTTTCCCTTTTTTTTATTTTCGTTAATTATTTAAGCGTCAGTCAAGCCTCAGGGGAGCGTCGGTCAAGCCTCGGGAAGCGTCGGCCAAGCCTCGGGGGAGCGTCGGTCAAGCCTCAGGAAGCGTTGGCCAAGCCTCGGGAGCGTCGGCCAAGCCTCGGAAGCGTCGGCCAAGCCTCGGAAACGTACACAGGGACGCATTACAAATTTTTATGCGTCGGTGACTAACGCATTTTGGTAACGGAAACGGACGCTTCAACATGTCGGACACGTGTCGCTTGAAAGGAAACGGACGCTTCAACATGATAGTGGGACACTTCCGAGGTTGTGAAGACGTTCCAAAGACACAGGAAGGTGACAAAATTGCAAAGACACTTGGTCAACTAACATTTTGGTAATTTTCCCATAAAACAATCTAGCCAAACGAGGAATGAGTCAAATTGGTTGAAAGCAACTCAATGTTTATATATAATCCATATACATTAGAACTTCTTTAGATTAAAACTTAATGACTCTCTCTCCTCGTGACTTGAGTCTATTTAAAAAATATTTTTTCAATATATTGATAAGATAATATGTTTTAGAGATTTATAAGTCCTAGATCCCATCAATATTATTTAATTAAAAATCTTAGTTATTTTTCGATTGATATAGATAGACCATATCGATTATACAAATAAGAAACTAATATAAGTATTATACAATATGTCACGAGTGAGTTGATAAACTAACAGAAAACAAGTACTGTTTGTAAATTTTTTAACACATCCCGTAAAACTGATGGGTATATAATCTAGTAAATAAATATAACCAGACTTCATTAAAACCAAAAACAATATTATTTCCCTTAATATTTCTTAGGCCGCCAGAGTACCAGATACAAGAAAGGTACGTGGGTCTGGCCATCATCATGGAAAAAAAGGGACCGTTCAAAAAGAAGCACATGATCTAGGAATATAATATCAGCACTAGAATAACGACCATGCTAGGTTATCTCCTATTTATACACATGCACTTGTGTTACTCTTTCTCATAACCAACAACATACACTTTATTAAGTTCTACGAAACAACCTTGAAATGTCGAAGAGCAAGATTCTTGTTGTGGGTGGCACAGGCTACATTGGCAAGAGGATAGTCAAGGCTAGCTTGGCTCAAGGCCACCCGACTTATGTCCTTATGCGTCGAGAGATCGGTTATGATATTGATAAGCTTCAAATGTTGTTGTCGTTTAAGGAACAAGGAGCCCGTTTGGTCGAGGGTTCGTTCTCTGAACATCAGAGTCTTGTGGATGCTGTGAAACAAGTTGATGTTGTGATATGCACCATGTCCGGGGTGCAGTTTCGGTCACATAATATTCTACTTCAACTTAAGCTTGTTGATGCCATCAAAGAAGCAGGAAACATCAAGGTATGTATTATGTAACAACTTCAACTCAAACTTTCTAAAAATGTAGCAAAGATTCTTAAAACACTAATTAAAACACTTGTTGTATCATTTGAGTTGCGACTTTTATAGGTACAAAATAATTTTTTTTTTACAATTGGTTTCTTGAAACAGCGGTTCTTGCCTTCCGAGTTTGGTATGGACCCTTCGCGAATGGGACATTCACTCGAATATGGAAAGGAGACGTTTGAGGACAAGATGGTTATACGAAAAGCCATTGAAGACGCTAAAATTCCATATACATACATTTCTGCTAATTGTTTTGGGGGTTATTTTGTTGGCAACCTTTCGCAGCCAGGCTCCCTCATGCCACCAAGGGACCGAGTGAGTATTTTTGGCGATGGGAATCAGAAAGGTATGACATAAGACATAACATGTACCATATGTATTTATGCGATCCTCAACATAATAATAATTCTAAGCGCGCGCACACACACATATATACATATATATGTGTGTGTGTGTGGGGCTTATTTTCATTGATGTTCTTAAATTCTTTAAAATTTGTGTAGTTGTTTTCATGGATGAGGATGATGTTGCAACATACACTATCAAGACTGTAGATGATTCTCGCACGTTGAACAAGACGTTGTATCTTCGACCACCCAAGAACATTGTTACGCACAACCAGTTGGTTGAAAAATGGGAGAAACTTACGAATCAAACATTCGAGAAAGTGCACATATCTGCTCAAGACTTTCTTGCTTCCATAAAAGGTGCGCATAAGCCATCTTTTTTAGGTATGGACGAGAAAGCTATTCAAGCGGGACTTGCACGCATCTATCACATTTACTATGAAGGTTGTTCGATGAATTTCGAAATTGGTAACGAGGGAGAAGAAGCTTCTAAGCTCTATCCGGAGGTCCAATACACTAGTGTTGATGAGTATTTGCAACGATATCTCTAATTCATGCCACTATAAATGTACTATCTCCTAGTGTGAGAATTAGAGCACAAATAAATCATACTTTGCATATCAAAATTAGTAATGACAGCTTATTATTTCGTTTATAAATACTTATAAAGTCCTCAAGCCTCAAGGGAGTGAAGAGACATTCCTTGGTTAAGGTTTGTGCCTCACAACTAAAAGATTGGGGGTTCAAAACTTCAAATAGTGTAAAATATAAGTTGTGATGTATTTATTTATGTTAAAAAATCTAGATAACTATTATTAGAAGATATTAATAAGCAACTTATTTGTGCATATGATAGTTGGACAATTGGCTTTGGGAGTCTTTCAAAAAAAAAAAAAAAAATTTTCCTTTCTAACCTTAAAGTTTTAAAGTTTGACAATTTAAGTTTAAACTTCTAATTTTTATTTCTTTTTTAACCTTAAAGTTTTAATCTTTGACAATTTACCCTACAATTTTAATCTTTGACAATTTAAGTTAAAAAATTTTAATATTTCTTTCCTTTTTAACCCTAAAGTTTTAATCTTTGACAATTTAAATTTAAAGTTTTAATCTTTGGTAATTTAACCCCTTTGATTAATTTGATTCTTTTACTTCTAATTCAAAAGTTTTCATCTTTTGCGATTTAATCACTTTGATTCTTTTTTACTTATGTGTTGTAATCTTCACTTTGGTGGTTTTTCAAAGAAAAAATAGTTATGCATATGGTTGTTGTAACTTTGGCATTGGAGGTTTTTTAAAAAAAATGATTTTTTTACTTTTCATCCAAAAGTATTTGATAAGTTACTTTTAACCCAAAACTATTTGTTTTTTAGTTTTAACATTAAACCTTTTATCTTTTGCAATCTATACTCACAACTTTTTTACTTTCAACTTTGGTCCTTTATAGTTTTCATTTTCCGCAAATTTTTCGCTTTATGCTTCGTTCTAAATTTTGTAACTTAAAACATCGCAACGTGCGTCTTTGGTTTAGCGTTTTCACGTTTCGGTCTAAATTTTGCGAGTTAACACGACGCAACGTACGTGTGTGGGTGAACGTTTTTACATCGTCTATTTTTTTCCTGTTTGACAGGTTCAACATAGCGTGTGCGTCCTAAATCGACTTAGTTATAACTAAAAAATCCCCGCCGCATTGCGGCGGGTCGTAATTCTAGTTTACAAGAATTTAGTTATGAATATTTTAAAACTGGTACAATAAAATTTTAAATTAAACTAAACTAATAAAATCAAACACCAAATTGGACATTGAAGTTTGATATCATAAATTAAAATAACAATTTGATAAATCTGAGGCAGTCAAGTTGGCATTTCTCTATGACTAGTAAAAGAAATATGAAATCCAATATGTGTCAAGTTGGCTTTTCTGCATGACATCTAATTTTTTTAACGGCTAATGGTACCCACACTCCTACTAAATCACATCAAATTTCTTACCTTAGTTGGGATTGAACCCAAATCTAGCAAGATCCTCTACCAAGTGAGCTAACACCATATTGGCAATTTAAAATCCAATACATGTATCGGGATATAAAGAGAACACAAATAATAGCAAAAACAAAAATAGTAAAAATAATCAATTAGTTTTTTAAACATAAACAAATTAGTTTTGTATTATAATCAACACATGTTCTATTTTGGCAATAGTGGAGAGTTCAAATGAGAAGAAATTTTTTGCAAGAAGAAAAAAAAAACAAATTTCAACCAATAAGAATGCTTTATTTTACTTCATTCAATATAAGTATTTAATGTAACTACAAGGGTACATTGGTAAATCTACATTGGTCATTAATTTGTAGTCTTCCTCTTTAATAGCTAATACATTAAATTTTTTGTAACTTATCTTCAAAATATATATTTTTTTCAAAAACATAAAATAAAATAATTTAAAGTGTAGAATAAATTATGAGTTGTGTAGGACAAATTACGAGTTGTGTAGGATAAATTTCAACGTGTAGGGTGAATTTCGAAATATGTAGGATAACTTTTGATGTGTGTAGGCAAAAAATGGTTAATGTGGAGGATAATAGACTTTATGACTAGTTAATTAGTCAAAAATGATAATAAATGAGATAAGTGAAAAAACTATTTAATGTTTTACAAAATTACCCTTTGTTCTTTTTCTTCTCAATTAAATTTTCTTCTCAAATGAATCTTCCCCTTTGGCAATATAACCTATGTGTAGATATGTAGGTAGACGATACAAAACTGAAAAACATATGAATAAATTAGGTTGATTTGTTTTATGCACATAACATACATACGCCTATGAACTTAGAGTGCGTTTGATTCGCGAAATTTTATTATGAACCGGAACTTGTCAAAGGAATAGAAATCTTAATGAAGTAGATTTAGAATTGAAAATTTTCAAAAGGAAGAATGTAATAAAAATTTGTAATGGAGTTAAGTGACAAAACAATCATCAAGGAATCAAAGTCTATCAATGTGGTCACAACCTATCGGTTGCACCACCGTTGAAGACGGCGCCCCACACCTCCCCCTCACCACCCACCCGACCCCGATGACACTCTTTGGAGGCAATAGCGAAGTGGCTGATGCAACAACATTACTTGGTTGGATATTCAAATTGCTTAATATCTATTCGGTCAGAATTGGTTGTTGAAACTGATTAATTCAGTTTTTACCCAAAGCTATAACCGAATTCATATTCAGTTATTTAGTTCGGTTAACCGTGTATATAATTTGGTTTGGTTTGGTTCAGTTTTCAATTACGACCGAATAAAAATGCAAACCGAAACTGAATTAACCGATAAACGAACCTAACCACTACTCCACCCCTCCTCATTATTTTACTTTGAGTAAACTGCAATTTTACCCCCTGAGGTTAGGGGTCATTGGCACTCTTACCCCCCTAAGGAAATAATTGCAATTTTACCCCCCACTGTTAACTGTTATGTTGCAATTCTACCCCCCGGGCTTCAATTTTGTTGACTGGTCAATAAAACCATGGGAGAGTCAAAGGTCAAATAGGTAATTTTACTTTAATTAGTGGTTTATATATTATATAAACCCTTAAACTAAACATAATCTCACAATCTTACCCCCTAAGCTTCTTCCATCCTCTCCTTCACCTCCGGCGATCCTTCACCTCCGGCGATCCATCCACCTCCGGCTTCCATCCACTCCTTCACCTCCGGCGATCCTTCACCACCTGTTTCCACCTCCACCTCCACCACCGACTTCCAACTAACAATGAGTGAAGAGAACCCCATCCTTCCACCTCCACCTCCGGCGACCACAATGGCGACCACACCTCCGCCGATGCACATGGTTTCCGGCGACAACAACCGTTTCCCCTTTTGGTCGCTGCTGTCAGGTATAAACCGATCTGTGTGAACAAGTTAAAAACAAGGGGGTTATTGAAACATCCATCTTTATGTGTTTGCAGTGGACATGAGGATTTGGTGGTCAGTCCGATCGATTGTGGTCTCAGTGGTGGTGAAAATGCGGGGCCGCCCTTTCCTACACTTCCAATTTCCCCCGCAGCAGGAAATGGTTGTGTAAAACTCTAATATATTAGGATGTTTTGGGTTAATATGTAATGTAGTTGACTGTTAATGTGGGTTATATATTAGGATCTTTTGGTATGTTTAATTGTACAGGTTATATTTTGGTATGCTATTGACTGTTAAGTTGCTGCTATTTGGTTTGATCAAAGAACAGAACAGGTTATGTTTGATCATAGAACAGGTTATGTTTGATCATAGAACACATTGACTGTTAAGTTGGTTATATTTGACTGTTAAGTGGGTTAATGTTTGATCACGACATAATGTGGGTTAATGTTGGTTATATTTGACTGTTAAGTTCCTGCTGTTTGGTTTGATCATAGAACAGAACATAACAGAACATAACACATTGACTGATGTAGAGGTGCTGATGCATTTGCACTTGGTGCAATCACCATCACTTTCAGTCCCTTGCATAAGTGAAAGAGGGTGTTCGTGATCTTGAGTCTCATGAATGCTTCCAAACTTTATATTCACCAAACCAGAAACACTTGTTATGCTTAACCCATAGTTATAGATATATGTGTTGTTTTTAGGCAATAATATGGATATGCAGGCTTCTACAAATGCAACAGACTTGTACAATGCATATAGGTCAATATGTGTATGTTGAAAGTCAAACAGGCTTCTACAAATGCATATGGGTCAATAGGTGTATGTGCAATTTGACTTATGAAAGTCAAACATGCTTGTACAAATGCTTATGGCTCAACATCAACATTTGTCATTTCTAAATTTCGACATTACAAACTTGTTTGAATTCTGTTTGACTTGACAGTGAACCAGTCAAATGCTGAAGGTTCTTAATGGTTTTTGAATTGACAGTGAACCTGTTTGACTTCTTCATGGTTTTTGAATTCTGTTACTGTAACGCCCTGCGTTTTCAAACATCCTACATTTAGAAACCTTACGTGAAATTCTATCTTTGGAAATCTTGTGTTCTTATAACCATTCTTTCATCGTAATCGTTGTAAAATACGGAACTTGCTTCGTAAATAAAACTTGTACATTACACTTTTTACCTAGTTAAATCATGTTTTATTTCATATTTCACCTTGTTACAAGTTAGGGGAAACATTGTTGCATATTATTACACAACTTAATTAACAAAATTACTCATTATAATGTTTTAAAAAAATAAAAAAATAAAGAAATATGGCAGCCCAATTCAGCAAAATTCAGCCCCATATAGTTGGGTTTTGTGGGCTAGTTTCAAGGTGTAACCCCTTCTAAACACTTCCAAAGCCCAACCCATTGAAACCCTAATCCTTCCCCCTATAAATACCACTTATAACCAGCCTCCCTACCACTTTTGCAACCCTAAAAACTCACAAAACATCCACCAAACCGTAGCTGAAAGCAAGGGTTCGAGTAGATTGACACCCCTTCACGAAAATGAGCATAACTCACTCAATTCTTATCCGATTCACTCGATTCTTTTTCCTACTTGCTTGTATAATCATGGGGTTCGATTCCTAGACTTCTCCTTGGAGAAATCAGACCTGGAAATGCCCCGAAATAGTCCATAAACTTTCTGTTTGTTTTTATGTTCATCAAAAACTTGTTTAAACCTATGCAACTTGTGTCTAACACATCTCATACCTATGTCCTAATGCTTACAACTTATCCCATGGTTGGTTAAGCTTAAAAACAAGGTTGAGACATTTAAAATCAGAGGATTAAACCTCATAAACTTGGTGTTTTGTTTAGGGTTTTTAACCCACAAGTCATGTCAAACTTTGTCTTTGATACATGAGTGATTATGGAACAACTTGGGTTGTCCAAACATACAATCCTCACATGATTTGATGATTTCTCTTAGTTAGTGTGTATATTTCTTATTCTTTATTGTATGTTCATGACCCTCCTTGGTTGTTTTTTTTTACATCAAGTGTAGTGGTGAACACATAGAGGTGCCTAAATGGAAGACTTGATCTTCCTACCTCCTACATGACTTCTATGACATTTAGAGGTACCAAAATGAAGATTTTAATCTTCTACCTCATGCTTGAACTATTGGACATATATTATATAACCTAAATATATTATTCGAATAATCGAATCTTTGATGATGAACTAGTGTTCATATGTCGGGGTACTAGATTACATCATCCTAGACTATGATAACTTGTCACGATTCTAATGGAACCTTGTTCCATGAAAACATCTAAACTCCTTCGAGTTTCCTAGTGTCAAGAACAAGCATCATATGTACTAAATGATTATTTTCCATGTTATTCTCATATCTTATTTTTATGTTGTTTTAAACACCGAATCTCGACTCTAAACATACTTGAACCTTAACCCTTATACATTCGGACTCTAAATCTCTACTCGTCAACAATTGGATAATCGGAAAACATATGCAAACTTGGTGAGTATACTCGTACTTTTCCCCTTTTACTTTTACCACTTTTGGGGTGTAACATGTTTACCTATTGAAACTTACACATGAACTTTTGTCTAAACACACGAACATTCCTATAACAATGCTTGTATATGTGATGGCTTGATACTTTAAATTTGGGTGATTCTTATGTGTTGAACTTATCATTAACTTCGTACGAGCCAAACCTTGACATATGTAGCGCTATAGGATTAACGACCCGCCTCTACTGAATCTTTGGTTATGTCATGAGCAAGTTGCGTTTTCTTGGTTTGATATGTTAGACACATGCCATGTTTAAATGTTTATCTTGAATCACATGCATGCTATGAGGAATTGTTCAAACTTATCTTTTGCTATGTACGTATCAAACTTGTATACTCGCCTTTGCTTTTGCATGGAACTTTATTTTAAACATGTTACAGGTTGAGGACGATGATGCTATGAAATGAAGTAGCGTTGATGCCTAGATACACATATAGACGTTAGGGTTTAAAATGTTGTATCAAAATTTTGTTATGTTATCATGTTGTTTTGTTAAACTTGTCGTATTTGAATTTCTTGTAATGTTGACTATTTGAAGTTATGAAATGAAATGAAATTTGGATTTTCTAAATATTGTCACAAATAGCGTTATGATGTCTCTAGCAATCTTCACACTTCGTCTCATCCCGATGTTTCCGCCATTGGTTGGGGTGTGACAGATTGGTATCAGAGCCATAACTATAGGGAATTAGGAAAAGTAGGAATGCTTTAGCCTAGTCTATAGTTTTAGAACCTTATTCGTATGCTTTGCTTGGACTACTACATGATACTTTATTTGTTACTTATTTATGCTCTTTTAAACATGTATGTTACTCATGTGTAATATTCGACATGTTATTCTTACGCATTAATGCTTGTTTTATTATGTGTTAACACTTGTTTCGTTGTTCGATTCTTTATGTGTTATTCTTGACATATTTCTCTATGTGTTAATACTTGTTTTATTTCATTATTTAAGTATCATCCTTGATATGCTTTCTTATGTGTTTATACTTGTTTGTGTATCTCCTTCGACATACACTTCCCTCATGCATTTTACTCGATTATTCTAAATCCGACAACACTCATATTGTACAAATGAGACGAATTCACCAAAATAGGCGTGAAACCCACAATTTGGTGAACGACTCTCAATCTACCTATTCTTTTTTTACACGAGATATCGCGATTAAGCTAGGAGTGAAATCCACATCTTAATGGTAAATCTCAAATTTCAAGTTCTAGTGGACCCTCGTCAACACGTCGAAATTAAATTTTGACCCGACGAGTACCAACCACACTTAGGATACGAAATCGTCAAGTTAGGGGTGAAACCCGCACCTTGTCGACTAGTTCCACTCCTTGGCATTTTTTTCATAAATCCCGCCAAGTCTCGAAATTTCGATTGATTTGGGACATGTAGTAACCGGAAGGGTAAATACCGTTAACCGACTTGTCGGCGAGAGTATTTTACCTATTAGGCCAAAACATGCTCCTCAAATTCAAAAGACTTTTCGACCACTTTGGTTAGTCAAAGTTCCGTTTTGGAACACTCCAAACTTTGGTCAAACATGTGTTTCTATTGTTCATTTTATACGATGCAATCTTTCAACCTCGAGTTTACCTTTGATTTCTCTTTTCACACGCACAACATATCGAACCTTTTCGATACATTTATATATGCATGATTTTCATATAATTTAAATTCATATTCCTTGTAACAACTAGTGGAGAGGTATCATCGAGATTGGAGTGACTTCCTTAGCTTGACGATTGACTCCACCCCTCTTCCCTTAAAACGACCTCACCAACGAGTTAGGGGTGATTCCCTTACTTAGGTGACCGTTACCCAAAACTTCTCTTTCAAAATATTTTATTATGCAAACCCGATCATGTTTTATACCTAAATCATTTATCATTATTCAAAATACCTACTTATACCGATTTCAAAATACATTGTTTATCAAACGTACTTCTTATTCTACCATCCATTTTCACTCAAATCATATACACAAGATTCTTAATCATGTCTTTACCGTTTTACTACATGAATTTCCAAACCTTACGAAATGCTACCTATCAATTTAATCGGTCTAATGAATCTCTTGCCCATGAACTTCACATCTGATTTATTAACTGAAACACGTTCACATTATATCATCATACTAGAGACTTCCACTCTTAATCGAAATGAAACTAACCTTTCTCAATTACTTATAAGACCTCATAGATGTTATATGACCGTTTACCAAATACTCTTTCCAACATCAATAAATCCTTTGTTAAAATTATTTTTAAACAATCACTAAGTTCTTTTACTAAATTTCTTTTCTTTTCTAAGGGTCGACGTTTTCACAAGAACTTTCAAAGTCCAAAATTTTCATGTTTTGATGCAAATGAAACAAACCCGTTATTTAAAAATAAAAAAAAATAAAAAAAACCTTCTCTACAACGCTTAACTCGTCATCCAAATTTCAAAACACGTGGGCTAGAAGACTTCATGGGGACCGACAATTTTCAACATACGTGAACTCCTTTTTTTTAATCAAAAGTAGCATTTCAATCATTACAAAATACGTTAAGCATGACCAATGAGTACTTTATGTTCCTTTGCATATACAAACTATATTCTACCTTTCAAACCAAGCTCAATCTAATTTTGATTCGACAAACTCAACGTTTTGTTTAAACAACTATACATGCACATCATCATACACATTTTAGTCGATATCTCGCGATAACATCATTTATATCGTTCGTATCTACATACTTAACCTTTTTTTTTCTCTACAATGTCTCAACGTACACCATATACGCAATATTTATTTTTCATACCTACACCTATGTTCATACGTTTTATGCTTGTACTCATACACATACTACTTATACGTTTTACGCTTCTGCTTATACACATACTACTTACACGTTTTATGTTTATGCTCATACATACATGCGTATTCATACTTAAACTTATGCTCATACTTTCATCCTTACTCATGATTCGTACATTCGTACCTATACGCGAGCGTAATCCGAGGGATTCGCTTACGTGGGTCCCATACATGCTTAAACATAAACATGCTTACATACGACATTCTTCTACGTACACATTCTTATTTTCAAATTCATGTATACCTTGATTCATACATAACTAGTACAAGCTATGTGGATCATGCGACAATCAGTATAATCGCGGGTGCACACGGGATTATAGTGATAGGCGTATGAGAACCATAGAGTGTACTACTGTGTATGGTAAGACACGGAACGTAACATGACCCCAAGTAACGAAACGGACGTGATGTGGTTAAAACATGGTGGATACGCCGCTGGTACTTCCTATATATAAGTGTTTTCACCATGTTACCAAACTTTCGTAAAACGTGCCATGAGAAATTCAGTGTGTTGCAGACCTTTTGGACCTAATACAACTTCACGCAACTCACAAACGCATTATATCCGATTATTCATGACGAGACTTCATCCTTAACACACTACGTTCATCTATCCAACACTTATGCTATTCACATACTTGTACTCTTTAAGAGTCATTCGTTCATTCTATACTCGTATTATTTTATACAAAACTCGTTCGCAATCCAGCTTGTTTAAACATTTGAGTCCTAACTTACCTCGTTACCTATAAAATAGCCTCCCTATTCTTGATTCTTGTGAAACTATACTTAGTATACCTCTATTGCTTTATTTAAAGTAACAAACCTTTTCGTTCCTCTCAATAAACAGGTTTTACGAAAGTATGATTTTTTTATACTATCCTTAAAAACTTCCCCTTGCAAATCTACCTTGACGTTCTCCAAAATTTGGTACTTTTCAAAACTTTCAAACTTCCCAAGTTTCAATTCTTAATGATCACCTTTATGCCAAAAACTCTTTCAAGCCTTCCTCTTGAATAAATTTCGGGACGAAATTTCCTAAAGGAGTGGAGACTGTAACGCCCTGCGTTTTCAAACATCCTACATTTAGAAACCTTACGTGAAATTCTATCTTTGGAAATCTTGTGTTCTTATAACCATTCTTTCATCGTAATCGTTGTAAAATACGGAACTTGCTTCGTAAATAAAACTTGTACATTACACTTTTTACCTAGTTAAATCATGTTTTATTTCATATTTCACCTTGTTACAAGTTAGGGGAAACATTGTTGCATATTATTACACAACTTAATTAACAAAATTACTCATTATAATGTTTTAAAAAAATAAAAAAATAAAGAAATATGGCAGCCCAATTCAGCAAAATTCAGCCCCATATAGTTGGGTTTTGTGGGCTAGTTTCAAGGTGTAACCCCTTCTAAACACTTCCAAAGCCCAACCCATTGAAACCCTAATCCTTCCCCCTATAAATACCACTTATAACCAGCCTCCCTACCACTTTTGCAACCCTAAAAACTCACAAAACATCCACCAAACCGTAGCTGAAAGCAAGGGTTCGAGTAGATTGACACCCCTTCACGAAAATGAGCATAACTCACTCAATTCTTATCCGATTCACTCGATTCTTTTTCCTACTTGCTTGTATAATCATGGGGTTCGATTCCTAGACTTCTCCTTGGAGAAATCAGACCTGGAAATGCCCCGAAATAGTCCATAAACTTTCTGTTTGTTTTTATGTTCATCAAAAACTTGTTTAAACCTATGCAACTTGTGTCTAACACATCTCATACCTATGTCCTAATGCTTACAACTTATCCCATGGTTGGTTAAGCTTAAAAACAAGGTTGAGACATTTAAAATCAGAGGATTAAACCTCATAAACTTGGTGTTTTGTTTAGGGTTTTTAACCCACAAGTCATGTCAAACTTTGTCTTTGATACATGAGTGATTATGGAACAACTTGGGTTGTCCAAACATACAATCCTCACATGATTTGATGATTTCTCTTAGTTAGTGTGTATATTTCTTATTCTTTATTGTATGTTCATGACCCTCCTTGGTTGTTTTTTTTTACATCAAGTGTAGTGGTGAACACATAGAGGTGCCTAAATGGAAGACTTGATCTTCCTACCTCCTACATGACTTCTATGACATTTAGAGGTACCAAAATGAAGATTTTAATCTTCTACCTCATGCTTGAACTATTGGACATATATTATATAACCTAAATATATTATTCGAATAATCGAATCTTTGATGATGAACTAGTGTTCATATGTCGGGGTACTAGATTACATCATCCTAGACTATGATAACTTGTCACGATTCTAATGGAACCTTGTTCCATGAAAACATCTAAACTCCTTCGAGTTTCCTAGTGTCAAGAACAAGCATCATATGTACTAAATGATTATTTTCCATGTTATTCTCATATCTTATTTTTATGTTGTTTTAAACACCGAATCTCGACTCTAAACATACTTGAACCTTAACCCTTATACATTCGGACTCTAAATCTCTACTCGTCAACAATTGGATAATCGGAAAACATATGCAAACTTGGTGAGTATACTCGTACTTTTCCCCTTTTACTTTTACCACTTTTGGGGTGTAACATGTTTACCTATTGAAACTTACACATGAACTTTTGTCTAAACACACGAACATTCCTATAACAATGCTTGTATATGTGATGGCTTGATACTTTAAATTTGGGTGATTCTTATGTGTTGAACTTATCATTAACTTCGTACGAGCCAAACCTTGACATATGTAGCGCTATAGGATTAACGACCCGCCTCTACTGAATCTTTGGTTATGTCATGAGCAAGTTGCGTTTTCTTGGTTTGATATGTTAGACACATGCCATGTTTAAATGTTTATCTTGAATCACATGCATGCTATGAGGAATTGTTCAAACTTATCTTTTGCTATGTACGTATCAAACTTGTATACTCGCCTTTGCTTTTGCATTGAACTTTATTTTAAACATGTTACAGGTTGAGGACGATGATGCTATGAAATGAAGTAGCGTTGATGCCTAGATACACATATAGACGTTAGGGTTTAAAATGTTGTATCAAAATTTTGTTATGTTATCATGTTGTTTTGTTAAACTTGTCGTATTTGAATTTCTTGTAATGTTGACTATTTGAAGTTATGAAATGAAATGAAATTTGGATTTTCTAAATATTGTCACAAATAGCGTTATGATGTCTCTAGCAATCTTCACACTTCGTCTCATCCCGATGTTTCCGCCATTGGTTGGGGTGTGACAGTTACAACACTTGATGCCATACACACAATGGACATGTGAACCTGGTTCTGGATGTGTATAGGTTCATGGATTCTGTTACAAGCCTGTTTATATGGATGTGTGGTCAACGGTGGCTGAGTGGCTTGAATTCTGTTACAAGCCTGTTTATATGGTGGTGGAATCGAATATGGATGGTGGCGGGAAAGGTTTTGGAAGTTGCAGGGGGTAATTTTGCTTCTAACTACAAATTCTAGGGGGTTATAAGAAAGGGTATTTTAGTAATTTACCCCAAGTCAACAGTTTAGCCAACATTTTTGATTCTAGGGGGTAAACATGCGACATAACAACAAACGTTGGGGGGTAAAACAAAAGGGTAAAATAGTCTTTTCACCCCCAAGTCAACAGACCGGTCAACAAAATTGAAGCCGGGGGTAGAATTGCGACATAACAGTTAACAGTGGGGGGGTAAAATTGCAATTATTTTCTTAGGGGGGTAAGAGTGCCAATAACCCCTAACCTCAAGGGTAAAATTGCAGTTTACTCTCTTACTTTTTATTTTTATTTTGTTGAACCCCTCCGCCGCTCGATAACGTTTGACGATAAAAACATAATATTTTCGAACGATTGTTCATCAACATAAAAGTTTTAGCTGATTCAATCAAATCAACGACTTCATCTTCTTCATCAATCATCTCCTAATCACAGGTACTTTCGCTTTCACTGATTCCTCTATCAAAACCCCCCAATTTCAAAACCCTAAAACCCCAAAAAAAACCGTTCCTTTCTGATTACAAATTAATAACATAATTCATTCATTCATTCAACTGCAGACAATAACAAAATGCCCCCTGCGTTAATCAACGCAAACCCAGTTGTATACGAGAAGAAAGAACGCCCGGCTAGAAGCAGACCCGGTGATGCCGGTTTTGATGAATATTCAACTGAACTTATTGATCAATTAGAAGTTTTTGATATCCTTTAAGTTTTTTACTTTTTCATTATATCATTCATAACATTTGTATCTTATGTGGGAGGGATCAGTTTGAAATCATACTTAACTGCTATCTGCATGATTAGGGGTGCCAAGATTCCGTAAACCGAACCGAAGAAAAGGGAATTGAATTGTGAATTTGGTTTTGGGTTCGGTTTTGATTGGGTTCCTAACCGTATCCGAATTATGAATTTGATTTTCGCCTTTTCGGTTCTGTTTTTGGTTCCACAAATGTCTCTATCAAATAAACCGAATAATCGGTTGAATTCTGTTTGGTTAGACATTTTTTAGTTTGGATCGGTTCGGTTTTCGGTTAGGACCAAAAAAAATTCGAACTTGAAGATATCTGAATGGATGAACACGTCTTAAATGTAACATCCGTATTTGGTTTGTATCATTCTTAATGTTCTTACACCATATAAGAGATATTAAAGATCCGGAGCATCCGTATTCGCTAGAAGAGCTTAAGGTGATCACGGAAGATGCTGTTGAGGTAGATGACAAGCGCAGTTATGTTCGGTAAGCTATCTTTCCTCCCTGGCTTTCGTGTTAATGGTATTATTAGGAAGTAAAAATGAGAAATTTGTTTGTTTATTTCAGTGTCACTTTCACTCCAACGGTTGAGCATTGTAGTATGGCGACTATAATTGGGCTTTGTTTGCGGGTTAAACTTATGCGCAGCCTGCCTTCTCGTTTCAAGGTATTGCTACAGCTCTGTTTGAAAATTTTGCAAGAAATTTAGTGTTATATATCGGGTCACCGACCCGTTCAATTGAACCAAGTTGCACTGACCACAACCTGATATATCACACATGCATAATATATTAATCCATGCCCACATTCCATGTTTATTAAAAAAGTCCACCACTTTGTTTCAGTTTATTTCTTTTATGCTATTTAAAAATTAAAATGCAGGCAGTACAACTGAAAAATAGCTAAAAAGGAATAAACTGAAACAAAGTCGTGGGCTTTTTTAATAAAACATGGCACGCGGGCACTTTGTGGATTATTATATTATGCATGTGTGATATATCGGTCGTGGGTTGGTGCAACTCAGTTCGATTGAACGGGTCGGTGACCCGATATATAACATTTAGTATATTTGGATTATGATCTAAACGGTTCCCATGAAATATGTCACCTTAAGTGTTGTTGTATTGAAATAGTTGATACTTTTTTTAAAGAGTTAAATGCCATTTTAGTCCTTGTGGTTTGGGCCATTTTGCCAGTTTAGTCCAAAGGTTTGAAACATTGCCATTTTAGTCCAAATAGTTTTAAATGTTGCCATTTTAGTCCACTGGGTTAACTCCATCCCTTTATTTTGTTAACTAGAAGGGCATTTCGGTCATTTTATATGTAATTCTGTTAACTAGAATGGCAATTCGACCATATAAAACGATCGACTTACCCTTCTAGCTAACATAAAAAATGGACGGAGTTAACCCAGTGGACTAAAATGGCAACGCTTGAAACTATCTGGACTAAAATGGCAATGTTTCAAACCTTTGGACTAAACTAGCAAAATGGCCCAAACCACAGGGACTAAAATGGCATTTAACTCTTTTTAAAATATGCTAAGGTTTTGCATAGGATCTACCAATTAACATTATGAAGTTACGTAGATTGTACCTTGCCTGTTCCTATTGTTTATCTTTTATAAATCTAACTTTAAATATATTGTTAAGGTGTCATTGTTGCTTCTAATTGCATGTAAATATGGTTATGATGTATTCTTTTGAACTTTTTATTCTTTCTGTTTTCTTGTCCTAAAGTTAGAAAATGTTGGCTTGTTTAGGTTGACATAAAGGTGGCTCCTGGGACTCATGCAACCGAAGATGCAGGTCTGCTCCCCCCCCCCCCCCCCCCCCCAATTTAACGGGTCAATTAGTAACCAAGTATTGGTCAATGGATGCATTTAATTCACTTTAGGAGTATCTAGCTCATTTGACTCATTTCTTTTATAGCTAATATAAACATTTTTACCTGTGACATGTTTTTTTTGATAAAATTTAAGCTGAACGGGCCCCTTTTTGTACGAATTTATTGAAATTGGTTAGCTCTAGAACCGATAATAGTAATTCTTGAAATGGGTTGTTTTAAAAAGCTTCATTTAGAATGAATTTTGAAAAAAAAAAAAAAAACACATGTGCTTCTTGCATTGTCTTTTTATTTGTGTTTTAAGTTACACCCTGACATTTATCGCAAATGTAAACCTGGTTAATTAAATTTTGCCTGCACCTGTTTCTCGACACCCCTTGTGGCGCATCCATTATAGTTACATCAATGATAACCTCAGTTTTAGTAGTTAGAAATACTTTAAAGATTTGGATACGAACGCTAATATTCATTTTCTTTTTGCAACTTTACTTTGTTTGGTATGCAGTGAACAAGCAATTGAATGATAAAGAACGTGTTGCCGCAGCTTTAGAGAACCCGAATCTCGTTGATATGGTTGATGAATGTTTAACACCATCTTATGAATGAATGTTACATCTAATGCAAGAACCAATCACTTGAGAATCTCATTTGAGCGAGTATTTGTACGCCTGCAGTTTTCTTTTAGCAACAATTTGTTTTTTATATCTATATAATTGTATTCTTAGTGATTTTTATTTGATGTACTATATAAAAGTTGCTATTCTTTTTTGTTTGAGCTCAATCACTTACATAGAAACGCCGTTTATCCAAACATGTCTTCCACACCATTGGCATTTTGTTCACAGGCTTCCTCACCATTGCCAGATTACAGAATGAGTGGATTTTTTGAGTTTGAATTCAGCGTTCGAGATTATGAATCGGATGAGTATGGAGTTGTGAGCAATGCAGTCTTTGCAAACTACTGTCAACATGGTGAAAGAATCCCAGATCATAAGATTCACCAACTGTAAGCCAAACATCTAATTTAGGAATACAAAAGTGATGTAATGCAGTTTTATTATATTTATATTGTATAGGAATAAATATCACAATTAGAATATGTGTTCTTGATGATTCAAATGACTATTAAGTTGTGTGGTGTGGTTTAGCGTCACCTACCACCTCAGCATATGGCGCCTCAAAACACCGCCCCTTCACCACCAAAAGGTGGCGCTATTGATGGCATAGCCATGGTCTTGGCGAGTTTTAAGGGCCGGATATGTGGTGACCACTTTTCAAGAGCCAATCACCTTTTTACTTTATCCTTATTAATAGGTAAAGGGGCTTCATCACATTGCATGGTAGTTAGCTACAAAGCCCCCTGTCTACGTGGCGTTGATGTGGAGTGATAAAGTCCGTAGGGGCTTTATCTCCCCTTTCATGCCCTTGTAACGCCCACGGGGGCGGCGTTGAAGGCGTTATCAATCCATTTCGCGTCCCTATAATATCCGTTACGCATCAACAACCCATATCTTTTATTATGTTGAAACATGCATAGATTAGTGCTAGTATTGTTAACTAATATAAAGTTGGGGTTTATACATTTATAGTTTGGTTTCCTTTGTTAGACCTTCCACTATAATTTCTACATAATACCTTTGAGTTGCCTTTGACTATAAATTCGAATTACTCACGTTTTTGTGGCACCCCACACGCCGGGTATATTACAAGAATACAGTTTTATGCCATAGAGAGTGCGTGGTTTATGATGTTGTAGCTATATTGTGAAGCATCACCCAACTATTGTTAAATTCTTTTTTAAACGATGAAAGTTTCTACTCTACTTTGCACTTGACACCATTTCAACCCACAACCAACACCACTTACAACCCGAATGGCCCTTCGGGGACTATTGTTAACGATTATGGTTATTGAAAACCATATGTTGCACAATATATGTGAAAAGTTAACATAATCTATAACCCGTTATTTATTTTTCTTGTTTTGCTTAGTTTCTTTGTTTTGAGAATCGAAGGAACATCAATCTACGTAATACATACGCTCTTTTATTTTGGAAGCTAGAAAAACGAGATTGATCGAAGGAGAGGTAAGATGAATACTTTGGTGAATATGAGAAATCAAGGTTTTAATTGGTCTATAGATCAGATAAAAAATGTGCACATATATGAGACATGTAGGGGTGAACATGGTTTGTTTTGGTTACGAGACCAAAATGAACCTATAACTGATGTTTTAGTCATCCGATTTTCATAATCGGTAGGTTTAGGGTATAAACTCTTCTAGGGAATCAGGACCTGAATCAAAAATAAAAAAGATTATGGCACCAACAGTTGATTCTAGTCATCACTTATGTTATGTATATGAGAAGGGAAATCAATAACTTACAATTTGCTAAAGATTTTGGATGACCACCTGCAGCTAAATCACAGCATTCCTTTCCTCTCGCGGCACCTGCAATTATGTCATAATTTTATGCTTCCTCTTTAGCAATGCGTTAATTTTCATGATCATATAATATACAAGTGTAAGTACCTCAGTCAAGGTGGCTTTTGGAGACCTACTTAGCAAATAGCTTTTTACTTCAATAGACACAAAAAATCTTGTTTGCCACAAATCATAACTTTTTGGAAGAAGCCTCAAACTCTCTAAGTTAGCAAGCGGCGAAGGTTGGTGTGAGATTAGTTCCACAGATGAATTCAGAAGCTGTAGAAAACAACAACAACAACAATCATACCCAGTAGATCCCAAAAATAGCTAAACTATTGGTAGGGTCTGGGGGGTGGGATGTAGGCAAACCTTGCCTCTATCCTAAGAATAGAGAGGCTGCTTCCTGAGAGACCCCCGGCTCCAAAACAACCAACAGCCAGATAGACGAAAGAGAGATAAGTATATAGCGTAGCAGTAGTCAGATATATCATCAGCAAACAACATGTAGGCATAGATACAAGAAAATCATCATATGTAAGGTCTACCTAAAGTGAAAAAGAAATCTATCCCCCCCCCACCCCCCCACCCCCAAGACAAAGCTAGGACCCGTCCATACCCTCCCCTACAAGTCCTTAACCTTAATCCTACGTCTCCACGAACTCCTATCCTGAACCATGTCCTCGGAGAGGTGCAACTCTACCAAATCTTGCCAAAGTCGTTCATCCCAAGTCAACTTGGGTCTGCCTCTACTCCTCCTTCCTTCCCCTGTCATGGTTTCCATTGCTCTAACTGGTTCTGTCAACTGCCTCCTCTTCATATGCCCAAACCATCTCAATCTCCCCTCTTTTAATTTGTCCGATATACTAGTCACTCCTAAGCATTCCCTAAAAACCTCACTTCTTATTCGGTCTAAGAAGCTGTAGAAAAGTGTATTAAAAAAAAAACTATATACAAATAGATGATATTGTTGCATGGTAAGAAAGAAACCTGAATGATTTCCATGCTCAATGACAGAAGTTTGACATAGTGGAACTCTTGAAGCAGACTAATAATAGTAGAAGCATATGAATTGCTTAGATTGCGATCGTATGCACCGCTTAGATGTACACTGTCGAAATCGAGGAGTGCTTTTTCCAAACAAGGGAAACCATCTGTTGAGAATTCGAAAGGACAAGGACCTCTAACGAGCAAGGAAGCAAGCTCGGGTGCAGAAACTCATAATACTCCATTATATCCTAAAACAGTCAGATTTTTCAATTGAGGTGTAACCACATTGATAGTTCTTGTCCCAATAAGGTCAGATTTTGCAATTGATTTTTCAAGCGTGAGGTTAGAAAGTCGAGGATGACAAATCGTTGACACATCCGGTCCAGTCACTTTGCAGCCTAATAAGGTCAGATTCTTCAAGTTGGGGCACATGGAGAGAAAACCATCATAAAACGAGATAAAACGAAGATGTAAAGTTGTTAGAGATGAAAACTCTTGTGCTGATGTGAGTACAATCTCATCGCAACGACTAGGAGGCCGGCTTAAGGTGAGACGTTTGAGAGTTTGAGAACCTGGAAGAGATGCAAACCTGGGCTTCAAGTCATCATAGCTGGTCCCATACACACAATTAATGTTGACATGATCGACATTAAAGGAGAATGCATGGTTTATGATCCTTTGGCCAACGTGATGGGCATGTTTTACACGAAGAAAAAGATTGAAAGAAGACAAGGGAAGTTGATTATTGCGGCGAGAGAGAAGATGAGTAACAAAGTTGGACAAGTTGTGGAGTGTTTTGAAATGGAGAGTTGAAAGAGTAAGAGTGGGAAGTGAAGTCCAGAGATAGCGCCATCTGGGAGACAAAACACTAGATCTAACAGCATATTTTAAACAAACACAAGACAGGATTTTAAGGAGGAGATCATCTGACAAACCACTTAGTCTGTCATCCATTCTCAAACTAAACTAAGGAGATTGGATATTACAGACTGGATCGAAGTAAACTATAAGGGCGTGCGGGGCACAGTTCGGTGACCCCTTTCGGGGACCGAATGTGCCGATCGGTGGGTGGCGCCAATCACTCGGGGACCGATGAGAGGGGAGGAAATTCGTGGGAGAGGCACCGATGAGAGGAGAGGAAAGAGAAGGTGGTCCCTATCAAATCAACCAATCACAGCTTTCCTTTTTTTTTTTTTTTTAAAAAAAAAAAAACCAATTCACCTAAGAGGGGAGTGGCGCCATCAAATTGGGGTGTTAGGGGAGTTTAAGAGGGGAGTTGACGTGGCACACGGGGATTGGTTTGGCGTAAGAGAGGGGACTCACCTATTAGGTGAGCACCCCCTTCACCCTAAGATGGAGGAGGGAGACTTCAATTTAGGGTTGGGAGGAAGCGTGCGTTTGAAAGGCATTACAACTCTTTTAGACTTGCACAATGGTCCTTCTTGAGGTTTGCCAAAATAATTATAGATTCAAGTTAAATCCCTTTATCTTTTTTCGATGAGATTCGAATGGGGATCTATATTTATAAAAACCGGTGGGTTGGTTAACGTTTTTTTTTTTTGAAAACCGAAAGTAGCGGCTTGGTTATAGACTTATAGTTATTATTTTTTCCATACCCATCATAATCGAACCAAACCGACATGTAATAAATCTTTGTAGGATTTAGGACTTTTCACCGTATTTTTAATATTTGATTTTTTTTATTGAAGATTTTTAGTACTTATCGGTTTTTCATATCATTTTGTGGTTTTGGTTGAATATTTATTTGAATTTATGGAATCTATCATATCACTTTATTTGAATATTCGATAATAATTGATATTAATATTATAGATTAAATGTATTTTTTAATACTATGTAATATACTAATATATGCAAATATGCAATAACAATTTATTTCATGTTAAAAAAATTAAGCTATTTTTAGCTAAGGTAAATACACGGTTAACCAACCAAAACCGACCCGCTATAACCATCAAAATCGAATAACCACATGGCATTCTCATACTAATAAAAGAGTTTACTTAATGTAACATGGCATTCTCATACTAATAAAAGAGTCTACATAATGCCACATGGCATTATTCTCTCCTTCAATTTACTAATATTATTATTATTAATTAATTAATACAAAACAACGAAAAATTCCTTAACAACTTAATACTAATATTTTATTGTCTACTTATTGATCATTTACTTTTGAATTATCTAAAATATATAATTAGTAACAATTCTACTTATAATAAACAATTTCAAATAATGTCAATGTAACAATACCTTATTCTTTAAAAGATTTTTTTTACTATATGTTTAAAACATCTGTTAAATAAATTATTATTTTATATTATAATGATAAAACTGGTAAAGAATAGGTTAATCTGTTACTTGAAAATCGGTTTACTTCCATGCTTTAAAAACACTTTTAGTGTTATTAGACTCGTATAATACACGGGTTTAAAGATAGAATATCTTCATAATAATTTTGATGCAAGTCTATACTCACCGGATGTCCTAAATGGAGGTATATTGATCGCAAGAATAGTTTATGCAATGGAACTCTACTACAGGTCCTATCACTGGGTGATCAGGTTATTGATGCACTCGTATTATCAGGAAGTAATACTGGCACTCGAATGTTTATCCCTAGATTTCGTTTAATACTGCCAAACAGAAGGATTACGTTTAAATTGAAAAGAAGACAGTTTCCTCTCGCCCTATGTTTTGCCATGACAATGAATAAAAGTACAAGACAATTTCTATGTAAAGTTGGTTTGTTTCTACAAGAATCGGTTTTTACGCATAACCAACCCTTGCGTCATCTATGGTAAAAAAAATTCACTTATATAAATTTATGAAGACAACATAAAATTAAATAAGTTATAATTTTATATCCTTAAACCCGTGTAATACACGGGTCTAATAATCGAGTTAATTATATATAACACTCCTACTAAATATTATTTAGTTTAATTAGTTTAATATCTTACGAATAATATTTAGTTTAAATTTAAGAGTTAAATGCCATTTTAGTCCCTGTGGTTTGGGTTATTTTGCCAGTTTAGTCCAAAGGTTCCATTTTTCGTCTGTGGGTTCAAAAAGGTTTCACCGTTGCCATTTTAGTCCACTGGGTTAACTTCATCTATTTTTTCTGCTAACAAGAAGGGCAATTCGGTCATTTTATATGGCGGAATTGCCTAGTTAATAAAATTACATATAAAATGACCGAATTGTCCGTCTCGTTAACAGAAAAAATGGATGAAGTTAACCCAGTAGACTAAATGGTAACGGCGAAACCTTTTTGGACCCACAGGAAAAAAAATGAAACCTTTGAACTAAACTAGCAAAATGGCCCAAACCACAGGGACTAAAATGGCATTTAACTCTAAATTTAATGTATATTTCTCATTTATAATATTATTTATTTGAATTAGTTATTACTTTTATATTTTTCTATTTACTTCAAATTCAAACTTAGTTATCTAATTTGAATTTCCAATTTATAAATAAGCAACACTTTCTTGCTTGTTGTTGTAAAACATGCATTGGGAGTTTTTTAAAAAATATTGTATTTTTCACTTTTAACCTAAAGGTTTTATCTTTTGAAATTTTAACCCCAATGACTTTATTACTTTTTATTCAAAGTTTTTTTTATCTTTTGCAATTTAACCCTAATGCTTTTTTATTTTCAATTTGGTTCCTCATACTTTTTATCTCTCGCAAGTTTTTCGTTTTACGTTTCGTTCTAAATTTTGTGAGTCAACATGCTGCAACGTGCGTGTGGGGTTCAACGTTTTTCGTCGCTTTTTCCCGTTTGACAGTATTTTTCTCCGCTTGACAAATTCGTCGCAACGTGCGGGTCCTAGATCGACTTAGTTATTATTTTCTGCGTTTACGTTTCTGTCTAATTTATTCGTATTAACACGCCGCAACGAGCGTGCGTGGTTCAACGATTTTACGTCGGTTTTTCGTTCAGTGTTATCTTTTACTTTTTTATTTTATTTTTACGAGCTTTTCTAATGTTGGTGGTCGCTGACAGTGGTGTGACATTAGTGCTACTTGGCACGATTTTACGAACGTATTTAACCTATTAAGTTTTTTTTACTAATACTTTGTTTCAAGTTTACCACTATATCTTCTTTACTTAAGAAAAACTAATTTTTTTACGTGCATATTTTATGTACGTGTCGGTATAAATTCGATTTGCTCTACGTTTCGACGTAAATTTTTTCTGAAAACAAGCCAGGTCATATATAATACGTTTACATTTAACAAAACATTTTTACGTGCATATTTTTATGTGTGTGTTGGTATAAATTCGAGTTGGTGTATGTTTCGACGTAAACTTCTTTTTTTGGAAACGAGCCAGGTCAAACATAATATGTTTTCATGATTAATTTTATGAATGTTTTCTAAATTTTGTTTCGAACCGAGTGGAGTCAAATTGTGGTTTTTTTCCCTTTTTTAAAAAGATCTAATTAATCATACATATCAGCTTTTCCGTTATACACGTTACATTTTCTATGTATGACTCGAGTCACATATAATACGTTATCATTGTACGGTATAAATTTGATTTACTTTATGTTTTGATCCAATCGCAATGCTTATATAAGTTACATTGAGTTTAATTAGATACGTCGAAACGCGTGCTTTCATATGGTTAACACATCACATAACGTTTGAACTAATCCATTCGACATTTGCGATGTACCCGCACCGCAACACGCGCGGGTCTTATTGCTAGTTTTGGATAAATTTGCAAGAACCTAGTTAACTATATATTTGAACGTTTTGTTTAGTTTGGTATCAAATAGATTTTACAAAACTTTCTTATAAATGTAACTTTTTATTATTTAATATATAGAATTACATTTATTCAACCCGTCTAATAAAGGAGGTTTTTAAAGATATATTATTTTATTATTTAATATATTAAATTCATTTATTCAACCCGTGTAATACACGGGGTTATAACCTAGTATAACAATAAACAATGTTACATTTTCCTTTCACCCTCGATTAAGCTTTTAAGAAAAAGCTCATTCTCAATAAAAAGTCTTGTTTGGTTGGAGAAATTTGAAACTTTTAGTTGAACGCTCCTACTAGTAGCGTTTAAAAGAAGCTACAAGCTTTTAGGGGAAAATGACTATATTAACCTGTAAAGATAATGAACTTTTTAATTATGTTTTCTTAAGTATGTCCATTTTAGTCATTTTATACATTTTATTAAAAGCTTCAGCTACTCTGTCAAACACCTAAATATATCTAAAAAACTACAGCTACCAGCTATCAGTTTCCAACCACCAGCCATCAGCCACCAGCTACTTTTGCCAAACATACTCATAGAAAAAATTGCATTATTAAGGTGCATTATTAAAAGGGTATATTTGTCTTAAAATACATAATTATCGAAAAAAGGTATATTTGATATTTTAAAGTTTTGAGAGTGAATCTCTTTTTAGCTCAATCTAAGCTTCTCTAATTCATGTTTATTTGTATTTTCATTTTAAATATTTATGAAAATTATGCTCATTTTCATGGCATGCTTATGATGCAAAGGAACCCACCATTCGAACATGAAGTCTCTACCTCTAGGGATGTTCATTATTCGAATATAATCTGATTCGAATAAACTGAATTTCGATTTGATTCGAATCGAATCGAATTCAGATAACGAATTCAAGTTCGGGTCTTGGTTTACTGGATTTGGATTTGAATTTTGAATACGATCTTCTTGATTCGAATAAAGAACATATATTTCATGTTTTTTTTTTACAATTTTTTATAAAGGACGTGAGAAAAGTGTGGAATAATATGAATAAATTGTTAGAAGTTGGGACTATCATTATGTTGCTTTCGTTATGTTTTAATGTTCTTACTTCTTAGTGTTCAATTTGGAATGAAATATGAATTAGATAGATAAAATTTTATTAAAGTAGTAATTTAGTTTTATTTAAAAAAAAATCATCTTTTATATTTTATTCAAATAGATTGAAATTTGAATAAACCAAATTCGATTAGAATAAGCAGCCCTAGCTGCATCTATGTTATCCAGTAGCTCTTAATTAAGTTCTTTTTTTTTTTTTTTTTTTTTTGAAAGGTGTAAATTATTCGCGAATGTCGGGAGGTCTAGCATACGTTGTCTTAACCGGGTCCGCGCTAGAGAGCCCCCTCGCACAATAGATCCCCAATTTAAACCCCTATCACCAAGACTCGAACTTGAGACCTTGAGGGGAAAACTCACCCGAGCCCACCATAAGTGGAACTTAAATACCCGTGGCCACCACTAGTAGATCTTAATTAAGTAGCTCATAAAACTTTGTTTGTAAGCAACACAAACAATAAATCAAAAACTATAGGGTTAAGGTACACAAGAGGCTCCTTTGTGAAAACCAGAGGTGAAACATGAAAGGAAGTTACAAAGAGTTGACCCAACTCCAGTCAACGTTAGTCTCCTAATCTCTTTTCAAAGCTCTACTTTGGGCTTTCAAGAGACTGTTACAGAGATGGAAACAAGAACTTAAGTCGCAACCAAATCAGGTGTTTCCGCTTCAACAGACACCAACGCAGTGTGCACTCTTCCCACCCAACCATCGAGCCGGTCACGCAGTGATTTGATTTGAGAAATTCCCAAAACTCTTGGTTGCACCCATGAAACATAAACGGTCCCATCAACTTGATCGATTATCCCTTCAATAAGATGAACCTGCAATAACAATATATTATTTACAACGTATGAACTCAAGTATGCATCAAGTTGTTGCCTTGTCGGTAACAGTTAAGAGCTTACAGATAGACTCTTCATGAGAAGATACTCAACATCTTCAACCGTAAGTTTTGTCCGCTCTGCAATGACGCCCAGCGGAATAGTCCTGTCCTCTGACGGTCGACTACAGGCAAACATATTTTAACAAACCGATCATTTATGTACTTCTATAAAGGTTTGTAATCAGAAAGCATTAGGATATAACAAAACCTGAAGATAATTTCCATTAAACAGAGAATGTTAATTTTTTCCAGAAGTTTCTTCTCGTTTTCCACCAAAGCAGGTTGAGCAGTAAGTGAAGCATTATGAACACGACATAGTTCTTGATAACGAACTAAATCTCCAGAGTTAAACGCTTCAAGAATGTAGTAGAGCCATTCAACCTTTGTCCCGAGCAAACTCTTTACCTGCACAACCGCAAACATGGAACATTAAATTTAAAAAATTTATAAGTAGATACAAGAAACCATTACGCCAATATACTCACAATTGGATGTGCAAGTAGCTCTCCAAAGTTGTAGACATTCTCTCCCAGCAATGCAGATAGCGATAGATCAAAAGCAAGATCCTATTAACACAAAATATTAACAAAAAATACAAACGTTACAGAAAGAAAGAAAGCCCAAAACCATAAGTAACCGCATACCAGCTTAAACGAATCTGATAAAGACTCGACGGAGGTGTATGCTAAATAAAGAAGAGCGCTTTTGTAGAATTCAGCAAACTCTTGACAAGATTTATGGTACTGAGATGACACCCAATAGTAATTAGCATACACTGATGGATCAATGTCGGTCATGCTATCAAGTGTACTCTTCCCGTCATCTAGAAGCTTCTTGCACTCCTTTTGATCTCCTTTCTCAAGATTATACATCGCTATTTGCATCTTAATGTAAAGGACTGGTTCCTCTATACGGGTTTCTTTTGTAGCTCTGAGCTTTTCAATCACCCCATTGAGATAACTGATTGCAGCGTCTTTTTCTGAGTATTGGCGAGAGACTATAACAGCAAAGTGTGCTAGCTTTAGAAGGTTGATCTTAGTCTCGAAGTCGGTTATGAAATTGTTATATAGTTGTATGAGAGCATCGCCAGCCTGAAACAAACATCATGCAATAAGTTAAATGTGCACAATGCAGAAAACATAATTTAAATTTACTGTTCATAACAAAGCATGGCAAGCTCAAGTTCTACTAATCCGTATAGAAACTGCAATTGAGATTAAGCAAGCTCCACCTAACATTAAGCATTGACCATGAATAGTCAGAGCGTGACTACTCAATAGAAACTTGACAAATGTTCTAATCTGATAAACAATGAATCATGGCTACAATGAGACAAAGGCATAGACACAGCCAAACCGTAGGCATAAAGGCATCTGCACTCTGGTGACCTCACGAATAGTTCTCTCTAGGGCTGTAAACGAACCGAATGTTCAGCGAACAGTTCGTGAACCGTTCGGCGGGAAGTTCGTTTATGTTCGTTCGTTTAATAAACGAACGAACATGAACCAGAAATTCCGTTCGATTAGTTAAATGAACGAACATGAACAAAGGTCTCGTTCGTTCAATTGTGTTCGTGAACGTTCGGTAAGGTGTTCGTGAACATTCGTTCATTTGCGTTCGTTTATGTTCGTATGTTCGTGTTTTAATTAAAGATTTTTATACTTTCATATATTTTATCTATACTTTTTATACTATTAAACTTTTATTTATATCATTACCCTAACAATTAAACTAGGAAACCCTCTTTCACCTTGTTTATGCACCATTTCCCTTTCTTTTCTCATTATTTACATCGACGAATATGATTCACCTCCGTTCCACAATAAGGGATTCAAGTTCTAGTGCTACTCTCTGGGCCATCCACCTTTATCCTTCATCGTGTTTGCCAAATTTATTTGTGTTCGCTTGTGTTCGTGAACCGTTCGTGAACACGCGCATTTCCTTAATGAACGAACACGAACATAAAATCTCATTCGGTAAGTGTTCATGAACCATTCGTGAACACATTTATTTCCTTAACGAACGAACACGAACAAGGCCTCGTTCGTGTTCGTTTACAGAGTTCTCTCTCTCCACATTGGCCGACGTCACGGACGGCGGACCCCACTTCTCTCTATCTCCGATTCCTATCTACATTACTCATGTCTCCGTCCAGCCGCCCCTGGTCGTCCGTGACCCTATGTTGTCAAAAGCCCTTCGGGCACGTGCCTAGGCCCTCAGGCGAGACGCTAACATGCCTTGCTGCCATCCAGGCGCTCTGGCGACCTTCAAACGAGATTTCAGCTGGATTTTGGTTAGATTTCGCAACATTCCGGTAAAATCCTGAAATTTCCGGCAAAATTCTGCAAATCTGTAATATCCAAAAACAGCCTGAAGCAGCCCAAAACAAGCCTAAAACATGTCTAAATTCTAAACTCTCAAAAAGAAAAACGTTATGTTCATGCAAAGCGTCTTGCTTATCTCGGCCCTCTCTTTTAAGCGCCTTGCGTCTAGGCCCAAGGCTCACCCTTTACGCCTTAAGTGTGCCTTGCGCATTTGACATCTACGCAGTGACCACAGACAACTCCACTCGACACCTGTGCCGCTCTCCACTCTTCACCATCACAAAAATGCCACGTCTACCACAAACGCCCTGCCGAACAACAATTCCAGATGATCTAAATTCCAAATCTAAACTAAACTGTCTAAATCCTATTTCATCACACCACCAAACCAAGCCCATAGCTTTCACCTCCAGCTCACTAAAAACTAAACAAATCTTCTAAACCATCCATAACAATCAAATCAAATAGAAACCCTAGACTACTTAATACATAATTACATATCCACTACATTCTATTATACAATATAACCAAATTGCATGAACAAACAACAGAACTAGACCTGAAAAACGGCAAGAGCAACGAACTGTTCGAGCTTCAAAGTGAGTTGATGCCATAGCTTCCTTTGGTACAAATCGGCCAGCGTATTGTACCAATCGGATAGCTCAGGGTGAGTGGTACGAAGAGAATCGAGGTACTGAAGAGCCGCCATCTTTGACTGACTCTGGTGACGATGAGTTGTAGAGGTGATCTCCTGTTGAAGATTTTTATATAAACCCTAGTTTGTGTTCTGTATCGTTGATGTTTTCGTTTTCCTCAAGAAACGAACAATTGGTGTTCAATTTGGGGGTTCTGCAGTCAGGATCTTGACCCGACCCAGATATCCATTTATGTTTTCAATTGTTGTTCTTTTAGTATTGTTTAAATTTTAACGAAGAAAAAAATGCCCGGATAGTTTCTGTGGTTTCACCTATAGTCCCTAACTTTCTAAAACTACTTGAATAGTCCCCAAGTTTTCGATTTTTGTTCTCGGATAGTCCCTGAGTCTAACTTCAGTTACTTTTCTCAGTTAAGTGGGTGTTGAAATGACCAAAATGCCCTTTCCTTAAAAAGCCAAACCATAGGGACTATCCGGGCATCTTTTTAATTTTTATTTATAAAACCCCACCACCACACTTCATCTTCAACCTCCACCCACCATCACTCTCCTCCACCCTCCACCCTCCACCATCACCGCCACAGAAAACATGGTGGCTCGACATTGGCAGAGAAAAGTGGGTTGCCGCTTTCAGATCATAAAGAAATGCAAAACAACCAAGCTCAGATTCACATGTCTAGCAGTTTTTATTTATTCTTTTCATGCTACCATAACTAATTCACAACCACAATCCTTTAAATGTCAAAACAGTAAATCATGGATCACAAAGATGTAGGGTCAACACCTGACAGTTATAAGAAATACAAACAATTTCCGGAAAAACATTCACTAACCGAGAAGTTGGAAAGAACGGGCGTGCGTGTATGTGGGTTGCCGCTGCTTCTCTTCTGAATTCAAGACCCGAAATCCAATGATGCACAATCAGAATCTGCTCATCCCCTGCTGCTCGATGTCCACTTGCCGGACCCAATCACAGCAGCCACCGCCGCCACCTAGGGTTACGACGGAACCCTAGATGCGCCGTCACTGATCACCATCATCGTTTGTCGTCTTAGAACACCGGAAACCACCACTGAATCCCTCGTCGGTCATCACCACCACAGCGCCGCCGGAAAACAGTCATGGCGATGCGAGTCCCGAATCGGAGCCAAAAAACGTGGTGGCTCGACATTGGCAGAGAAAAGTGGAGGTTGAAGATGAATTGTGGCGGTGAGGGTGGATGAGGGTGATGGTGGGTGGAGGTTGAAGATGAAGTGTGGTGGTGGGGTTTTATAAATAAAAATTAAGAAGATGCCCGGATAGTCCCTGTAGTTTGGCCTTTTAAGAAAATGGCATTTTGGTCATTTCAACATCCACTTAACTGAGAAAAGTAGCTGAAGTTAGACCCAGGGACTATTCGAGAACAAAAATCGAAAACTTGGGTACTATTCAAGTAGTTTTAGAAAGTTAAGGACTATAGGTGAAAAAAGGTGACACCACAGGGACTATCCGGGCATTTTTCTCTTTAACGAATTAAAAGAAGGCTATACATTTTTAGGTTTTGATATTTTTATGCAATGTAATACATTTGATATATAAAATTTTATTATTTATATTAACCCATAAAGGCTATACATTTTTAGGTTTTGAATTTTTTATGCAATGTAATACATTTGATATATAATTTTATCATTTATATAACTCATGTTCAGTTAAATATTCGTGTAGTTTCTGTTTTTGGTTATGACTTAATACAAAAAAAAAGTCGAATTAACCAATAACCGAACTAATGAACGCAAAAGGTTTGTTTGACAGGTTCATGTTGATTTCAAATAAATCTCAAATTACATTTTTATATGTAATTTTTTTAGGGAATTGGCCTGTAATAATCTCATCTATACCTTATTGGCCATTAATAATTTCATCTCAGAATATTCCCCCCTACAATGGTCCCCCATTAAAAAAACTTAACGGAGTTAAGCTTTTTTTTCCAAATTACAAACAGATTTTTTAGTGCTTTTGATCAGAATGACGATACGAGTCCACTGATGTAAAACTTACTTTGAAATGGTGCTCCAAGTGACTTGATTTTTGTTAATTGGAAATTTAAACACCCCAATTGAAGCGTCGATTTCATCGTTTGGAGCACCGTTTCGAGTCAAGTTTTACATTAATGGACTCGTATCGTCGTTCGGATCAAAAGCCCTAAAAAATCTGTTAGTAGTTTGGAAAAAAACTTAACTCCGTTAAGTTGTTTTAACTGGGGACCATTGTAGGAAAAATAGGTGAAAGGTGGGACTGGTAGGGGAAATATTCTGAAGTCGGATTATTAATGCCAACTAGGTGGGATTATTAGAGGCCAATTTCCCTTTTTTTTGGTATAATTTTATGTACTAAAATTTAATGTATACTATGCATTTAAGTTAGCTTCCTGTGAGTAGCATTTAAATCTTAATAAAATAATGTATGATAAAAAAACATTAACTTTACTATTGTTATACTAATTTAATTGTGATTGATGTCAACTTAAACAAAACCAAAAGTTAGATATGAAATTTAAGTTAGTAAAGATAAATAGCATTCACATTCAATCTATCAACACAACTCCAATCTTTAAAATTTTAATAAAAATTACTAAAATGTTGCTACATTCCATCCACCACTTTTATACCCCATCCTATATTTAAAAAAAAAAAAAATCATAACACTAGCTTTTTGTATATAAGCTACTAGTCATCCTCCATCAAATTATTGTGAGCGTATAAAAACGAGAAATATAACAAAATAAGTGTTTGTGAATAAGATACAAATAAAAAATGATAGATGAGATGTGGAAGGTTTTTAAAAATAAAAGATAAATTTTGAAAGGTATAATTTTTAGTGGTAGAGGGATATGAATGCTCTAAGAGTAAAATGTTCATATTATGAATCAGTTTTTTTTTTTTTATAAACAACATTAAAACAGATAAAAAGAACCCATTTGAAATTTAAAAAAAAATATTTAGTTTCTATTTTTTTATTTTGTGGGTTCACTCGGTAAAGCTTCTGACAAATAAAAGAAACTTTTTTTTTTTAATTTTCGGGTTTCGTTTGTAAAGTTTTCCGACAAAAAAAATATATTTATTTATTCAGTTTTGGCGGGTTCCGTCATAAATGGTCGGTAAGTTATCCGATATAAAAATATAAATACTTCTTTTTGGATTTAGTGGGTAACGTTGGTAATTACCGATGAAATTTTTCATTGATGATACTCATTTGTTTAGGAGGGAGATATTTAATGTGTGGTTGGTATTGTGATATCAAACTCTACCAAGATAATAATATGATCCCAGTACAACACAATTTAAAATTTTAAATCAATATCAATATCTACATCTACATATGTAATAAAACCAAGCCAGAAATGTGTAAATCAAAATACATTTTTTCCTTAAAAATTACATGTGAAAAAACCACACAAATTAAATTCAACTAGGATTGAGATCCGCCGCAATGCGGCGGGGATTCTTTAGTTATAACTAAGTCGATCTAGGACCCGCACGTTGCGTCGTGTTAACTCGCAAAATTTAGAACGATACGTAAAAACGTTAAACCAAAGACGCAGTCGATCTAGGACCCACACGTTATGTTAAACCTGTCAAACGGGAAAAAATAGACGATGTAAAAACGTTCACCCACACACGCACGTTGCGTCGTTTTAAGTCGCAAAATTTAGAACGAAACGTAAAAACGTTAAATCAAAGACGCACGTTGTGATGTGTTAAGTCACAAAATTTAGAACCAAGCATAAAGCGAAAAAATTGCGGAAAATGAAAACTATAAAGGACCAAAGTTGAAAGTAAAAAAAGTTGTGAGAATAGATTGCAAAAGATAAAAAGTTTTGGGTTAAAAGTAAAAATCATTTTTTTTGGAAACCCCCAAATGCCAAGGTTACGACAACCATATGCATAACCATTTTTTCTTTGGAAAACCCCCAAAGCACACCCTGTGTTGCGGCGGGGCGTAAAACGGTGTCAAATAGTACGAATGTCACACAACCGTTATCGACCACCAACACTGACTCGACCTAGGATCTGCGTGTTGCGACGAACCTGTCAAACATGAAAAAATATAAGTAAAAAAGTTGAACCACATATGCACGTTGCGCCATGTTAACTTGCAAAATTTGAAACAAAACATAAAAAAGTTGAACCACATTCGTACGTTCCATCGTATTAACTCGAAAAATTTAGAACTATGCATAAATCGAAAATTTGCCAAAGATGAAAAGTATAAGTGACAAAAGTTGTAAAGTTAAATTGCAAATAATGAAGAGTTTTGGGTTAAAGTTAAAAAAACAAATTATGTAGGGTTAAAATTGAAAAAGGTAAAAATATTTGGGTTAAAAGTAAAAAATCAAGTTTTTTTTTGAAAAACTCCCAAAGCACAAGTTACAAATTGTTATGCACAAAAAGTTTGTTTATTTATATATGGAATAATTGCAAATAATGAAGAGTTTTGGGTTAAAGTTAAAAAAACAAATTATGTAGGGTTAAAATTGAAAAAGGTAAAAATATTTGATTTAAAAGTAAAAAATCAAGTTTTTTTTTGAAAAACTCCCAAAGCACAAGTTACAAATTGTTATGCACAAAAAGTTTGTTTATTTATATATGGAATAATTTATCAACTCAACTTCTATCTTTAAAATTTTAATAAAAATTACTAAAATCTTACTACATTCCATCCACCACTTTTGATACCCCATCTCCTATATTTTAAAAAAAAATCATAACACTAGCCTTTTATATATAAAAAGATACTATTTATGCTTCATCAAATTATTGTGAGTGTATAAAAACAAGAAATATAACAAAATAGGTGTTTGTGAATAACATAACGATAAAAAATGATGGATGAGATGTGGAAAGTTTTTTAAAATAAAAGATAAATTTTGAAAAGTATAATTTTTAGTGGTAGAGGGATATGAATGCTCTAAGAGTAAAATGTTCATATTATGAATCAATTTTTTTTATAAACAACATTAAAACGGATAAAAAGAAAACCCATTTGAAATTTAAAAAAAATATTTAGTTTCTATTTTTTTATTTCATGGGTTCACTCGGCGAAGTTTCTGACCAATAAAGGAAACCTTTTTTTTTAATTTTCTCGTTTCATTTGTAAAGTTTTCCAACAAAAAGAATATTTACTCAGTTTTGGATTTTGCGGGTTCCGTCGTAAATGGTTGGTAAATTATCCGATAAAAATATATATATTTGTTTTTGGATTTAGTGGGTAACGTTAGTAAATACCGATGAAATTTTCCGTTGATGATACTCATTTGTCTAGTAGTGTCATATTTAATGTGAGGTTGGTATATGTGATATTAAACTCTACCAAAATAATAATATGATCCCAGTACAACAAAATTTAAAATTTTAAATCAATATCCACATCTACATATGTAATAAAACCAAGCCAGATTGTAAATCAAAATACATTTTTTCCTTCAAAAATACATGTGAAAAAACCACACAAATTAAATTAAGAATATTCGCCCACATATAGAATGACTATGTGCATTCATGGATTTCTTCCACTGCTAGTGTTTAGGGGGTAGGGGCACTCATCAGTTACCACACACTAATCACTCACAACATTCAATCAAGTTTCGTCACATCATCGAGCTTTATTCCATCACTAGTGATGGATTTTAGTGGAAATGCCCATCACTCACCACACAAACATCTACCATTGAAAAACAACTCACCACCACAAACATCACCACGCGTGCTCACTATCACGCTTATATCATTCCACGCGTTATAGAGGAGGGTGGTGGCGGTGTTTCACAACGATCCACGCGTGAACAGTTCATCACCACGGGGCGCGCCGTCCCCCCTTATATATTACTTTCTAGCAATCTGGACTATTAATTTTATAGTGTGGTTACTAACGGAAGTAGGGGATAATGACACAAGGTTGTGGAAGTCTGCATCACAAGCAATGAGTATCAGATCATCATCTTCATCCCTGTATTTAAGATGGAGTTTTGTATTTTCCAACTTAATTCTTTGAGCAACCTGGTTTTTCAGTTCCAACAGTCCTGATGAAATAGGGATTCTAAACTTTATCATATCATCTTTATAAGTTGCCTTAACTGTCACCATTCTGCATTCATCTAGGACTTTGGCCACCTTCTTCTTTGGGGATGCTGATGCATGAAACACATCAAAAGCATCTGAAATCTGGACCATCTGACCATCAACAAACTTATAATCGTTGCGACCCGATGTATGCTGTATCGCAGTCCTTTTTCTCCAGCGTATCACGCCTAGAAGTAACCTCGCTGCGTAGTATATACCAAAACGCGCTCCTGGAGGCTTGGAAAAGGGAGTCACTGTCTCTGTGGATTCATCTGGTTCTTTAACCTCTTTTAACCGCTGTGAAGAAGAAAGTAGCATGCGAATCATCTCGCCTTCGGGTGATGGGTTTAATCTAGAAATTACAAAAGAATTATGCTTGCCACAAATCCACCACCTTGCTGAAAAGCCATGATGATTACTTGAACAACTCCACCGCTTAACCCTTATCAATAGAAACACAGCAACATATATACCAAACCGGACAGTTTTCTTGTTGCGATTCGGTATTGGCCAACTGGCTATATTGAACTTGCGACAAACACGCTTCAGTGTAGAACGGCTAACTATAAAAAGAACGAGGATAAATCAATATCAAGGATTAGGATCAAATACAAAGGATCCTAATTGTAAGAAGTGTAAGAAGGATTTATAGAGTGACAAGTGTCCAATAACCTAAAAAAACCCACTACACAAAAAAACCCCACTACAAAAAAAAAAAAAACCTTAAACATCCACCACCACCAAAAACCTAAACCCCCACCCCCTCCCCACATCACCCACCCTAAAAAAAAAAAAAATTTTTTTTTTTTTTTTTTTGCCGAGGGGGTGGGGGTTTAGGTTTTTGGGTGGGGGTGGGTGTTTAGTTTTTTTTAGGTTTTTTTTTTTTTTTTTTTTTGGGGGGGGGGTTAGGTTTTTGGGTGGTGGTGGGGTGGGGTGGGGGTGGGTGTTTAGGTTTTTGGTGGTGATGTAGTGGGTTTAGTTTTAAGTTATTGGACACTTGTCAATCTATAAATCCTTCTTACACTTCTTACAATTATAAAATTATAAGCCTTTGTAGAATAACTTGACCCCAATATCAATACACGAATAAACAATATAGTACAAATATAAAAGAACCTACCACCAAGTTTCGTGGATGCTTCCTCCATTGGCTTTCCAAAATATTGCTTAATGTTCTCTGGTGTAATAGAATCCATTTTGCGCTTTCGCCTTTGTTTAGTACATGCTCCTTTTTCTCCGGTAACCACATCAATATTCTTGCCTGTAACATCATCCATAGATATATCCTTTGTGCCAACATCGAAAGAAGAAGATTTAACTTGCAACTTCAGCTTTTGCACCAGATTTTGTGAGTCTGCACAATTGTTCATGTCAACTGGTAGAAAAAATTCCAACACATAACTGTCATCATGTTCCCTGCTATGCAAGTAGATGGCTAAGCAGCTAGTTAAACCGCTCATGCGCGCATTGTGAACCAAAGAATACTCATCTTCTCTTAGTTTGGTTACATCTGCACAAAAACATGAACCGTGAGATGACAATGCCCTCCCAACAACACCCTTGGATTTTATCAAGTGATGCTCTCGGCAGGCTTCTCGAAAGTGCCAAACACGCAAGTCATGAACGTAAAATGGTAGACCGGTTGTTGACATGCAGACTTCCCCTATGCAACTAAAGTTAAAGCTATTACATGACATTTCTATGTTTCTTTCGGTTGCCACAAAGCTACTCGCCGATGACACTTTCCACGTCTGTGCAAGTGGTAACTTGTGAGTGAAGCAACAATCTTTCAAAATCTTGAAGATTTCATCTAGCTCATTTTGTGAGCTTTTAAACCCCCGAGCCACATAAGATGTAGGGAAATCAAATGCTTGTGGTGATGTCAGGTTTACTGCCTGCATGATAACAACAAGCTATAAGTTAACAAAAATATTTTTATGTGTTTTAAATAACCAAAAACCAGATATGTTTATATAGAAGGTTACAATGAAAAGGATAATGATAAAACTAACAATAATACTAACCAACTAATGATAATGATAAAACACCAATAACTATTCTAATATTCAAACAAGAGTTAGCATAATGACTAACAAACACACTTAAATATAAATGCGGGAAAATCATGAAAATAGGCATTTTGACCAAGACTTTTAACAAAATAGGCATTGACTTTGTGGATTTGTAAAATAAGCAAACCAATAAGAAAATGACAAGTAAGCAGATTTGACACCTTTTTAGCCCACTCTCCGACTTTCTGGCACCTTTTTTGACCACAAAAATTATACTTGGATCGACATCTCACCAAATAACCAATAAAAAAATACAAGTGTAAAATGTCGGTATTATTTTTGCCTACCGGCAAAAAGCAGGCACCAAAAAAGAGGGGGGGGGGTGCATCAATCAAAAAATTACAAGTGTAAAAGTGCAAGCACTATCTTTGCGGGCTAAAGGAGCAGACACCATTTTTGCCTACACAGAAAAAGAGGGAGTTGTTTTCCCATGTGGCAAAAATGTGTTTGCTCCTTTAGCCCGCCGACAAACATATAGTGACTGCTCTTTTACAGTTGTAATTTTTTGATTGGTTATTTGATGATATGTGAACACATGTATAATTTTTTGTGGGAAAAAAGGTGCCACAAAGTTGGAGGGTAGGCTATAAAACTTTCCCATCTCTTATTGGTTTGTTTATTTTACAAATCTCAAAAGTCAATGCCTATTTTGCTGAAAATGATAGTCAACAAGCCTATTTTCCTTTTTCATGATTTCCCTTCAAATGATAAATCAAATAATAATAATTATAATAGATAATAAACCCAACTAAATCAAATAATAATAACTATAATAGATAATAAACCCGGCTAACAATATGATCATATCGCGAGACTATGTACACACCTTAAGGGTTTGTTGAACTTCTTGAACTTCATAGGCACAATCAAGATATCTAGAAGATGTGATGGATTCAAGTACACCAACACATGACATGGTAAGAGAATCAAACACCGGCAAAACCAGATATCCATGAAGATCCCCACGAATAGCGCAATCTCGTAGCGGATGGTTTTTCGAGTAGTACTTGGTGACATCAGGAGTCCACTCGGGAAATTGGCATCTAAATACTCGTACAACAGGGACGAGGTCTACTTCTTTGCACTCCTCATCCACACGAAACCTCTTACGCTCTGATTCCCTCCTGTAGTTATAAAGTCTTTCATCGAGTGTTCCAAGGCCAAAAGGTTGATCTACAGTTTTTAGTAACTTGTACTTCCCGGCTCTACAAGGTGACCAAAACTGAATGAGATTGCATGGGTCACGGAGTGTTAAGCGCGTAAGTGTTTTTTGTATCTTAACATTTACTTCATCTCCAACAATCTTTTCAGCTTTGTTCTTGAAACCTATATAAAGCCAACAAGTTAAGTGAAATGAAGATGATACAATGTTGAAGGATAATTGTGATATAATGTTGAAGGATATGAGAGAATAATTTATAACTGCGTACAATGTTGAAGTATTGGAAGTATACAGTATAACCATGATAAAAAAAAAATTTGAAGTATGAATACTACAAAATTTAACTATTTTAAGTTCAAAGTATGAGACCTACAGTAGATTACTGTTATACAAAGGTGAATGTTATGCCAACTAAGCATTACATAACAAAATATAATTTCAATCATAAGTAAAGTTTGTTGTTATTAGAATATAAGCTAGATAAATATATATTAGATAGTATAAGTTTTATTATTAGGATATAATTATTATGTTATTATTGGTTATTATAAGTTTTGGCAGTTACTCTTTTATTATGCCATGTATATATATTTCATGTATTAACAATATTCATTACCAATTTCGAATACGATCATATCATTTCTCTCAAAAGATTCGAAACCCTAATTCATAGTTTACGTGATCTGCAAATTTCAATCAACAAAGTGGTATCAGAGCCACAAAGATTCACACATAAGATTTCTTCTCTTTCGATCTGTTTTTATTTATTCTCTGTCTGTCTTCATTCCATTAAACCATCGTCATCATGTCAACATCCAATGGAGGAATTCAATCTCAAATTCCAAAATTGCTAGGGCAAAATTACTATCATTGGCATATCCAAATGAAAGTTTTACTAGAATCACAAGACCTCTGGTCAATCATCGAAGATGGATATAGTGAAATCCCCGCCAATGCTTCAGAAAACGATCAGAACACATATAGAGAGAAAGTCAGGAAGGATAAGAAGGCGTTACATGTAATTTTTCAGGCAGTAAACGAAACTGTATTCGAACGTGTGGCAACAAGTAAAACATCTAAAGAAGCGTGGAACATTCTTCATAAGGCATATAGAGGAGAACGCAGGGTTAAAACGGTAAGGCTTCAAACTTTACGATGTGAATTTGATGCATTACGGATGAAAGATGGTGAGTCAATAGAAGAATATATCAATCGGACTACAGTTATAGTAAATCAATTAAGACTAAATGAAGAGGAAGTCCCAGAACAACGAATAATAGAGAAAATACTTAGAAGTCTTACTCGAAAATATGAATCAGTTGTGGTCGCAATCGAAGAATCTAAAGATCTGAATACCATCACAACAGAAGAATTATTAGGAATTCTGCAGTCTCATGAATTAAGATTAAAGCAATATGATGATTCACCAATGGAACAAGCGTTTCAAGTTCAAAGTCAAGGACTGGAACGTTCAAGATTACTTAGATCTGAGAATACAGGAAGAGGAAGGGGTAGAGGAAGAGGCAGATACAATGGACAGATTAGATGTTTTAACTGTCAACGGTTAGGACATATAGCGAAATTCTGTCAAAGGAGAGACGATACTGAAAAGATTAGCAATGCACTTATGCATGAAAAGGAGGAGGATGAGGAAACTATGTTTATGATCTTTAACATAGAAGAAACAACAAAGGACGGTTGCTGGTATTTAGATAGCGGATGTAGCAACCATATGACTGGCGACAAAAGTCTATTCGTCACACTAGACGAGTCGGAGAGAAGGGAAGTTAGGACTGGGGACAACAAAAAATTAGAAGTGTTGGGTTGTGGAGATGTTTCGATCAGATTCAAGGGAGTAGAGAAAAGGGTACCGAATGTATTTTTTGTTGAAGGTTTGAAACATAATCTTCTAAGTGTTGGCCAGTTAGTGCAGAAAGGATATGAAGTTAAATTTCATAACCGTGAATGCACTATAAAGGATCAAAAGGGCATGAGTATAGGGAAAGTTCAAATGACCGGAAACAAAATGTTTCCTTTAAATTTAGAATATGATGATACACCAAGGGCCTATAGCATGATGATACAAGATACCTCTGTATTATGGCACCGAAGATACGGTCATGTTAACTTTGAAACCTTACATATGATGAGTAAATGCAATACTGTAAAGGGTTTACCAAAGATATCGAACTTCTCAAGTAATATATGCGAAGGATGTCTATTTGGAAAACACACAAGGAAGCCATTTCCCAAGACAGCAAGATGGCATGCAACAAAACCTCTACAGCTGGTACATTCAGACATATGTGGGCCCATGAGAACGAATTCGATAGGCGGCTGTAGATATTTTATCACGTTTATAGATGATTACACGAGGAGGACTTGGGTATATTTCTTGAAACTAAAGTCTGAGGCTCTTACACAGTTCAAGATCTTTAAAAGATTAGTTGAAAATCAAATAGAGTACAAAATAAAATCGCTTCGAACCGATAGAGGTGGAGAATTTTGTAGCTATGATTTTCAGAACTTTCTCAAAGAAAGTGGAATCCATCATCAACTAACAACAAGCTATACACCCCAACAAAATGGGGTTGCTGAGCGTAAAAATAGAACGCTGATGGAGCTTAGCCGAAGCATGATAAAAATGAAACAACTGCCTCACTCGTTTTGGGCAGAAGCTGTAGCCTGTGCAACATATATATTAAATCGAACCACAACGAAAAGCGTTCAAGATATAACTCCTCAAGAAGCATGGAGCGGAACGAAACCGAGTGTGGATCATCTCAGAATCTTTGGGAGTATAGCCTATGCTCATATACCGAAGCAACAACGAGGGAAGTTGGATGACAAAGTAGAAAGAACCATTTTTGTCGGGTATAGCGAAAATAGTAAAGCTTATAGACTGTATAATCCAATCACAAATAAGACTATCATTAGTAGAGATGTTACATTTGATGAAAGTCAAGATTGGGGGTCTGTGACAGCAAATGTGGATTCTAATATCATTCAAGTGAATCAAGAACATGATTTGGATACAGAAATGGAACATGCAACTCAAGAACCAAATGCTGCAAACATGCCACAAGATATCGCCCCTCAAAGTCAAAGTCAACCGGAGATACATCCACATAATGAAATAAACAATGAACAGAATGATACCATGGAAGATGACACATCTTCTACTACATCAGAAAATGAAGAATTAAGGACACGTGATATCAGAGATATATATCAGCATTCATCACAATTGACTGATGCCCAAGTGAAACAACTATACGAACAAAATCAAACAATGTCAACTAATGTCGCCAACTTTGCCCTATACACAGATGCTGACCCGACTACTTATGCAGAAGCCGTAAAAGATATCAAATGGCAGGAGGCAATGGATAAAGAAATAGAATCTATACATAAAAATGGTACTTGGGAACTAGTGGAACCAAAAAACAATCAAAAAGCAATTGGAGTCAAATGGATATTTAAGACAAAATACAATGAACACGGAAGAGTTGACAAGTATAAGGCTCGTTTGGTAGTGAAAGGCTATAACCAGAAATATGGAGTGGACTATCAAGAATTTTTCGCCCCAGTAATCAGATTTGACACTATAAGACTTGTTCTTTCCTTGGCTGCTCGTCACGGTTGGTATCTACATCAGATGGACGTTAAAACAACATTTCTTAATGGAAAATTAAATGAGCAAGTTTACATAGAACAACCAGAAGGGTATGTCAAGAAAGGAGAAGAACGAAAGGTTTGTCTTCTTAAAAAGGCTTTATACGGACTAAAACAGGCCCCTAGGGCTTGGTACAGCAGGATTGATGAGTATTTCAGATCCAATGGTTTTAAAAGGAGTATATACGAGCATACGTTATTTATAAAAATATCAAAGAACTCGAGAATGGTGATATGTCTATATGTTGACGACTTAATCATTGCAAGTGACTCGCTAGACATGATAGATCAGTTAAAGAACTCTATGAAAAGGGAATTTGAAATGACCGATCTCGGGAATTTACATTACTTCTTGGGTATGGAGGTGCAACAAGAAAATGGAAATATTTTCATATCACAACAGAGATATGCAAATAACTTATTAGATAAGTTCAATATGAAACATTGCAATGCAATTTCTACCCCTATGGAATATGGTCAATGATTATCCAAAGAAGATCCAGAAGAAGAAATAAACGAAAACATATATCGAAGTTTGGTCGGAAGTTTAATGTACTTAACCAATACGCGACCAGATATTATGTTTGCTGTCAGTAAAGTCAGTCGGTTTATGGAGAGGCCCAAAAGTAGTCACTGGGAAGCGGCAAAACGAATACTACGATACATAAAAGGAACAGTAAATGAAGGTATAACATACTCAAAAGGAAGCAAAGGAAAATTAGTCGGCTTTAGCGATAGTGACTACACAGGAAATGTGGATGACAGTAAGAGCACTTCAGGATATATTTTCAATCTAGGATCTGGAGCTATAGCTTGGCAATCAAAGAAACAAAAGGTCGTGGCACTTTCTTCTACAGAAGCTGAATACATCGCTTTATCTATGGCCGGTTGTCAAGCTCTTTGGATGAAGGGGGTACTAAATGATCTATGTTTTAATATGGACTGTCCACCTACTGTCTATTGTGATAATAAATCTACCATATGTTTGGCTAAAGATCCTGTTTATCATGGTAAGAGCAAGCATATAAGAGTCAAGTATCACTTCATTAGAGATCTTATAAAGAATGATGAGATAGAAGTTTGTTTTTGCTCAACGAAAGATCAAGTGGCCGACATTCTCACCAAAGCTTTGCAACCCAAAGATTTCTACCACTTCAAAGAACTCCTTCATGTTGCAGTTATCTAGCTTACGGGAGGCTATTAGAATATAAGCTAGATAAATATATATTAGATATATATTAGATAGTATAAGTTTTATTATTAGGATATAATTATTATGTTATTATTGGTTATTATAAGTTTTGGCAGTTACTCTTTTATTATGCCATGCATATATATCTCATGTATTAACAATATTCATTACCAATTTCGAATACGATCATATCATTTCTCTCAAAAGATTCGAAACCCTAATTCATAGTTTACGTGATCTGCAAATTTCAATCAACAGTTGTGTGTCGGCATAGACGTAGATTTAATTTCATTTAAAAAGGCAAGCTCAACCCTTTTTAACCAAGTAACAAGTTGGACGTATGCTTCACCATTTTCTGTCTGAAAACTTACAAATGTTAAGTGTCACGAATAGGAACCTTTCTGATAACTTGATAGTGTTGGAACTAATCTTTTCAGTACTCAAAAGCTAAGTAGTTTAGCTTATTTAGCAAGAAGATTTAGGATTCATGTTAGTTTTATTATTTTTATTATTTGGTTTCCTAATTTTAGCTTTGGTATGTCTATTGGGCATCAAGCTTTGTTTATAGTATATATAGGAGTTATAGTTTAGGTTTCATATACATTCAATTTTAATCAAAGAGTTGTTTCTTATTAAAAACGTTGTTTGATTATATTGAATAAGACCTGATTTCTAACAGACTACATTAAATAACACAACTTGCCTAAGTGATATTGTGATTGTACGTATAAATCTCCAACATACTTGGATCATCATCATTGATCAAATACCTCCGACATATATTAATCTCTGTTACATTTACATGAGTTAAGAAATTGGTGTTCAGATTTGTTTAAACCTCTTGCATTAACTAGGGCCCTACACGCGAAACTTACAGTGAATACACGTTGTAGATTTGCTTATGCATTGAATTCATTAGTAAAACGTACGCTTTTTTTTGTTATACACATAATTCAAGTTTTGTTTACAGTGAAAATTTATCTATGCTTTTGAAAGAAAAAAAAACAGTATACATGGATTAATGTTGAAATGCGACATGGTGTCACAAAACGCCTTGCCATCATGGTAAATATGTCTAACATGACTATACTGTATATCATATCCCACTAAGCTACAGTGGAATATTTTAGAAAGGTATTGGTTTATGAGAGAGTGAAGACAAAGAAATATAAAGGTGTGAATGTAATGATATAGAGAACATTAAGGCCACAGGGTGTGGCATCGCACCACCCCGTCACCTCACCTTTTATAGCGCCCTGGGGCGCCAACCACCATGCTACCGCCGTTAAGAGGGGGGCGCTAAAGGCTCTCCGCCAAGGTGCTAACGGGTGTTTTTTGGCTTGATCGAGGTATTTGGTCAAGATAAGGGGGCGCTATGGCATTGAGAGGGCTTTAAACCATTGCATGCAAGGTAAAGAAAGGGGCTTTAAAGCCCCCTATGTGACGTGGCGTTGAGGTGGCGCTTATGTGGCGTGATAAAGCCTCTCGTGGCTTTATACCGCACCCTCCAGTCTAACAGGACGATGTAACACCCTAGGTAAATCTCATATCGGTCGTAACCAGGAGAGATCTTGGTTCATAACGAATGACCCGCCTCTTAAAATCATCAAAGCGTTTTGGTCGTATTGTTTGTGGAGCATATGAAAACTTCATAGTTAAGCGTGGTCTGGTGGGAATAGTTCTAGGATGGGTGTCCTCCTTTGAAGTCTCCACCGAGACAACCAAATACAAATCCGTGATTTCCTGGATGGGCAACCCATCGGGGGCAAATCAGATAATATTGGTGGTATTAGAGGCCGGATATTACAAATGGTATCAAATCACTCCTATGTCGTTCAGGGTGGTGGGGCAAACCTCATCGAGATGAGTCCCTAATGGTGGTGATTGTAACAATATAAAGAGATTAGCACGAATCATTGTAACACCCTAGGTAAATTCCACATTAATTGTGGCTATGAGAGATCTTGGTTCATAAGGAATGACCTACCTTTGAAAATCACCAACACATTTTGGATGCATTGGCTTGATAGCATATGAAACTTCACATTTAAACATGCTTAGATAAGTGTAGTACCACGGACCGGATGTTACAGTGAAGATTTACATAAGAAAGATACGGAGAAATGGGAACGTAATCATAGATATTGGGTGTAGATTGATTTAAGTTAACTCATTTTAGAAAAAAGAACTTCAACTTTAAGATGAAGGGGCACTTCAAAATGAAGTCACGACCGAGGGAATTCATCATCATTTTTACCAGAATAAACCCAAATTATAAGGGGCCCTTAAAAAATGAACCAAATAATCGGGGCGGGCCAACCATGCCGTTGCCCAAAGCCTAAGTTATCGAAGGGCATGAAGGTTTTTATAGGGGAATGTTCAAATGAAAACCACTAGTTAAAGTGAGAATTTGAAAATTAACTAAAAAATTCTAAAAAAAATACCAAAAAAAATTTATAGCAATTTTCGCTAATTTTGTATATAAAAAAAAAACTTTTTTTTCAAAAAATAAACTTAAAAAAAACAAAATTTGTAGTGCACATGTGTAATAATACACACACATGTGTAATATTACACATGTCCATTACAATTTTTTTAAAGTTTTTTTACATATAAAAAATAGAGATTTTTAATAAAAAAAATTTGCATGTTTTTAGGCTTTTTTTAGTTAGTTTTCGAGTTCTCGCGATAAAATGAGTTTTCATTTGAACCTTCCCTGGTTTTTATAAGCTTGTATGGTAGGGTTCATTTGAGAACCACTCTTATTGCGAGAACCACGAGAACTGAAACAAGAGTATGATCTCAATCTCATGGAATAGAATAGTTCAAAGATACAGACTATGACACAATATATACAACCACCTAACTACCACATACTAAACAACTAACCATGACAATTATCAATAACTAACTCAACATACTAACTAACATATACACTCGAATATGCCCCCTCAAGCTGAACGGGGAGCATCCACGTGAAGCTTGGACCTCAGACTGGCGAAACGAACACCAGACAATCCTTTGGTCAAAATATCTGCAATCTGAAATGTAGTGGGAACATACCGAACATGTAAAGTACCACCCAAAACCATGTCCCGAATAAAATGCAAGTCAATCTCCAAGTGTTTGGTGTGCTGATGAAACACTGGGTTGACTGCAAGATATGTAGCTCCAATATTGTCACACCAAAGAGACGGTGGACAAGTCATCGTGATATGTAACTCATGTAGTATAGATGTAATCCATCGTAACTCAGCAGCTGTATGAGCAAGAGCTCGATACTCAGCCTCATTACTCGACCTAGCAACTGTATGTTGTTTCTTGGAACTCCAACTGATGAGGTTGGGCCCAAGAAAAACACAATAACCTATGGTAGAACGTCGATCATCAGGACACCCAGCCCAGTCAGCATCACTATAAGCATGTAAATCAACACAAGTAGACCGACGTATTCACAACCCATGACAAATGGTACCCTTAAGATACCGCAAAATTCGTTTGACAGCGACCCAGTGTCGATCAATAGATGTCTGAAGAAGTTGTGACACCTTACTGACCGCATAAGTAATCTCTGGTCGTGTCAACACAAGATACTGTAATGCACCGACAATGCTCTGATACATAGTAGGATCAGACAAAGGATCACCAGTGTGCCGAGAAAGCTGTCTACCAGAAGAGACAGGTGTAGATAATGGACGATAATCGGCAAGACCCGTGCGCTGTAACAAATCAAGTAAGTAGCGCTGCTGTGATAAATGTAAGACATCCTCAGAAAATGTAGCCTGAATACCCAGAAAATATGATAACTGTCCCAAATCCTTGAGCGCAAACTGAGAGTGCAAGCGCCCAATCAAACAAGTAACAAAATCAGATGAGCTCCCAGTAATAATGATGTCATCAACATAGATCAAGACATAACAAAGTATCGAATCTCGACTGTAAACAAAGAGAGATACATCTGAAAGACACTGGGTAAAACCATCAGCAAGCAGAGCGGTGGATAGCTTAGAAAACCAAGCTCTAGGAGCCTGCTTTAGGCCATAAAGAGCCTTCTGCAGGCGACAAACATAATGTGGTCTAGATGAGTAAACAAAGCCTGGGGGTTGGGTCATATACACAGTCTCAGAAAGATCCCCATGTAAGAACGCATTGTTAACATCAACCTGACGAATAGACCACCCTCGAGAGAAAGCGAGTGAAAGAACTAGACGAATAGTAGTAGGTTTGACCACAGAACTAAAAGTCTCAGTGTAGTCAATACCCTCAGTCTGATGAAAGCCCTTGGCAACAAGCAGGGCTTTATAACGACTCACTGATCCGTCAGGATTATGTTTAATCCTGTAAACCCACTTACAACCAACAATGTTGGCGCCAGTGGGAGGCTGAACCAGACACCAAGTCTGGTTGGCATGAAGAGCATCAATCTCAGCACGCATCGCATCCCACCAAACAGAATACTGCTGAGCCTGTCGAAATATGGAAGGCTCAGTGGTGGGAGTAGTAGAGACATGAAAAAGAACATGATCAGGAAACTGACGCGACTGCCGTGTATGATCACGAGATCGTGTAACCATCGGGTGAGTCGGAACAAGAGTAGTAATAGGAGGAGGAGGATGAGGACAAGGAGGAAAAGAAGGTGAAGTAATATCAGGAGAGGGGGTAACATGAGAAGATGGGGAAGGAATAATAGGAGAAGATGAAGAAGAAAGAGAAGAAACAGAAGTAGAAAGCAAAGGAGGAGGAATGGAGAAAGGAATAGAATCTGAAGAAGCTGTGGGAGTAGTAGAACTCACCGGAATGTCAAAAATCGACTCATGGAATCGAACATGTCGAGAAGTATACGTACGAGACGTATGAGGATCATAACAAAGATAACCAAGATGAGATGGAGCATAGCCAACAAAGATACAAGGAGTAGACTTGGGTGAAAGTTTATCCGCTCGAGTATCACCTAGAAACGGATAACACAAACACCCAAAATTACGAAGAAGAGAGTAATCGGGATGAGATCCAAAAAGAACCTCATAAGGAGATGAGTGATGAAGAACCGGTGATGGTAACCGGTTAATAAGGAAGGCAGCAGTAGCATATGCATCATACCAGAATTTCTTTGGTAACCGAGCATGAAACAATAAAGCTCGAGCTACCTCAGAAAGATGGTTGCTTTTCCGCTCAGCAACCCCATTTTGTTGGGGAGTATAGGGACATGAAATTCGATAAGCAATGCTAGAATCTGAAAGAAAACGAGCCATAGGACCACGAATGAGCTCAGGAGCACCATCACACTGAAGGTGTTTGATGGTACATGAGAAGAGGTTCTCAACAAGCGGTTTGAAGTGCCGAAAACAATCGACCGCTTGAGAACGACAAGTCAAAGGATACATCCATGTAAATCTACTAAAATCATCAATGAACGTAATGAAATATCGGTATCCATATCTAGATATAACCGGTGACGCACCCCAAATATCACAATGTATAACATGTAAAGGTAAAGTAGAATGGGATACAACTGATGTAAAAGGCAATCTAGTCGATTTTGAAAAACTACAAGTTGTATAATGTGTGTGTGTGGGTTTGTTTGTCAGATGTAAAAACGAACATCTAGACAAAACATCATCAGACGGATGACCCAAACGAGAATGCCAAGTCTCACGGGAAGCAGAAGTGAAAGCAGCAAGTGAATACAACTGATGTAGACTACCACGCGTGTGGTGGAAAAGCTGTCCAGTCAAGGTCTGAATATGCAGACCAAGATGTGAAAACATCACAACAATAGGATGCTCAATAACAAGTTGTGTGATAGACAAGAGGTTCTTGGCTAAGCCAGGAACCACTAACACATGTCGCAATAACAAAGTATGATCTGATAAATGTAATAGTGAGCTACCTATATGAGAAACAGAAAGTGTCTTACCATCACCAACGACAACTTTCTCAGAACCGGTATAAGGAATAGCGTCAAAAATAATCGAGGCATCAGCGGTCATATGAGCAGTCGCTCCAGAATCCGGAATCCACGAGTCAACCCTCTCACAAATACTCGAAAAATCAGCACTAAATCCAAAGTGTGTAACAGGCCCAAATCTAGAAAACATATGAGAACCATTTGTTGGGCCATAACTAGAGCCCAAATCAAATTTCCTTGAAGTCTGTTGACCAGACCCAATTGTACACTGGTCAGTCTTGCAAAAAACATTGTTACTTTCAAATTAAACCCTAGATTTGAAATCTGAACAATCCGTTCTTTCAAAGAGAACATTGGGTCGCAAATCTGAACCATTGTCATCACAATCTAAAGAATTCGTATCTCTTTTCTGTTGGTGTTGATAAAAGGACTCTTCGATTTTCTGCCATAGATTGGAGGCAGATTCAATACCTTGCATAAGATGAAACAAGGAAGAAGATAGATTGTCGATTAAGAAGTTACATAAGCATCATCCTTATTCTAGATTTCTCGAGCTTCTGAATCAACTGAAGGTCTAATTTCTCTGTTTAGAAAGTGAAGAAGCCCTAATGTCTTCAAAATTGTCAATGTCTAATGTTGCCAGTTCAAAAAATTGGTGTTATCAAGTTTAATAGGCATCAGGTTTGTGATATTTGGAAGATTATTGTTCGAATCAATGAAATTGTTACTCGTAGTTGATGATGATGATGATGATTGTGTTGCAGATGATGCCATAGAAACAGAGATCTGAAGATGATATCACCGAAAGATGATGATATCAATGAAGAAAAGAAGAAGAAGAAGAAGAAGATAGGATGAAGGGAAGAAAGAACTGCCTAGATAGAAGTAGAAACAGAGTCGCCAGAATCCGGCCAGAGTAGCCGAAAAATACGTCGGAGAAGATGATCAATCACAGGTTCAGAAGTGGCTCTGATACCATGAAACAAGAGTATGATCTCAATCTCATGGAATAGAATAGTTCAAAGATACAGACTATGACACTATATATACAACCACCTAACTACCACATACTAAACGACTAACCATGACAACTGTCAATAACTAACTCAACATACTAACTAACATATACACTCTAATAAGAACCAATGTGAACACAATAAAATAAACTCACCCACCACCACCCAAAACCTAAACACCCACCCCCACCCCACCCCACCACAACCCAAAAACCTAAACACCCCCCCCTAACCCGTTAGTTTTCGGCGACACCTAGTGATGATGGGAGAATAGGCGGGTAGGCGGCGATCGTTAGTTCGATCCTTGAACTGAACGGGTTTTACCTCACTGCACTGTCGTGCCTTCGGGCGAGTGCTCACGGGCTTCTGCCCTAGGTGAGGTAGGGGTGTTCATCGAATAACGAATTTTCGAATTATTCGAATCGAATTTTCGAATTTTAATTTTTTTTACCTGAATTCGTATTCGATTCGATTCGATTCGATTAATATTTGAAACTCGAATTCGAATCGAATTCGAATAAATTCGATTTAATTCAAATTCACCCTAAACAATAAATTATTTTACTTTCACTTTTTTAAAGTACTACAAACTAATTATATTCAACATAAAATATAAAAATCTGCAAAATTAATTAACTATCAATATGTCAAAACACCGAAAATTAGAAAATAGGTTGGTCACTTGTAGCTGTATAAGTTAGGTAAAAATTTAGAAATAAGTAGTATGGGATATTTGTCAGTAGGTTTGGTAATGTTATGAATAATAAACTTATCACTTATGGATATAGTTCATACTTTGGCCAAGTTTAGAAATTATATGTGTGTTCATATATGTCCATATGTGTATATACGTGTATTAAAAAATTATATATAAATTAAATTCGAATTTCGAATCGAATCGAATTTAAAATCATAAATTCGTATTCGATTCTAATTCGATTACTGGACTCGAATACGAATCAACTCGAATTCGAACTTTTTTAATCGAATACGAATCGAGTCGAATTTCGAATTTTTCGAATGCGAATCGAATTCTGAACACCCCTAAGGTGAGGGTTTTCCCCAATTCGGATGCAAGTGTATCCCAATGTGGTGAATTTCGCCAGTAGCTTATTTGGATGATTAGTTGGCCGTTAAAAAAGAGAGAGAGAGAGGGGGGGGGGGGACAAACGACCTCCTCGAATACAGATCCAAGTCGAATACTTTATTGCGAACGGTCTGTAGCAGTTCTTTTTTATTTTTAAAGCAAGTGGAGCGGGAATCTGCAGGCCATTTTGAAGAATCCAATGCCTTTCAAAAAATTTATTTGAAGAATCCAAAGCTCACCCACCCTTTGGTCCAGTCCCCAGGAAGTAACCTCTAGTTAATAGTTGGTAGTTTATAATGTTTTGACCCCACCCCCACCAACTGTAGATGAAATTTTGTCGGCAATTCTTTTCCTTTTTTTTAATTCTTCTTCTACAATCTAACACTTTAAGATAAGAAAAATTAAAGATGCAGTAAATGAAAACCAAAACTATGCTATCAATCTCCTGTTAGAAATGAGAAGCTTGATTATATGATAAAACATATATACACAACATATATGGAAACCAACTGGGGTGTCCCAGTTGGCCAGTCCCATCTCTACTCTTCACAGAGACCCGGGTTCGAGTCCAGGCAGGGGGTATTCTGCCACCTTCTTCCCAGAGGGAAACGGACTCAGCTCGGGATGGGGTATTAACCGCCAGGCAGCATTGGGACGTTGCTAGCTTGTGGAGTGGGATCACTCCAGCGGCCGGGAGGTCCGTGCAATAACCCCCCCCCCCCCCACAACATATATGGACCTTCTTAATTACTGGTTCAGCCGCACAGTTCATAAGTTTATAATAATATTGCTGAAGAAGATCGTATCTTGATGAAGATGATGAACAACTTACAAACTGTTGACGAGCAAAATAATTAAAATTTAAAGACAACACTTACCATCAGACCGATGAGGTTCATCGGTCAGCTCGAGCTCATCTACCGCCATCTGGGGGGTTCTGTAAACCGGAGATCGGGTCAAGTACGTTCCCTCGCCGTATGACGTAGTTTTCAGATCTCCCAAACATGTTATTAATCTGGAGTTGTGTTTAGTTGGTTCCAGAAATGAAGTAGAATCTGATTTGCTTCTAAGTAAAGCTGAGGCCATAAGACTTGTAAAGAAAGATATGTTTGATATATGGTCTGGCAAGACATACGTTGGGCCTTTTTATTGTGAACCCCCTCATGACTTTTTTAAGCAGCGGTGACTTTTATATGATTCGGTTCTATCATATGTTTGAACCCTTCATTTCACATGATTCGTATTTAATTTCTGAACCAAAATGTATTCTTAGATTGAAAATTTCTGAACAACTTACTTGAAAACAAATGAAAGACTTGACTAAGAACAAGAGTAAAATACACAAATGGTCCCCGTGGTTAACAAAATTTTGGATTTAGTCTCTAGCTTTTCAAAATTACTGGATTATCCCTATGGTTTGCACTTTATCATGCATTTGGTCCTCAACTTTTGTGAAAAGTACACAGACGGGCCTTATAGTTTGCACTTCGTATCGCATTTAGTCCCCAACTTTTATTAATTAAATGCGTTACAAAGTGCAAACCATAGGGACCATCCATATAGTTTTGGCAAAAGTTATGGACTGCATGCGTTACAAAGTACAAACCACATGAACCATCTGTATACTTATGAAAAGTTAGGGACTCAATTAAAAATTTTGGTTAACCAAAAGACAATGCATGTACTTTACTCTAATACCAATTCAGCTGTTATTAATTAATTATAAGTTCATTAGTACTATAAATTTTTCTATACTAATAAACAAAAATCTTTTTTTATACACGTGTGATAATTTTTCACCCTTATTTTTTTATTTATCTCTTTTATTAAATAATAATAATAATACTAATATTAAACATCAATTTAACTAAATCTACTTATCTCTTGGTTTAATTGATTTCTTTTTTAAATCTAAAGTTTCAATCTTTGGCAATTTAAGTCTAAAGTTTCAATCTTTGGTATTTTAACCCCTTTAATTAATTTGATTTTTTCACCTGTAATTCAAAAGTTTTCATCTTTTGCAATTTAACCCCTTTAATTTTTTTTTTTACTTTCAACCTAAATCTTTTCCTCTTTTGCAATTTAATCTCAACACTTTTTTCACTTTCAACTTTAGTCTCTTATATACTTTTCATCTTTCATAAGTTCTCCGCTTAACGTGTTGATCTAAATATCCGACTTAACACGCCGCAACATGCGTGTGGGGTTCAACATTTTTTCAATCTATTTTTTCCTGTTTGACATGTCCGTCGTAGCGCGTCTTTTTTTCCCCGTTTGATAGGTCTGTCGCAACGTGCAAGTCAGAGATCGGCTTAGTTATTTTTTTTCTCGGTTTTACACACAGGCTCGTGGTTATGTGAGAGTCAGTCGCAGCGCGTCTATTTTTCCCCCTTTGATAGGTCTGTCGCAACGTGCAAGTCAGAGATCGACTTAGTTATTTTTTTTTCTCGGTTTTACACACAGGCTCGTGGTTATGTAAGAAACATTTGTCTTTCATCTAACAAGATATATAACTAATGAATCCCCCGCCGCATTACGGCGGATGGTAATTCTAGTGTTTAGTATATAAAAAACAAACGTAAAGTTAAGAATTAAGATATTGGGAAGTAAGTTAAGTTAGCAACTTAAACTTTTAAATATTAAATTTAAATCTTAATTACTGATTTTAAGTATTAAAGATAAAATTAACACATCAGGCTTAAAGGTTAATAATGATTTAAATTATTAGAGCTGAATTACTAAGTATAAATACTAATCATAGATACTTATTTAAATATCACATAATGGTATTTAAATATTAAGGAATGGTTATTAACTTATAATATTAGATATAAGTATTAGTACTAGGGGTGTTCATCAAATCGAATATCGAATATTCGAATTATTCGAATAACTTTAATTTTTCCTTGAATTCGAATTTGATTAAAACCTACTCAATTCAATTCAAATTCGTATTCGAATAAAAAAACCAACTCGTATTCGATTCGTATTTGATTAAAAATTCGAACTCGAATTGAATTCGAATAAATTTGATTTGATTTAGATTCTTTTAAAACATGTAAAAAAAACTATCAAAATGAAACATAAATTTTGAACAGCCATAAAATATGATATCACATTAAAAAGTTCCAAATAAAGTACCATAAGTCTAAAATTCAAAACTAGAAATCGGGAATAACCACTACACATTACAAGTTAGTATGTATAGGGTTAAAATCTATTGATAGATTTGTTACTTAGGTTTTAGTTATGGGCCATGTTGTGAGTTTGGTAATGGGTAATTTTAACACTTAGAATAAATTTTGAAAATAATTTATAGTATAGCCCAATAAAAGTTATATATGTATTATATATAAAAATAATAAATAAAAATGTATAATTTTTATTCGAATTTCAAATCGAATCGAATTTGAAATTGTAAATTCGTATTCGATTTACTTGACTCGAATTGAATCGAATTTGAATTCTTATAATCGAAACGAATTCTTGATAATCGAATCGAATTTAATCGAATATCGAATTTTTCGAATTCGAAACGAATTCTGAACACCCCTAATTAGTACTAATGAAAGATCATGTATAAGAGACATGATTCGTACGAAGTGTAGAAGAAAATTTTGGTCTTCGATCAAGCAAATTCAATGATAGAGATTGAGTGATCACCAAATCTATAAACTTGCTCCCCCCATGATTCTCAAACGAGTATAATTTTTTGATACGATAATATTAAAAAAAAATGCTACGTGATTTGAGTAGACTATTGTTATAGTTTTCTTAATTTTTAGAATTTTTTATTTTAGAAGTCATAACGCTACGTGATTATGTTTCAATACGTAATTACGTAAAAAGTATTTTATTCATGAAACAAGTGTAACGTTACGTGATTTTGTTTCAGTGCGTATTATTACTATGTGATTACGTGATTTTAAATACTCATTACATGATTTCATTATAATATTTTTATGAAAACTCACTAAGTGATTATGTAATTACGTACTAACCATAAGTGTAATAAAAAAACAAAACATATAATATATAGGCTAATATTTTCAGTCTAATCACGAATTAAGTATAAATGCAACACAAAACATTAACCAATCAACCTATAATAACAACATAATGTCGTGTATTACAGATTTAATCACGTAATAAAGCATAAACAGTTAAGTTCTCATTAATGAATGTGTAATCACATAATAAGCATACGTTTAATAAGGGTGTACGAGGCGCCACGCGGGGAGGTGTTCGGTGACCCTAGTCACCGATCGGGAACACCGCCGCCATCAAAGCGGGGACCCGAATCGGTGATAGGGATCGGTGTGGAGTCACCGCTTGTTTTGGCACAATTTTCGACAATGTACCGTTGAACAACGGTCAATTTTATAAAAAAAAATCAACTTTTTTAAACAATATAAATCTAAACCAACCTAAATCAATTTTTTTACCACACTCACCACTCTCAAACTCACACCAACACTCTCAAACTCATAAATCTTTCAAATACAAAATGGATTCCAAGCTTCCGTTTCTTTCTACCCTACCCGACTTTCCCGACGATGAAGATGCATCGTCAAGCGATACTAGCTTAATTTTCTTCCAAAATCTCATCCAACAAGCAGAGCTACTAGACACGGCATCGTCTAGTAAAAAAAAAGTTGTCCGTCGAGATCGTGAGGGAGGCCATGAGACACTCATGGCCGATTATTTTGATGAAAATCCAAAATTTAATGACGATACTTTTCGTCACAGATTTCGTATGTCCAAGTCTTTGTTCCTAAAAATTGTTAGTGACGTGGAAGCGTATGACGAGTGGTTTAAAGAAGGCTTAGACGGGAGAATGAAGAAAAGTTTCACGCCGTTGCAAAAGGTTACTTCGGCGATTAAACAACTTGCAACCGGTAACCCACCAGACGAGGGGGACGAGTATTTAAATATGTCTGAAAGGACCTCTCGTGAGTGCCTTGAATATTTCTGCGAGACGGTCTGTAAAAGGTATGCCGGTGAATTCCTACGTAGACCAACGAGCCACGACGTTGCGCTATTGTATCAGGCTCATGAGGAGAGGCATCACCTACCTGGTAGGTTGGGTAGTCTGGATTGTACACACTTCGTCTGGAGAATGTGCCCCACAGAATTGCGTGGACAATATATGAGAGGCGCTCATCAATACCCGACGGTTATGTTAGAAGCGGTGGCGTCTCAAGATTTGTGGATTTGGCATGCTTTTTGTGGCCCTGCGGGTTCACAAAACGACATCAACGTGCTGCAACAATCTCCATTATTTCTTGCTCAACGAAACGGAACGGCGCCAAATTGTCCATTTCAAGTGAACAACCACTTATACAAACGCGGGTATTATCTTACTGATGGGATCTACCCTACCTGGTCCGTGTTTGTGAAGTCTTTTCCATATCCTCACGACCCGAATGAAAAAAAGTTCAAGAGGCAACACGAGGCCGCAAGAAAAGATGTGGAACGGGCGTTTGGTGTGTTAAAGGCGAAGTGGGGAATACTAAATCGTCCTATGCGTTCGAAAACGGTGAGAAAGATAAGGTCCATCGTGTATACGTGCCTTATTTTACACAACATGATTATAAAAGACGACGGAAGGGCGATAGCACCGGTACATATTCAAGATCCTCCAGCCGAACCCGTCTTCGATGATACAGCTTATACGGAACTCATTGACGAAGACACGCATTAGAGACTAAAACACGATCTCGTTGAGCATCTCGGAAGTTTAGATCTGCCTCACCTTGAAGTTGATTCGGACGACGAGTAGTTTGTTTTTATATTTTTCTAGTTTGAATGTAATTTTTATTTTTCTAGTTTGAATGTATTTTTTTTAATTTAATGAAATGTCTTTTATTTAATTTTTATTTTTATTAATATTTTTTAATTTATAAACATGCATAATTTTACAAAAAAAAAAAAAAAAAAAAAAAAACCCAACTCCCCTAAGAGGGGAGTGCCGCCATCAAAATGGGGTGTTAGGGGAGTTTAAGAGAGGAGTTGACGTGGCACTAGTTGGTTGGTTGGGCATAAGAGAGGGGACTCACCTCTTAGGTGAGTGCCCCTTACACCCTAACAATAACATCAAGTTTAACAAATCATATTGAATGTTTAATCACGTAATGATTTATATTGAATTTGTAATCATGTAAGCTGTAAAAAAAAATTAAAACTAAGAAAACTATTGCAATAACCTACTCGAATTAAAGAGAATGAAGTTGTCGTTAATTCGGTGTAATTTAAAAAAAAAAAATTATTATCGTATGAAGTTGTTATAGTCGTTTGAAAATCATGAGAGAAATGAGTTTACGAGTCAACAATATTGAATCTTCCTAAAATACCATTCTCTCCTACACTTCATTCGAAATTACTCTCTTGTACGGTAACCAATCTCATATTTCGTATACTAAAATAAAAAATATTAAATTTTAATATTGATTGATTATATTAAAATAAAGTATTAAGTAAATAATTTTAAGTATCTATACTATATAATAAAAGAAACCACTTTAGGGACACTTGTCATCATATTAAGCCATCTCTTATAGATAATTATTCTTTTAATTTAACCTCTTTTAATTAATTATAGATAACTCTTCTATTCAATATTATTTAATTTAATATCTTATATAAAAGATTTTCTTCCTTTATAAAAGAAATAAACGAATTGAATAAATAACAAACGAATTATGTTGATTTCCCCTATGTGTTGTGGGCTTTAAATCCATACCCATCATGCGTGCATACATGCGTGCATACAGTTTTTATTTTTATGGTATGGTCATATCATTTATTTGAATTAATTATATTTAAACGTTTTTTTTTTTTAGTTTGGTATCAAATAAATGTTACGAAACTTATAATAAAATTAACTAATATTATTTATTATTTATACATTTACGGAGTTTTAAATAAAGAGTTAAATTTATTGAGACTTCGTTAACAAATTTTGCAACAACAGAATAATTTATTTTTATCACGAAAACCAAACTTTGTATTAATGTATTAAATATTTTTATTTTCACTATACAAAATTACATTTACTCGATCCATGTAACACATGAGGTTTTTTAAGATATGACTTTTTATTATTTGATATATAAAATTAGATTTATTCAATTCGTTCAATACACGGGGTTTTTTAAGGATATATATGTTTTATTATTTAGTACAGAAAATTACATTTATTCAAACCGTGTAATGCGCATATTTTTAAAGATGTATTTTTTAATTGTTTGGTATATAAAATTACATTTATTTAACCCGTGTAATAAATGAGGTTTTTTAAAGATGTATTATTTTATTATTTGGCAAACAATATTACATTTATTCAAACCGGTGTAATACACGTGGTTTTAAAGATATAACTTTTTATTATTTAATATATAAAATTATATTTATTCAAACCCTATAATAAATGAGGTTTTAAATATATATTATTTTATTATTTAGTATATAAAATTTATTTATTCAACCCCGTGTAATACACGGGGTTATAACCTAGTTTAATATAAAGTCAAATATCATAAGTAACTATGAAATTATATATTTATGTTCAATAAATCTCAAGTTTTCAAGGATTTGAAATTTTCAGCCCCCCATTAATTAGTATTTAGTAGTACGTGATCATGTGTTTATGCAAAGTGAGACAAAAATCAAATTAAATCCGTTGATTTCGGCTAAAAAATGGGAACATTTTTCTTCATTGTCATAGATCTGTAGAAGGGAACCGCATTTCACACAGATCCATGCTTTTATCTGTTGGTGTGGAGATATATATAACTTAAAACATAAATTATATGTCTTTGTGACTTTGTGCATTGATTTGTTGAACTGTAAATAAATTATATGTCTTTGTGCATTGATTTGTTGAACTGCAAAACGGCAAGAACCTTATTTAGTAAGAGCTAGCTACATAAGGATATTGTTTCTTAGATAATACAAGTGCAGACCCTAAAGGGTGTGAACTGTGAAGCACCCTAACTCGTACCCTCATACGCGTGCTCGTGGTGTGTATGATGGCACAATGTGGCACTTTGCACACACACATCATGTGCAAGCCGCATTAATGTTTCTGAAGTTTGGCTCAACTTAGTTGGTGCAGATAGTGAAGTGGGTTGGTTGCCACTTATGAACTTCAACATTGGTATTGTTTTTCTCATGATTTTAATCATCCTGATTAAAAATTTAGACTGGTCATTACATTTTACATTATTTCCCCCTACTATTTTACATTAAAAGAAAAGTATGAAAAAGAATTCAAAACAATGTTAGTACATGTTATATTTGTGTACGACTACATATAAGCCAAAATGATATCATGTGTGTGGGGGCTAAAGAGTCAAGAAGTTATCATTGTTTCTTTGAGAGAAATTTAGAGAGTTAATGTACAAAAAACGTTTTCTTTTTCATCTTTCAATTCATTCACCTAACTTAATTTTGTAACTATTTGTTTGAATAGCATAAGTCTTTCTTTAACATGTTATTTTTTTTAACGGCCAACAAACTCAATCCCGAGCACGGGGCACCCACTGGACAAACAGAGTACTCCGAAAGTAACCCGAATCCACCACTAATTCCGGGGAAAACCCAGTAACCCACCCGCCCATAGGCATGACAGTGAAATTACCGGTAAAACCCGTTTAGCTCAAGGATCCAACCCAGGTTTCCCTGGATCTCCTATCATTGCTCATCAGTGCCTCACTTTGCACCAAGTGGGAGTCGAACCTGCATCTCTCAAGAGAAATGCAAGCCCTCCACCACTTGATCTAGAGATCATGTTATTGATAGCTAAAAACGACAGGCCAATTGTATAGTCGTGTAATGATGTAAATTGACACCCCCCCCCAATTATAAAAAAAGGTCGTTTGCAACCATTGTTTGTCCATGATGGGTAATCAAGGGCGCAGCTTTGTAGGGGCCCCCCCCCCCACCCCACCCCCCGAACTTTTCACTCAGTAGTGTCCGGTATGTAGTTTTCGTATAGAATTTTTTAGATATATACGTTTTCGACCCCCCGGTTTTATATTTTTATTAAGTATATACGTTTTCGACCCCCGGGTTGGAAATCTCAAGCTTTGCCACTGGGTACCATAATCTCGGGAGGGTCCAGCCTAGAAGGTCTTGACTAAGGGAGAGAATGGGACTATTCACACATAAAGGCTAGATCTTGGGTTAACCGAGATCGAGCCACACTCTTGAGATTAATTTTTGACGATCAATTGGTTGGCTTGTACCCATGGGTCTACCTTTACCCTTGGCACATGTCATGTTCCATCTTTAAATTGAGGTCACATGGTGACACGAGGGCTGTTTGAGGTGTAGGCCGGTTCATCACCGATTGGCCAAAAAGATATTCATGTTTGTAATTGTTTTGCATTCTAACTTATTTAGAAGTTAGTTTTCCAAACGAATTTAAAAAATATTATGGCGCGCATGTGCTCCTGAGTGTTGCTATAAGCTTTACTTTAACTCGTTTAACGAATCGCACAAAGAGATTCACCTATTCGGGGGCCTCCGTGATGGGGCCACGATGTTATGTCCGTTGTGTTTATATTATGCTCAATGGCGAAGCTTTATTGGGGCCAAGGACGCCCCCCCCCCCCTTTTTAGTTCGTACTCTTAATTTTACCGAAGATTTCTTATTTTCTTTTTTTAGTGTAAAATATTGGATTTTAAGAGCCCACGTCGGATTTTTCGTTCAAGCTTCGCCCCTTTGCATTATTAGCAAAGGTTAGGGGTGTCATTCGTGTTGGGTCGGTTGACGAGTTGAAGTGGTATTATTATTCGTGTCAAAGATTTCCCTCCTAACTCGCACACACATATCTTTGGGTCAACCCGAACACAACATATTTAACCCATTATTTTAAATGAGTCAAACATGTTGACGTCTTGACGAGTTATAAGCAAGTTGCTGGGTGGAATGTGACAAGTAAATACTACGGCGTGACAAAACTAACATTATTATGACTAACCATATATATTGTAATCAAAGTCGTAATAAAGTATTAAATCCAAACCAAATTCAAGCCTAAAATTCAAATCGTTTGATCAAAACCGACTAATTAGGCAAGCATAAAATTCAAATTGTTTGAATAAAATACACTGTATATGACAAAAGAATTTAAAACATTTTTTAAAAATAAAATAGAAGTAATTTAGAGTTGACAAAATGAGTAATATGAAGATTTTTTTTAAATGGATTTGAAATTGCAAATGTATCTTCAGTTAAATGGAAAAGGGGAAAAACAAAAATAAAAATCTAAAATAGTTTTTTTTTTCTAAACATTTATACGGGTTAACGGGCCAACCCGAATATGACCTTTTTTTTTAATATGCCATTCTAGTCAACTCAAAACTTGTTTTTTGGTGTTGTGTTTCAGGTCATGTTAAAAATTTGCCGCCTCTAGCTAAGGTTACTTGCGTCTTGATATATTGTTGCCCAGTAATATCCTAGCTTAGTGAATTTCGAGCGATGGTGTGTGGTCGTGAATATGCCACGAGCTCTTCACATAATTCCAGTTCGTATCCAACGTTTTCCGTTATCTTAATAGCATATAAGTTTCTATCAATTTTATTTTGCATATATCATATATATTTATGCGGTATTGAAACACAAAACACGTAAAAGAACACTCTATGGGAGAAAATTGATACATTTTTATTACAGTAAAATGTTAATATCGTCTCTGTCTCTGAGGTTTGGCACTTTTGTCTGTTGTATTAGAAATAACATTTTTTTTTGTAGTTGAACCCCTAGTGTTTCATTTTTGTTGCTATTTCCAATCAAATCAATATCTCGGTTAAAAGACTTTGTTAACTGAAAGGCTTTTTCGTCTTTTTTACATAGTTAAATGAGGGATATTTTGGACATTTTGTAATTTTTTTTAATTTAAGAGTAAATTGCATGGATGGTCCCTGTGGTTTTCTATTTTTTTCAACTTTAGTTCCCAACTTTTTAAAATTATATATGTTTCATGTGGTTTGCTCGATTGTTACTCGGATAGTCCTTACATTAGATGGGTGTTAACCTTTTCAGTTAAGTGCGTGTAAAACTATCCTTGCTTTAAAAAGATAATAACTAAGATAATTATTCAAGTGGGCCCACATTTTTTAAAAACATAAAACTTACCCCACCCTTCTTTCTTATTCTTCTTCTGCGATACCCAACCCCCAACACCTCTGAAAATTCTGGTTACTTCTCCGGCAACACCACAGCTCCACCACAACCCACCCTTTTTCTCCGGCAACACCTTAGCCTGCAACGCTCCGATGTGTCGAATCCCCTAACTCCGGTTGGGGGTTGAAGAGACTCGTCAACGCTCCTATGGGCCTTCCTTTTAGCCTGCAAAACAAAGCACCCTTAGCCTCGTCACAGAGGGCCCCGGAAGGGGGATCCGTGACCAAGCTCCGGTGTGAGAGTAAGTGAACTTGCCGGAGATATAAAGTTATTCTGACGTGCTGGTGTTGCCGGAATATTTGATGTGAATCCTAGATTCCGAGTATTCAATGCAGCCTAGAGAATGTTCGAAGTTAATATATTTGTGAGAGTAAATGCTTGGATCATTGAATGCATACCTTGGTGTAAGAAGTGGATGGCTTATATATAAGAAGCCACTTATCAACCGAGTGAAGATCACAAGGTGATCTAATGGTCCCTTGTCGGACAGAAGGGATTCTTACAGTGTTTCCTTAACGTGTCCCCTTTCTATCGGAGAGATGATTTCCGCCATTAACGAGGTATGTCCATTCCTCGTACTTCTCCGGCAGCCATATTCTCTCTCATCTTGCAGGCATTAAATGGCTCTACAGGGAAGATGACATGAAAGGCTTCCCTTTTCCCGCTTCTTTGTATGCAGCTTATTAGGAATTGTAGTTGGGCCTGTTAAGTGAGCCTAATAAAGCTAACCCAGACAGGGAGCTCAGTCAAGGGCCCCTGTTAAAATACATGCTAAAATGTGTCAATTTAATGTTGCAAACATATTGCAGTTAATATCATTTTAATATTTTATGTAGAGGCAACATTGTACATGTGCTCAAGGACAAAGGGCTGATGGGCTGGACTTTAAGTTGCTGAAAATGTGTTAATGGGCTTAATTGAAGAGTTGTCGTGTTTAGGGCCTGCATATATAAAGTTCAGAACTAGCGATTTTGAGAGTCGTCATTCAGACAAAATTTTCATCTCCAAAAGTGTGTACAGTGTTTTCTATGATAGTCTAGGATTTTAACTCGACCTCAACATCAAGGCCGCACTACATCAGATGATCATCATCATGCTTGTCTATGTCGTTTGATCAGTCTTGTATTTTTCTCTTTATCCTTTGTTCATCTTTCCGTTCATATGTCTCGTTGTTGATCCATTGTTGGATCTGATCCAGTGTTGGATCTTGTATTGTGGTGATTTCTTTATATGATCAACTGATATTCTTATCAATTGATCTTGTATTTTGTATTTGTGATTTAGATCTTACATAATGTAACACCCCAAATTCCGTACAACATATTATAATATTAAAACTTTAATGTTTAGATGATAAGATATGGTAAGTATAGATTTTTACCATCTTCTAAGTTTTATAAACTATGGAAAGTTTAAAGCATATGTGCACTTGAAGTTAACCAAGTTAGTATGTAAAATGAAATAAATGCCATGTTTTAAAAGATAGAGGGGTTAAAATGAAAAATGTTATAAATTAAACACTTAGACAAAAATTAGTCAGTGTTTTGTGGAGGGTGTGCGATCGAGAGAAAGAGGAGGGGAAGAACAAAACCCTAAACAACCTAAATTCATCAAATTGAAAGGGGAATTGAGGATTAATTGAATTCATGAACCAAGAATGTTGATCCCGTAAGCGTGTCTAACATTAAGTAAGTCAAATTTTGTGGTTTAAGTAAAGTTTGATGAAGTGGGTTTGCGAAAGCTGTGATTATATATGAAATTTAGGAGGAATATGTGTTAGAATCACCTTATGAACTGGAATTATGCTAGAATTTCAGATTATCTTGATGTTTATAGGTAAACCCACTTGTATGTAATAATGTCATGGAAATGTTGATGAAATGTGTGTTAAATTAGTTGTAGATTTGGTATGGGAATGTGAAAATGTTGTATATGATGACCTTGATAGGAAATGGTATGAATGTGCTTGAGATACTTGTATACTAGGCTTGGTAGATGGTACGCACACCAGGTGTTTGATGAAATGCATAGGTGACATTATCAGATGAGATTTGATGTAAACAAAGAATGAATATGTATAGAAAGAGATGATGATTGTACGTGGTAGTGAAATAACATGAGAAGTGTGCCTTGAACGTGATTCATGTAGAAGTTTTGGTTTTTGCTTGTATGATGCGGTGATAGTATTGATTTGCAAGTTGTTATTGGCACATGAATGAAATTTAGGTGAATGCGGTAGTAAGTGTCTTAACACATGGGAAATAAAATGCATATGTGATCATTAGTATGATCTAGCATAACAATATGAATATATGTTTGTTAGTTTGGAAGTGTGTATGATGGACACTTGACTTTTGAAAGTCAACAGTGTAGGAGTGTCATGGGTGAGCCTTTGGACACAACTGTATGAGGAGAGAACATATGAGTAATGAAATAGCGGATTATGTGTTATGTATGTTGGTAATTAAGTTACGTGGAATTGGAACGAGGTGATTATTAGTACGTGTCTTATTTATGTGATAATTGACTAATGAAAGTCAAGTATAGTATGGTCTGAAAATAAGATGAATGAATGTATGTATGCTCATATATGCTAATCATGTTGTGATGAATGTGACGACATGTATGGATAGGAGTCATCTCAACATGGACACAGGCATGGAAGGGCAACGGGTCAAGGGTAAACACGGAAGCTATGCATGAACTCGAACGCACGAGGTAAGTATTCCCGGACTCCCTCTTTGGTAATTAAGAGATTATTTGTATGATAATTGATAGTAGTTATGTTGAAATGTGTTTTTAATGATGATATCAAGTAATGGTATTAAGTAAGTGATTTCCGGAATCACTTCTTAGTTTGTTTAAGTAAGGTAGCGTTCTAGTTAATTAAGTATGATGTTTGAAGTCAAATATGGATTTGGTTGAATGAAATCGATGATTTTCGCTAAGTAGATCGAATAGGTCAAAATGATGTCTTGTTGTTATAACGGAAGGAAGCGTAAGAAATGGCTATGGTATTATAACCGAGTAATGGGTAGAATTGCACATAAGTACGCTAACCGGGAAATGGAGACGTGGATTAATAGTCGAAAGACTTGGTTGTGAGTTATGACTAATGGGTAAGCAATTCCGTGAATGGAACTTGGGCTAACAAAGTTTGATTTCGTATAATTGAATAAAATGAATGACTTTAACGCATACCAGGTATCGGGTGCATAAGCCCCAAGTACGAAACTCCAGATAATGTAAAAGTATTATGGTTATAATGTTCATGTAAGTTTTGGGTTGAAACAAATGAGTCGTTTGATGAAAACATGAACGGTCGAATAATTCGTAAATGAATAATAAGCCGAAAACGTATAAGTTAAGAATTTCCTTAACTCGGATGTTGGATTTCAAGTTCACATGATAGAATGTTAATTTACGATCATGTAGGAAGAAACGAGAGGTTAAACGGGTAAACGGTTTAAAAGTTATGCGAGTTTTAGTGCGTACGAACGACGAAAACAACACAGCAGAAAAATGGCAAAACGAGAGGGCGTCGCCGACGCCATGTGCATTTTCAGTTTTCGACGCCCTATTTTACTGTCTACGGAGGTTTCTGGCTACGCGAAAACTAAGAGGCGTCGCCGACGCCCTCCCCATGTTTCAAAAGCTGAAATTTGTTATTTAAGTTGATTATGGATCGTAACCTTCGGTATACAAACCGTGGTCTACGGCGAGCCTCCCAAACCTGATTTTGAGTGTTTCCTAGATGTTTATGGGTTATAAATACAAGTCTAAGCCTCATGTAATTAATGTATGAGTATGATAGATGAATGCAAACAAGTTGAACAAGAATTATAAGTAAATGGTATGCAAGAACTTGTACAAAATATGTAGGTATGAATACATATATGTAGGTATGTTTGAATGTATGTACGTATGTAGGTGTGTAAGTATGTATGTAAGTATGTATGTATGCATGAGTTAGATACGTTAGAGTATTAACGCTACTAACTATGTGCTTGAGGTTGGAATGTAATGCAGGAATGAGAACATCATATTCTTATGAAATTTAAGCCGAACCCGGAACAAGAGAATTCGAGAGGATAGTTGATGGAATCAAAGTTTATATTGTCGAATGTTATAAAATTTTTAATTGTATGAGAATAATGTCGTATGATGTTGTCAATGACTAATGGCTAAGTTGTATGATGTTGTCAATGACTAATGGCTAAGTTGTATGTGATGCCTACAGGTACTACACGGATTTCTTCTACCACTAATGAAGTGAAGCGGACGTAGATCCAGTCAAGAGCAAGGATTGTACGGAAAGATCGATCACATAGTTGAATTATGTAACGCCTTGAAGTCTTAATTTAAGTACGGATGTTGTAAATTCTTTTTATAAAACGTTTGACATTTGTAATTTGAACCTTCATGTAAGTAATGTCGTTAATAAAGAAAGAAATTTTAAAGCTCATATTTCCGTTGTGTCGCTTTTAAGATAGTACGTGTTTGGGCATTACACATAAGTAAGATCTAGGGTTTCGGTTAGGTGTTTTTGGTTTGGGTTAAATCAATAAAAGTTTTGTCACTTGTTTTGTCGCTATTTCTTGTGTTCTGGTTGATTTCATACCATTTTACATGGTATCAGAGCTTATGGTTATGTTATCTTCAGTCGATTACTAGTGTTTTGTCAGATTCCATCAAATTTTTCGTTTCTAGGGTTCTTTGGTATAACAATCAGATCAGGGTTGTTTTTTGGATTCTCTTGTGGTTGAGATTCGATCTTCAAAAATTTCTAGAAATTTAAACGGTCGTTAGTCGAGTACTCAATTAGATGCTAGGTTTTCTGTGTAGATAAATCCTCATTCTAGAATCAGAGTAGTGTCCTGTTCACGACTAGTACAAGCGGTGTTCATCAACTATAACTCCAAGATTGTAGAAGTCTAGTTGGAGTTTTGTCCAATACAGTTGGGTTTTTTCAATGGCGACCAGATTTGGGGATTCTTGATGTCGATACTCATTTTGTTCTTCGATTCTTGAGGTATGTTGACTGTGATGGAGGATAATCTATGCTGAGTATGGTGGTCCACTTGTTGTTGATTTATTACTCGTTCCGTTGCGTGGTTAATTCTCCGTGTATAACCCTAAGTGAAGGTTAGAATGCAGTTTTTTTACCTTGTGTTGGTTAACTCTCTATAAGTATTTCACATTATTTCTTGGCTGCTGGGAACTCTGTACGTTCTTTCTATCTTAACTCTATATTTTCTGTTACAAGATTATTGTTTTGGTAGGCGTATTTTGGACCGGATTCGACAGACCAGAATTGGTAAAACCTTGATGCATTCTTACGTGCTCGTAGTCTTATTCGTTTTGAGTGTTGATCAGTAATCTGGCTGGTATTGTTTTCGTGTATTGACTATATTTGCTTCTTATTGTTTACATACAGACGGTGTTGTATCTTATCTGGTTCTTGGGTATTTGAACTGCAGAAATAATCTCTACAAGGTTTTATGATGTTTTTTTTGTCTTGATTATTGTTTGTTTGTATTGGTTGGTTATTTGCTATATATGAGCGTTAAACCTATGTTATAGAGTCGTAGACACCATAATATTCATGAGTAATTTAGGTCTTATTTTTGTTATTCTCTATGTGTATTAGAAATCTCTTAACATGATGATATGTGTTGATTTAGATCAAGAAAGAGTCGATAGAGATTTTTCTGGTGTGTAACTGAGTATATTGAGATCAGTGTTGAGGTTCATAATCTGTTTTTTTCTTTTCGATATGATTTAGAAGAATTTTTTAGATACATAAGTATAATCTCTTGAACATGTTTTGTATTGATTGTTATTGTTTTCTTTTCATATATATATATACATATATATATACATATATATATATATGAGTCTGTCATTCTGCAAGAAAAACTTTTTAGTTCCGTTAGAGTTAATTTATTAAATCCTCTTTTTCTCTATTAGGTGTGTTGATAACATATTTTAGTGGTTGTTATGTCAGTACACACTTGGTAGCTTAGAGTTTTTCATCTAGCTGAGAACTCTTGTCTCTCTATGAGTGTATTCTCACCAATTTTGAAAGTTTTTTGTGTTCGATCTTTGTCTTTTGTAGAGTCTCATAGTTTGTACGCGTTATGAATGGTTTTAGTTTTAAGTGATTTGTGGATAGTTTAGATTGATCCATTGCATTGACGTGTGTCATTTTTTTTTTCTCTAGATCTTCTCTTTTGTTGTTTTCACACATTTGTCTGAGTTCTATTGAGTCACTGTTTTTGTCGATCATTGTTGGGAGTATTTTTTCGTCTTTGTATTGTTGAATACTTATGAGTGTGTGTTCATCTAGGGTTTATATGTTCACTCACAAATTAGTTTATGTTATCATTGGTTCTGTAGATTCAAATACGGGTTAGATCGAGTAGTGTTGGTTATGATCATGTTGGTTATACTCTTAGTATGGTATTTGGTCGTCTTATTGATGAGTTTTTTTGTCTTTGGTATGAGAAAGAGGTTTTCTCTGATTGATCTATTTTACGCTTGTTTGAATAGTGCTATCTAATTGTTCAATTTTATGTATGTTTGTTTGATCCTTATGTTTTGTTGTTGTGATTATATGATCATGTATTCTTTGGTAAAAAAAGTCTTGATTAAAGGTTATTTTATGGTTGGTGAACTCTGTGGTTTGATGTTTTAGTTCAAGATTGTCTCTTCAGTGTTGTTATAGCCTTATGTGCTTTCTCATGTGTAAGAGATTTTTTTTGGTCTTGAAATCATATCGAATTTATTATGATTACAACAAGTTATGATGTGTTTTGTGGCATTTTGTCTAGAACTTGTGGTCTTGTGAGTTTGTCTTTATCTTGGACATTATAAAATTGTTCTTCAGCTATGGTCTGTATGTTTTTTCGTCCATATTCTTGTTGTATGGTTAGTCGAACCAGGTGGTTCGAGTGTTTTCTAACCAATTGTATTTTCAAGATTGTTCTTGATTGTTTTGATAGCCGTGTTTGCTTCTTGGTGAGATGTCTTTCGAATTGTAAAATCGTATGATTTTCTTATCCAAATAGATGTTTTTTGGCTATTAACTCTATGTAGAATTGTGTGATTCTCATTTTATGAAATTTATATGAATCATGTGATTCGGATTTGAGTGATTCATGTTCTTATGAAGTTGTAAAAGTTTTTGATCAAACCAAATGTGTCCTTAAGTTCTTTACAAGTTTTTCTTACATGAATCCAAATTTTTCAAACTTGTTTATGAATTTAGAAGTTGTATGACTTTTATCGTTTTGAATCGTGCGATTCAAGTGTTCAGACGTTGTTCTGAGTTGTATAGAGTCGTGTGACTATTGATTTTACCATATATGTGTCTGATATGTTATAGAGACTTGTGATTCTTTATTTTTTCAGATATGTGTCTGATATGGTTGTTGAATCATGTGATTCATTGTTTAACTAGAATATGTCTTCTAGTTGTTTTATCATATATGTTATATATCTTCTGGTAGTGTTGTTGAATAATGTGGTTCATTTTTAATCAAAATGTTTTTAAATGGTATCCTTGTGGATTTACTAAAAGTTGTTGAATTTGTATAATGGCAAATGGTTTTTTTATAATATGAGTTTAAATGATCAGTCTTCAATTACTCGCTCGTCTTTGATCATTGCCCAGCCGATTTAGAGTTTCTAGATTAAGTAACACATGGTTTGGTTTATTTCATCTTGATTCATAGTATATATGTTAAAATCTATTGATCATTGATCAGTCGATTATCTGTATTGTTGAAGAACTCAAAATCATATGAGTTCTTCTAGGGTTTGGTGGTTAGTCATCGTTTTGTTGCTTTATCTTTGTTCTTGTATCGCTGTTCAATTAAATTTTCTTTGTAAAACAAAGTTTTCTAAAGTTTTCTTATTGATCAAAGAGTTGTAACTAAGGGCTAAAGCTGGTTAGTATTTGACATTGGTATTCAATGTGGGTTTTTTTATAAATAAGATATGAGTTTTTGGCACAATGACATTCATAGCTGTATATGAGCATGTCCCCCGTTTGTGATTTATAAAAAAAACCCGATCTAGCTTATTGCATGTTTTGAAATCATTTTCCAGTAGCATTGTTAGGGCTTCAGCAATACTCTTTGATCATTCTCGTTTGTTCTCTCTCGTGTTTTCTAGATCTAGAGTTTGTTTGTGATTCTACATGTAGTAGAGTTTATCTCCTGATAGATTTAATGAGAGTTCTAATTTTAGATCCTCTTGCTAATGATATGTGTATGGGTGTGAGTTTTTCTGTATTTGTAAGTTGAATAAAGTTCCGATTTACCATTTTTTGACATATAAATCATGGAAATAGGCTGTTGGTCTTTTATCATTATCTTTTTGTATCTAAAATTAATTGTATTCGGAATATGGTTTGTTTTTTTCGTTCTTGGTGTTTTGGAAGGTTGTTTCTTCCGGTCGAGATATGATTTTCGATTTTCGATTTTTGATTGAGGTTTTAAAGTTCACCAAATTAAAATGCTGACACTGCATAGCTGCACTTCTTTATGTTCACAAGATGATCAAGAGTTAGTTTTCATAATGTGATGAGCTTGATATGGATATAAGTGGTATTTCAGTGGACGATGAGTGATTCTCTACACGTGGTTTGGAAAAGTGAACCGTAAAGGAAGCAGGCATGGTCAGAATCAAACCAAAATGTTTAGGGAAATCTCTACATATCTAGTTTTTTTTTTTTTTTTTGGTTTATGTATGAACGCATTTCTTCTCAATTTCATATTATTCATATTCTTCATAAGATACATATTGACTCTGTCATGTTTAAAGATCTTTTTACAAGTTAAGTTGGATTATTTTTAATTTGAATGGAAGTCATTAGGTCACTTGTTTTCATAGAAAGTTACCTTTGTTGAAAAGAGATGCTATGTCTTTGATGTGTTTGTAGCATGAAATTGAGGGGGGGTGTTAAAATTCATGCCAAAATGTGTCAATTTAATGTTGCAAACATATTGTAGTTAATATCGTTTTAATATTTTATGCAGAGGCAAAATTGTACATGTGCTCAAGGACAAAAGGCTGATGGGGTGGACTTTAAGTTGCTAAAAATGTCTTAATGGGCTTAATTGAAGAGTTGCCGTGTTTAGGGCCTGCATATATAAAGATCAGAACTAGCGATTTTGAGAGGTCGTCATTCAGATAAAATTATCATCTCCAAAAGTGTATACAGTGTTTTTTATGGTGGTCTAGGGTTTTAACTCGACCTCAACATCAAGGTTGCACTACATCAGATGATCATCATCATGCTTGTTTATGTCTTTTGATCAGTCTTGTATTTTTCTCTGTATCCTTTGTTCATCTTTCCATTCATCTGTCTCGTTGTTGATCCATTGTTGGATCTTGTATTGTGGTGATTTCTTTCTATGATCAACTGATATTCTTATCAGTTGTTCCTTTATTTTGTAGTTGTGATTTAGATCTTACATAAGTAAGATCTAGGGTTTCGGTAGGGTATTTTTGGTTTTGGTTAAATCAATAAAAGTTTTGTCACTTGTTTTGTCGCTATTTCTTGTGTTCAGGTAGATTTCTTACCGTTTATAGCCCCTGTCGACACCATGAAACAATCTCAATTGCCACAACACGCCCACCCTTCTTCTCAACATGTACTCAATATCATCGGCAACTAGAAGCTTCCGATCTCACCTGCCTCTCGACCATGATTCAACCAAATCATGGAAGGGTTGCGACCATTCCATGAGATCTGATGACATTGCTAGTTCAAGAAATATGGGTCTTTGCTGAAAAAATACGATGGATGTTCAACCAAAGTATGTTGTCTCACACCCGACAACCAGCAAGTGGAATTCATCAATTGTTGACTTAATTGCCATTTTAAGGATTACCCTTCTGGAAATTGAATAAAATTTGAATTATTATTTCACATGAGCATTATTAACATCGTCAAATTTGTAAGTCAAATTTCTTGACTTTGATTTTTATAGGAGACCAAATAATATTGCAATATCATATTCATACTTTACTTCACAAATGAAGGAAAAAAGAAAACATAACAGAAATAATTTACTTTTTGATTACATGTGTTGTGAATTGTTGATTTTAGTTGCAAATGTGTATATTGATTACAGAGATTTGTAAATGTCTATATTAATTACTTAAAAAAATTTAGCCAAAGACTAGTTGGTTGGAGAAACGATATTTGCCGGACATCAGTGGTGCAAAACCTGAACTATCATAACCTATTTCCACTCGATTCTGGTAGCTTAAACATGAACTCTGGCCAATTTAACCAGATTTCGGCAAACCTACAACTTCCGGCGATGATCTTTGCCCCCAAAACTGTGACAACTCGTATTTCAGAACCCATCTTTGTGTTAATGTAACGTATGTGGACCCTATGTGATTATGTGAACTTTGATGATTAATGAGATGTTATGTTGTTACGATATGTGCTTGTATGTTTCCGTTCAACGATTGCGGTAGTCTTGTTAAAATTACAGATGTTGGTATAATTGGACCGCAATATATATGTGTTTGTTTGATAAAGAAACTCATGAGCATAAGTTTTGAACTTGGCCCAAATGGTTGTTTTGTTTAGAAAACACAACCGGCCCAAATTGTTCAAATATTGGCTTCATAATACAAAATACGTACCCACTTTCCTTGTCTCACCATTTGCAACACAACAACCGTAATCATCCATTGAACGCCGGCAGTAGCAAGACCCCTTCCCCCCTTTTTTCTGTTTCGGTTTGCATCTCAACTAGTCAGATTACTGGTTAGTAATTCTCATTTATTCATTCCATGTTTGCGTGTCAATGATTTATTATTTGTTGATTGGGCTGATCAAGTTTACATATGTGCTGAATTTGTGATGTTGGATTAGGCTGTTCCGATCGGTGGTAATGTTATAGTTATTGACTGTGTATATTAAATCGATAGTGATGTTATCCAGGATTGCATGATTAAATTATTTCTTAGATAGCATGATCTAGTCGATTTTCGGATCACTAATATAAACCGTGAACACATGATATGTGACCGATAATTAGTAGTTAAACGATTAAATGATGAATCAAACTGATCATTCGTCATAAAGGGGTTGACGGCAATTAGGGTTCTGTGTTCGTAACTGTTGAGGAAGGTTAAGGCACGAGGAAGGTTAAGGTTCCTCATGAGGAAGGTTAAGGTTCCTCATGAGGAAGGTTAAGGTTCTTCAGTGAGGAAGGTTAAGCTTCTTCAGTGAGGAAGGTTAAGGTTCCCTGTAGGGGAAGGTTAAGGTTCCTCGTGAACCTGTAAGTACTTAAGGTTCCTCGTAAAGTTTATATGCACAGTAGTTCTATATGTTAACTCTGTTAGTATGATAACTCTGTTAGTATGTTAACTCTGTTAGTATGTTAACTCTGTTAGTATGATAACTCCGTTAGTATGATAGCTCTGTTAGTATGTTAACTCCGTTAGTATGATAACTCTGTTAGTATGTTAACTTTGTTACGCATGTTAAGAAGGTAAACCCAGTTAGTCTATTAACTGCGTTAAGTCTGTTAACTATGTTAATTAACTAACACCATTAGCTAATTTCTCCTGTTATATATGCTAATCCTGTTAAGTTGTTAACCTTGTCAAGCATGTTAAAGAATAACCATGTTAGTATAAACTGTGAAAGACATTTATGTGGAGCATGAATTGCATGGAAATGATTAACTGCTTCCCGGGCGCATGATGTTAACTGCCAAACACACTTTGTGACATAGATTGCATGTGAATCGTTACGAACTTAAACTGATTGTGTATACGTGCATCCCATAGGACTTGACTGATTATTTGTGAGCACATAGTTTAGCATACCGAGCAAACCAAGGTGAGTTCACACTCTTACCAAGGCATGGGATTCCCGGTGGGTTGGGAATGGGATTGAATGATTACTCGTACTTGAGCAGGAAAGAAAGGGTAAAACCTATTCGAATCAATGCCAAGAGCATTGAAGTCAAGAACAATTTGATTGAGAGGATATTAGCTGCACAACGAGAGGCTGTGTTGGAAGCTAATTATCCTAATGAAAAGTTAGGAGTAACTGAGGAGCAGTTGACTCTTAGCAAGGATGGAATCCTTAGATTAAACGGACGAATATGGGTTCCAATTTATGGAGGACTACGAGATGTTATCCTCCAGGAAGCCCATAGTTCCAAATATTCGGTCCATCCTGGAGCTGACAAAATGTATCAAGATTTAAAGGCAAATTATTGGTGGATAGGCTTGAAAAAGTCTGTGGCCGCCCACGTAGCAAAATGCTTGACTTGTGCTCAAGTCAAAGCCGAGCACCAAAAGCCGTCCGGCTTGCTACAACAACCTGAGCTTCCCGAGTGGAAGTGGGAATGCGTAACTATGGACTTCATAACCAAGTTACCCAAAACCAGGAAAGGAAACGATACAATATGGGTCATAGTCGATAGGCTGACTAAATCAGCTCATTTTCTACCCATCAAGGAGACGTATAGCTCCGATATGTTAGCCCAACTTTATGTTGATAAGATTGTAGCCTTACACGGCATACCTGTGACTATTATCTCCGACAGGGATACCAGGTACACGTCTCATTTCTGGAAGAGTTTCCAGCAATCTTTGGGCACGCGTTTAAACTTTAGTACGGCTTACCATCCACAGACGGACGGTCAAAGTGAGCGTACTATCCAAACGCTAGAAGACATGCTTCGTGCATGTGCAATCGATTTAGGCGGTAACTGGGATAAGAATCTACCCCTGATCGAATTCTCCTACAATAATAGCTACCACACCAGCATAAAGGCTGCGCCTTTCGAGGCATTATACGGTAGGAAATGTAGATCGCCTGTTTGTTGGGCGGAAGTAGGAGAGGTCCAATTATCAGGACCAGAGATTGTTTTCCAGACAACGGACAAAATTGTCCAGATCCGGGAGCGTCTCAAGGCTGCCCGCGATAGGCAGAAAAGCTACGCTGATCCAAAACGTAAGGATCTTCACTTCGAAGTAGGTGAAAAAGTGTTGCTTAAGGTATCACCTTGGAAGGGGGTGATGCGTTTCGGCAAGAAAGGCAAACTGAGTCCGAGATACATAGGACCTTTTGAGGTCATTGAACGGGTCGGGTCAGTTGCCTATAAGTTGAACTTGCCTGAAGAGCTCAATGGAATTCACAACGTGTTCCACATCTGCAATCTCAAAAAGTGCTTCGCCGATGAATCATTGGTGATTCCACACACAGATGTGCATATAGATGAGAGCTTAAAGTTTGTAGAAAAACCTTTGTCGATTGAAGATCGACAGGTGAAGAAGCTTCGAAGAAAGCACGTACCGATTGTAAAAGTCAAATGGGATGCTCGTAGAGGTCCCGAATATACGTGGGAAGTCGAAGACACAATGAAAGAAAAATACCCCTATTTATTTGAGTAAATCTCGGGTCGAGATTTATTTTAAGGGGGTGAGGATGTAACACCTCGAATTTTTGTGTCCAATAATGTGTTAACACGTGTCATTTGTTTACACGTGGCATTAATATGAAATAAAGGACTAATATTGACAAACCTTGAAAGTATATAAATTCGAGGGTTATAAATGTCAACCAAGGGTAATTATACTGTATAGTAACCCTAAATAATGCTTGTACCTCCAAACGAATGAATCATAGATCATACGGAAACGAAACACGAAAGAAAGTGAGAGATTACAAGCTACAGGGGTTAACCGTGTCAACATGTTTAAATTTATACCTCTGAGTGACCCTTTAACGTCCCCAAGGCTTTGTAACGATGTTATACGCTCACTAGAATATATATATAAATTTCGTGAAGTTTCGTTATGAAACGAGAAAGTTACGATCGAATTCGTAGGAGAAGGGTTAAAAGCATCAATAATATAAATTAAGGCCTTCTGAATAATAAATAAATTAACCAGGGGCTTAACAATACGGATAAATAACGCGAGGTCCCTAATCGTAATTAATCGAGGGCCTTATCGCAAAGTTACCCCTTCAAACCCGAAAGGTCAGGTAATTAATTACAAAGATTTTTAATCATGACATAAAGATTTGAAAAAGATTTAATTTTAACCCCTTACGGACCGTAAAGGGTATGCCTTACGGACCGTAAGGAGGGGGAATGATTGCTGAGATCCGCCTATGGCTTACGGACCGCAAGGCCGAAGCCATACGGTCCGTAAGCAGCGCCCAGCGACAGAAATGTGGCTGTTGGCTGTTTTAAGCGGCCAGACACGAATTTATGGGTTTTTCAGAGGTATGGTTGCCCCCTACTCGACCCATAATCCTCTAGGACACATGCCATTCATCCCATATCAGTTGTAGAGTGATGTGTGATGATCTTGAGCTTGGACTTTGGCTATAAATAGCATACTTGTGTACATAACTTCATCACAACACAAACACTCTCATCTGATCATTTCAAAGGCTCTCAAAGTGTTCCTCTCTGCTCTCTAAGCAAGTCTTAACTTCTGTAAGTTGCTTAGACCCTTTGTAGTTTCATTTATGCTTAGTAAATCACTAAGAAACAAACCGTCGTAAATACGGTTTGACTATTGAATAAATCCGTGATAGTTCAGCCTTATGACGAATCAAAGGTAGTTATGAGTTGGTATTTATGTGGGTAATAAACCTCTAAAAGGGTTCCCTCTGATCACCACTCTAACTATGTCAAATGTCGAGTCAAACGTGCGGTTAAAAAGTCAACAGAAAGCTATTTTTGCGATTTATGCATAACCTGTAATGTATATGCTATGAAACCTGTTTAGACACTCATAAAACATGATAATGAGTATATAAACTTGTTTGCGCTCGTTTGAATCGACCATTTGCTATATTGACCCGGTTCGGAGCCGAATGTCGCAAAAGTTTGACTTTTGCTTTGACTTCAGTTCTGACCCGTTTTAGTGAGGTATAGATATGCCTTAGGACTCTCTTAGGACCAGGTTACATGATGGTATAAACCTCTGTGATCGGTTCATGAGTTATCCGAGTCTTTTGCGCATTTCCATTAATCGCCTAAAAGTTGACCGTAACGCCATTTTGAAAATAAAACGAGTATTTCGGACACGTGAACGGACCAGAACCTTGCTTATTAAATTATAAGCATGTCCTTAAAGTTTCACGTCAATCCGAGGTCTAGAATGAGAGTTATGCTAAATAGCGCAATTAAAGTAAACTTTTGTAATAAACGGCGCAATTAGCATAACGCCTATCTAAACCAAGATTTCGTCACCAAAACTTTCACCCACTGTATTAAAATAATATTTTGGGAATTTTAAAGATTTTTAATAATTTTTACCTCGCTCATAACCTGCGGTTATGGCTACGGTTCGGTAAATACCGAATATGCCCTTTTCGGCCAAAACTTGAGTTCTACAAGGTCTTTTGACCCGATTCCAGTTGCTACTGACTTTAAATAATAAATAAAGTATTTTAGACTTTATAAACTGTTTGGGAAACTTAGATTTCCTGTAGAACTCGAAAAGCTCTTTTAAAAGTCTTTAAAATGACCGGAAACCCCCTACGGGGCATAATATTAACTTAAACTCGTTACGGGCATCACGGAAGGTATCCTACTGATACCACAACCTCTTTAAGGCATATTGACTTAGGAAATAAGCGTAAGACTCTCATGGTTAACCGTTTCGCCTATTGCGCGCACGGTTCGGCTTATGAAACTAGTTTTCATAAATTAGCCGATACGGGTCAAATTATATTATTTGAACCCCAAAATCCAGAGTGTGAACCTTGAGCCCATATAAAACAAGTCTCTGAACTTGTTTGGGGCAGAATCACATTCCATTCTCGGTTTTCGCCTTTTCGCGCGATTAAACCATATTTATATTCCGGAACCAACCGGTCTAGGCTACGGCCAATATAAAGACCCGTTAGGATTCTAAGAGGTTAATTAAAACCTTCGTTCCAGATTAGGAGCCCAGTAAAAGATATCGGTGATTTAATCAAACTAAGGAATAATACTTGCAAAGGTAAATACTTTAACTTATTTCCCCTATATGGGCTTGGGTTACGGTATATTAATACCGCTTGATTGAGCATTATATTTTTCCATCGCTTAGGTGATTAATTAAATAATATGATTGGCTCATTTAAACAGTTTTGTTTCTTAAAAGCCTTTGGGGGGTTTAATGACCGTTGTCCCGGATATCCTTGGCATCATTTTACGAAATGGCCACGACCATCGACATCCCGGTGTAGGCGTACACCCGGTATATATTGTCGACATTAAATTAAAAGACGTAGCCGTTGGTTTTTATACTACGGTTTTACGCAATGTGGTGTGTCTATAAATCTTTAACCCGGCACGACCCGGGGTACTGAACGCATAAAAGAACATGTAAAACGTTCACAAGATTATTATGATTTTCCCAAGTTATAAAAGAGTTTGTGCCTTGTGCATTCAAATCAATTTTAATAAACATTTTCAAATGTGTCAGTTGAATGTATTTACCAGTGTAAACTGACGTATTTTTCCCCAAAAAAAAGATTAAGTGCAGGTACTGTACGAAATTGGCTGGTATTAGCTTCTAAGCATCACGAATAGTCTCGCAAACTCGATGCCGTATCTGAATGAACACTATTTATTATTTTGATCCGCTGTGGATATATTCGACTTCTGTAATACATTTGATATTACAACCAGAGGTTGAAGTATATATTTATCTTTAAAGCTTCCGCTGTGCATTTATATAATTGTGTGGTTTGACTATATTGTTGCCAACATCGTCACGGTAATCCCCCACCGGGCCCACCGGTGAGACACGTGGAAATCGGGGTGTGACAGGTTGGTATCAGAGCCAACATTTGAGTGAATTAAACACTATCCTAATGTGTTTAATCTCAATGACACAATTGCACATATTTGAGTCTAGACAAGAACTTAGGACAAATTCGAATTGTTATTCCAATTTTGTCTTTTTCTTTTATTATTGGTATTTAAAGTTTTATAAAGCAGGAAAAATGCCACCTGTTATATTCCGAGGAAGAGGAAGGGGAAGAAGAGGCAGAGGAGATGTCGTGACACATCACGATCACGAAGCTGGACCGTCTGGTACAAGACCTCCTTCAATGACAAGGAGCGAAGAACCACAACGACGAAGAGACCTTTACGAACCTGCGAGGCATTCCACCTCGCACAGCTCGACGCCATCATACCGGCACTCCTTTGGGCCAAACTCAGAAAATGATCCCAACAACCCACAACCTTCCTTCATACCTCTACAACGTTCGGTATCACACCGAAATTATGACGACCCTACTCCATACTTCATAGGTCAGTTTAATCCAGCTGACTACATACAGGAACCTTCAGGCTTTGTTCCACTAGGGCCACAAGATCACTTCTCCGAGGACCATATGGATGAAGATACTGATCCAACTGAACCTGCTCGTGGTACGCCCACGCATCCGATAGAAGTCTCTGATGGGTCATCTTTCCATGGCACACCCTATCAGGGACCAGACAGTTTCCAAGCGTTGTTTGACCGACATGAGTGGTACTACACACCACCTCAACAGACATCACAACAACCGCGACATCCACAGGATCCCTCTGAGGATTCACGCTTTGTGGCAGTTACGCCACCACCTCCGCCACCGGCGCAACCAGTAATACCTGATCCACCAAGGCGTAGGAGGACGAATGCGCGTATGTCCACACGAGGAGGAGGGGGTATCCACTTCAGCACCCCTCGACACTCAAGTAGTAGCCACTATCCGCCGCTACAAGAAGAAGGACCTTCAAGTCCTATACAGGAGGCGAACTCCGCACCAGCTGCACCAAATTCGCCACCATTTGGGTATGACCAACCCATACCTGCTTACACGGGTCCAACGGCTTACAACCCGTTCGAACCGTCACAAGCACAATACAACTACAATTATGAGCGCGACCCATATGTGGTATCGGCTAGATATAATGCACGCTACCCTGACGGAGCTCATGGGAACATGGGACCACCAGACTACTCAGCTCATGGGTATCCAATACCTCCCAGACCCCCAGTTCCGCAACACGCGCCACAACCACGATTCTCTCCTCCTGAACAGGAAGAAATACTCCATCGACTAGATCGAGTGGAGAGAGAGTTCGAGGAAGAGAAGAAAAGCCACCGAGGATTTCTCAAAGGCTTGGCGAACCTACTAAAGGGCAAAAAGAAGAAACGTGACCACTAGCCCATCATAGTTGTACTAATGTAATTTCTATTTTGAAATAAGTCCCTACGAGGACACTTATCGTATTTCAGTCCCTACGTGGACTTATCTTTTAGTCCTTACATGGACACTTATATTATGTTAGTCCCTGCGTGGACTTGTCACTTATTTTAAACCTCTATGGAGGTATGTACTATTTGAAAGACCCGTTTAGGGCAATATGTAATTGTATTTGAGATTATGGAATGTATGTTATGAGTTTTGTTTTAATATGTATGAAATAAATCAAAACCATTCCTTTTAAATTGATCTGCCTAAATAAAGAATCTTACGAGTGAAACCTAGCCTGGTGTCTTTTAAGATCCGGCCAAGATGGTAGGACTCAATTAAAGATTCAGATTGCCTGTTAACCGCTGCAAGCATGTTAACAATCATGGCAGATGTGATTCGTTAAAATCACGCACGTCATTCTTATACAATAATCCTTTAAGGATTTCAAAACCCAACTAAATGATTTATAAATCGTGGGTTAAATCACCAATGAAGAGGATCAAATTAATAAAGCATCCATTAGAGATGTAGTGCCTACGGGCCAATCATGTTAAAACATCCATTAGAGATGTAGTGCCTACGGGCCAACCTTATTAAAACATCCATTTGTGAGGTAGTGCCTACGGGTCAACCATATTAGAACATCCGTTAAAGATGTAGTGCCTACGGGCCAACCTTATTAAAACATCCATTTGTGATGTAATGCCTACGGGCCAACCTTCATAAAACATCCATTTGTGGTGTATTTCCTATGGGCCATAATAATCGTCTTATAAAGACAAAAGGCAGTGGTAATCTATGACTCTCTGTCAGAAAGAGATAAAAGAACTACGGTTCAAATCTCTATGCCTTTGATTCTCTGAAATCTCAGCTAATAGTATAAAATATCCTCGTGATTAGGCTTTATGCCGCCAATATTATTGATATAGCTAAAATAGGATATATTCAAATCCTAAGATTTAATGAGTAATAAGTTAACCAAATATGGTCTCTGTTACCATGGTTGACAAATTGTCATGAAAAACAATTATATAATAATCTCCTGAATAAAATTTTGTTATCTTCTGTAACAGATTCAAGTTACAATGGCGGATCCCAATGGAGAGAACAGCCATACAAATGAAGATGACTACGACAATGCGCCAGTGCATCTGACAGGCGCACAGCTAAAGGCTCTGATTGACAATGCTGTTCAGGCAGCTCTCGATCGTCAATACACTGAGTCTCATAGCAAATCTGTATCAAAACCACCCTCCAAACCAAAGACACACTCCAAACCACCCTCTCAACCCAAGAAGGATGACGGCAATCACTCGTCAGCTGAGAATAGTATTCGTCGTGAACGAGAGTACACTGATGCATCTGGTGCCAAGGGTTGCACCTACAAGTATTTTGTATCTTGTAAGCCCCGGGAATTTACGGGGGAGAAAGGTGCTGTTGATTGTATCACCTGGCTAGATGAGATGGACACTATTGTGGACATCAGTGGGTGCGCAGAGAAGGATGTGGTGAAGTTTGTGTCCCAGTCATTTAAGGGCGAGGCCCTGGCATGGTGGAGGGCGTTGGTGCAGGCATCTGGTAAGTCTACTTTATACAAAATGACGTGGGAGGAATTTATTGCTCTCATTAAGGAAAACTACTGCCCTCAACATGAGGTTGAGAAGATCGAGGCTGACTTTGTGTCACTGGTGATGACGAACCTGGACTGCCAGGCTTATTTGACGAGCTTCAATACGATGTCTCGCCTGGTTCCGTACCTTGTGACACCAGAGTCTAGAAGAATCGCCCCTTTCATTGGGGGCTTGGAGCCTGCGATAAAGGCGAGTGTAAAGGCCTCCCGGCCGACGACCTTCAGGTCAGTTACTGAGCTCTCCTTGTCTCTCACCTTAGACGCTGTCCGTCTGAGGACATTAAGGAGCAAGGAGGCTGAGAAAAGAAAACGTGAGGATGATACCTCACGGAGATCAGGGAAGAAGCACCGTGGAAACGGTGAAGGCAAAAGAGGGTCAGAGGCAAAGAAAGATGGGCAAGCTGGTGAAAGGCCCAACTGCAAAATCTGCAAGAAACCCCACTCTGGGAAGTGCAGGTTTGCATCGAATTCACAGTCACAACCAAAGACTCCTTCCTGTGGACTGTGCAAGTCCAAGGATCATAAGACTGTGGAATGCAAGAAGATCAAGGATGCAACCTGCTATGGTTGCAACGAAAAGGGGCATATCAAGAGTAACTGCCCTAAGAACGCCAAGAAGGCGGAGGAGACAAAGAAGACAAACGCGAGAGTCTTCCGCATGGATGCAAAGGAAGCAGTACAGAACGACAATGTGCTTACAGGTACTTTTCTCGTAAATAATATATTTGCAAGAGTACTTTTCGTTTCTGGCGCTGATAAGTCCTTTGTAGACCAAAAGTTTTGTAAACTATTGAACATGCCGATCAAAACCCTAGATATGAAATACGAGGTAGAGTTAGCAGACGGCACGATAGAAACCGTCTCCACTATTCTAGAGGGATGTGAAATGTCCATTAAGAACCATTCTTTTCCTCTATCTCTACTCCCTTTCAAACTAGCGGGTTTCGACATTGTTCTAGGCATGGACTGGTTATCCCGTAATCAGGCCCAAATTATTTGCGGCAAGAGGCACATAGTGCTAAAGACTCCGAGTGGTGAATTGCTTACCATTCGAGGAGACACGCAGTATGGACTGCCCGAAGATGTGTCGATGCTCAAAGCTTCTAGATGTTTGAACAGAGGCTGTGTAATTTACATGGCTCAGGTGATAATAAAAGAACCTAAGCCGAAGATCGAGGATCTTCCTGTCATTTCTGAATACCCCGAGGTTTTCCCTGAAGAACTACCTGGTTTGCCACCAGAGAGACAAGTGGAGTTCAGAATAGACATCATTCCTGGAGTAGCTCCGATAGCAAGAGCACCTTACAGGCTAGCTCCAACGGAAATGAAGGAACTGAGGACCCAGTTGGATGAACTGCTGGCGAAAGGTTTTATCAGACCTAGTTCATCTCCCTGGGGAGCACCAGTCCTATTTGTAAAGAAGAAGGACGGATCGATGCGGTTGTGCATCGACTATCGAGAGCTAAATAAAGTTACCATAAAGAATAGATATCCTTTGCCGAGGATCGATGATCTATTCGATCAGCTGCAAGGAGCGAGCTACTTCTCAAAGATCGACTTGAGGTCGGGCTATCATCAGCTAAGGGTCAGAGATGAAGATGTACATAAGACAGCATTTAGGACTCGCTATGGTCATTACGAGTTCCTAGTGATGCCTTTTGGGCTCACAAATGCACCGGCTGCGTTCATGGATCTCATGAATCGCGTCTGCAAGCCATATTTGGACAAATTTGTCATAGTCTTCATCGACGATATCCTTATATATTCCAAGAACCAAGCTGACCACGAGAAGCACCTCCGTTGCATTCTCGAATTACTACTGTCACACCCCAACCGATGGCGGAATCATCGGGGCGCGGCACTGAGCGAAACAGATTGTTCAGAAATTTCCACAACAACTATCATACAATTCAGTTATATAACACGTCCCATACCGTGTTCCAAATAATAACAAGTTATCATAGAAATCAACTAAACAATATGGGAACTGTTCCGACAACTCAAATTCTTAATTATTACAGACCGAAAGTAAATATTGTTTTAAGACCTCTAGACGACCACTGTGGATCTTACTGACTACAGGTGCCAGTGCAAGATCTACAGATAATTATGGCCCTGGAACAGGTACGTGGACACTGTCCTAAGGACACAGGCTCCTAGAAGTTTATTATTGCCTCGCTTCCCTAGCACGCTAGTAGCTTAAACACCTGTCACATACGTTAAAATAAAAGTCAATACATATAATGTAAAGGTGAGTACACAAGTTTGATATAGCATATAGAGTTCGAATAGTTTACGCATAACCAAGCACGTACACAAGGGCAAACGATGCATGTAAATTATCAACATGGGACCATCGATACCAACGACTTCGAGTTGACTGTCCGAGACAGTTCGCAATACATGATTACCACCGTAATCCATGCAAGTAATTGTCCTTAGCAACCCCCGTGTGAACGGGTGCTGAGTCCAAACTATAGTACTACGTTGCTAAAGCAGGTAGATAGCACTCCACGTGTAAACATAATAAACAGCAATCATTTAGACAAGTATTACATGCAAGTAGGTTAGCGTTCAAATAGTTTGTGTTGTTTGTGAACTTGATAGATTACGTATGTAACACCCAAAAGTGCTGAAAGCAAAAAGGGATCGAGTATACTCACAGTGGTTGATCGTGGATTGAAGGGAGCGCTGAGAATAGGTTAGCCTGAATAGTTCGATAACACAACGATGAGTAACGCGGAAAAAGTAAACAATGTACTTGGATCGAGTAGGCCATTCGATCGGACAGCAGTTCGATCGAGTGGGCTGTTCGATTGGTTTGAAAGTCCGTTCGAACACCCGTTCGATCGGCCGGCTGGCTCGATCGGCTGGTTCCTTCAAGTGGATTGTTCCTTCCTTTGATGTGAAGGATGTGTTTGTGTGTGATGGTTTGTACTACCTTTCAGGTTGGCCGATCGAACAGCTGTTCGATCGGTTAGCCCAACCGATCGGTTAGCACTTCGTTGTTTTCAAGTGTGTCACTCGATCGGCTGGCATGTTCGATCGGGTGACATTCCAATGTTCTGAAAAGTCTAAGTGTTTAAGTGTAGTATCTCATGATTCGAGCAGTAATGATTACAATCGAGTAGCGTAGTCGATCGAACAGTACCTCGTCAATATTACACCTTGTGAGTTTGGGGGCCTAAGTGCTAGTCGATCGGTTAGCCTGGCCGATCGGCTGGCATAGTCGTTCGGTTGGGCTGTTCGGTCGAACAGCCTAGCCGTTCGGCCAGCTTCTCGATTCGGTTAACTTTTCACCTAACACTTGGTTATTCCCGTTAATTGTTGATGTTTTAGAGATATTTTGACTACGAGTTGAACCACAAAACTGAAGTTCCCATTTAGCCTACTGACTTAAGCAGGAATCACCCAAACTCGGTCAGAGACGGTTTGGAACCCAAGTTTAACGTTTAACCCGGAATCGGTATATCTCTCGGTAGAACCCGAATCTTGAACCATGTGTTTGTTTAGAATGGTTTATAAATCGGTTCAAGCCTCGTTTTCACCGGTTTGAGTGTAAAAGAGTTGAAAGATAGATGAAAACCCATCTTCCAATCCTTTCCCACCGTGAAATGTTAAGATCTTTGGAAGATTTTAGGTTATTTATGTGGAAATCGGTTAGATCTAGCTTATTCATGGTTGAATGAAGTCAAGAACATGAAGTCCTTGATGAACACCAAGAACACCATGATGACATCACTCAAGAACACCTAGATCTTGGTGATTTCATGGATGAAATTCAGATTTTGAAAGATAGAAAGATGGAGAATCGATTAATGAACAAAAACGTACAAGGATTAGAGTGAAATACTTACCGGGTTGAGAGAAATCTGAGATTTAGTGAGAAGAAGAGGCTGGTCGGTCAGAACTTTTCCAAAAGTGGAAAGGTTGACAAAGACAGCCCTATTTATAGGCTTCCAAAAGAGGAAAGGGTCAGCTGATCGAACAGCATTCCTGATCGAGCAGCTGTCCGATCGAACAGTCCTGTTCGATCGGCTAGCCTGTTCGATCAGGTGGCCCTGTTCGAACGGCTTGCCTAGTTTTGAGTGTTTCGCGACGATTTTTGATATTTCGAGTTCGATGAACGATGATTTGAGAATGATAGAATTCCTAATCAAATTACTTTTAGTTCCAACTACTATATCTAACATACAAGCATCCTTACACCATGATTTAGATTCGATTTCGATTGAGTTTGATTCACCTTGAGTCTTGATTGGTTTGATCGTTTCACCACACACTTTAACATAAAAGTAAACATGCACAAGTAACACATAAGGCACACACACACGTATAAAAGCATTAAATCCCCACACTTGAGCTCGATGATTGATTTGATTAGCTTGTTTATTGATTGACTAGCTTTATTGCATTGTTACTTCCTATCCTTCACAGTCGGTCGTTGACTCGCAGTTCGATTATCGGTCGATTAGTTTGATTATACAACACTTACTCCAAATAATACGAAAATCAAAATGAAACTAAAATGAAATTAATCTTTATTAATCTTTAATTCCAATAACAGTCAACACTTGACTTTGACTTTGACTTTGGAAAACACGGGGTGTTACAGTCTCCCCTCCTTTAGGGAATTTCGTCCCGAAATTAGGCCGAGAACCGTACATCGCCGTGTGATTTTACCTATTTGATGCTTCAGATCTACCTGAACAACTGCGGGTACTTGGCCTTCATATCACTTTCGAGTTCCCAAGTGAACTCCGCGCCTCGTTTGCCTTCCCATCGTACCTTCACAATAGGAATGCGAGAGCGTCTGAGTTGCTTGGTCTGTCGGTCCATGATTTCGACAGGCTTTTCCACGAAGTGTAGAGTCTCATTGACCTGAAGATCGTCGAGTGGTATTATTGCGTCGTGGTCGGCTACGCATTTTCGAAGGTTTGAAATATGGAAAGTCGGGTGGACATTGCTGAGTTCCTCCGGTAATTTGAGTTTGTAGGCAACTTTACCGATCCTTTCCAGAATCTTAAAAGGTCCAACAAATCGAGGTGCAAGTTTCCCTCTTTTGCCGAATCGGACTACTCCCTTCCAAGGTGATACCTTTAGGAGCACGTAGTCGCCAACTGCAAATTCGCGGGGCCTGCGTCGTTTATCGGCGTACATCTTTTGTCTATCCCGGGCCTTTACCAAATTTTCCCTTATCTGGTGGATTTTGTCAGTCGTTTCTTGCAGAATCTCGGGCCCAGTAAATTGGGAATGACCGACCTCGTGCCATACAATAGGCGAGCGACACCTCCTACCATACAAGGCTTCGAAAGGTGCCATTTCGATGCTGGAGTGATAGCTATTATTGTACGAAAATTCGACTAACGGTAGGTGTTTGCTCCAACTACCACCAAAATCGATAACACACGCACGGAGCATGTCTTCGATAGTACGAATCGTTCTTTCAGTCTGCCCGTCGGTTTGCGGGTGGAATGCGGTACTCAAATTCAGCGTCGTACCAAGAGCCGCTTGAAAAGTTTCCCACAATCTCGATGTAAACCGAGCATCGCGATCAGAAATGATGTCTCGAGGCGTACCATGATTCTTAATGATCTCGTCGGTGTAGATTTGGGCTAGTTTGGCCACCTTGTAGTCTTCTCGTATTGGCAGAAAGTGGGCTGATTTGGTTAGACGGTCGACTATAACCCAAATACTGTCGTGGCCTGATGGCGTGGTCGGAAGCTTAGTTATGAAATCCATAGCTATGCTTTCCCACTTCCATACGGGTATCGGCGGTTGTTCGAGTAAGCCTGAGGGTCTTTGGTGTTCAGCCTTGACTCTTGCACAAGTTAAACAGCTACCAACATATAGAGCAATATCCCTTTTCATCCCAGGCCACCAGTACTTGTAGCGAAGGTCCTGGTACATCTTGTCCGCACCGGGATGAATGGAATATCGGGATTTGTGGGCTTCGTTCATGATAATCTTTCGCAAATCTGTCCTCCTCGGAACCCAGATTCGGTCCAGATAATAGAATATCCCATTGGCTTTGCTCACGAGCTGAGTTCCATCGTGATAAATTCGTTCTTTCTTCAACGTACGCTCGTTAAAGCATGCGTGTTGTGCTTCGCGGATGAGAGCTTCGAGGTTATACTGAGCCTGGATGTTTCGAACACCTATCACGTAATTCTTTCTGCTGAGGGCGTCTGCAACTACATTCGCCTTGCCTGGGTGATAACGGATCTCACAGTCGTAGTCATTGAGAAGTTCTACCCATCGGCGTTGACGCATATTGAGTTCTCTCTGGTTAAAGATATGTTGTAAGCTCTTGTGATCGGTGAAGATCGTACACTTTGTACCATACAGGTAGTGTCGCCAAATCTTTAAGGCAAAGACAACTGCGCCTAGCTCGAGGTCGTGGGTTGTATAGTTCTTCTCGTGGATTTTGAGCTGTCGAGATGCGTAAGCTATAACCTTGTCTCGTTGCATGAGAACACAGCCAAGTCCAAGGTTTGAAGCATCACAATAGACAACGAAGTCATCGCTTCCGTCCGGCAGTGTAAGAACTGGTGCATGGCACAGCATGTGTTTGAGGGTTTGGAAAGCAGTCTCCTGCGAGGTTCCCCACACAAAAGGCTTGTCTTTATGAGTAAGGGAGGTAAGCGGTACAGCAATCTTGGAGAATCCCTCGATGAATCGCCGGTAGTAACCAGCTAATCCGAGAAAAGAGCGAACTTCTGACGGATTCTTTGGCGTAACCCATCCCTTGACTGCCTCAATCTTTGCAGGATCAACGTGTATACCCCGACTATTCACAATGTGACCCAGAAATTGAACCTCCTCCAACCAGAACTCACACTTGGAGAATTTGGCGTAGAGTTGGTTTCCCTGAAGCAACTCGAGAACCAATCGCAAATGCTGCGCATGTTCGGCCCTCGATCTGGAATAGATCAGGACATCGTCGATAAATACAATAACGAAACGGTCTAAGAACGGTTTACACACGCGATTCATCAGATCCATAAAGACCGCTGGTGCGTTGGTCAAACCAAAAGGCATGACAACAAATTCGTAGTGGCCGTATCGGGTTCGAAAAGCGGTTTTGGGTATGTCTTCCTCTTGAATCCGCAACTGATGGTAGCCTGAACGTAGATCAATCTTGGAGAAACACTGGGCACCTTGTAACTGGTCAAACAAATCGTCGATTCTTGGTAAGGGGTATCGGTTCTTGATGGTCAGCTTGTTCAATTCCCGGTAATCGATGCACATTCGGAACGACCCATCCTTCTTTTTGACGAAAAGGACTGGTGCGCCCCATGGAGAAGTGCTCGGGCGAATGAAGCCTTTTTCAAGTAACTCTTGGAGTTGGTTTGAGAGTTCTCGCATCTCAGATGGAGCGAGTCGATACGGAGCTTTGGCCACTGGGTTGGCTCCTGGAATAAGGTCGATTCGAAAGTCGATATCACGACTTGGAGGTAATCCAGGAAGATCATCAGGGAACACCTGAGGAAATTCTCGGACAACGGGGACATCTTTGACTTCAACTTTCTTTTTCTTGTCCGTCTCTGCTACAACAATGTTGGCCAAGAAGGCTCGATATTCCTTGCGGAGATATTTGCGAGCTTGAAGACAGGACATGAGCTTGAGATCTTTCGCAGTAGTTTCACCATAAACACATAGAATATCACCACTAGCTAGCACAAAACGAATCATCTTGTCGGAACACACAACTTCAGCACGGTTTTCACGAAGAAAGTCCATGCCTACTATGACATCGAAACTTCCGAGTTGCATTGGAATGAGATTAATCGGGAATATATGATTGTTGAGCTCGAGGGTACAATCACGGAGCACAGAATTGACAGCAATGGTTCTTCCGGTAGCGACTTCTACTTCGAAAGGTGTCGAAAGATAAGAGCGCTTACGTCTAAGAAGCTTTTCAAATTCAAATGACACAAAGCAGTTATCGGCTCCAGTATCAAACAAACATGATGCATATATACCATTCACAAGGAACGTACCATTGACCACGTTGTTGTCAGCTTGAGCCTGACGTGCGTTGATGTTGAAAGTTCTGGCGTGAGCGGCTTGTTGTTGAGGCTGTTGTTGTTGTTGCTGGGGTTGTTGAGCTTCTTGTTTCACTACTCTGTTCGGGCACCGGTTTGCGAAGTGGTTAGGGTCACCACATGCAAAGCAGGTCCGAACATTGTTTGCTGGGGCCTGTGCAGCTTGAGGAGCTTGAGGAGCAGGGAGTAGAGCCTGGTTGACAGCGGCTTGAGCTTGAGCTTGACGGGGACCATAGCGACAACTCGCAGTGAAATGCCCGTAGACGTTGCAGTGAACACAGAAACGGCAGGCCACACCCACCGGGTGATGATAAGAACATGTAGCACAGAGTGGGTGGGGGCCGGTGTATGCACGCTTCGCTGGCGGCGCATTGATCACTGGCGCAGTGCGCTGTGGTTGTTGTTGTTGTGCTGGCACAGACTGAATAGGAGCAGCATGGGTTGCGGCAGCGCAACTCTTGTTCTTCTTTCTTCTTCTCGAGGACTTGGAGGCTTGGGCAGTGGTGTTATCGGTTGATGCGGCAGTAACTTGATGCAGGGGCTTGACTTGCTTATCCCAGAAACCAGCCTTCACCCGCTTGTCATTAATCTCAGCGGCGAGCAGGTAGGTTTCCTCGATCGTTGCGGGCTTGGAGGCGTGAACAAAATCTGCGACACAATCCGGAAGAGCACGGATGTATTTCTTGATGGTCATATCAGAAGTCTTGACCTGGTCTGGACAGATAATGCTCAGTTGTTTGAAACGGGCAGTGAGACCAGCATTGTCTCCCTCCTTTTGCTTGATACCCCAGAACTCATCCTCCAACTTTTGGCGTTCGTGGGGAGGACAGAACTCGTCCATCATGATCGCTTTCAATTCCTTCCACGTCAGCTCGTATGCAGCGTCGTTCCCGCGCTTGTTCCTTTCTGCGGTCCACCAGTCCAAAGCTCGCGACTGGAAGACACCGGTAGCATTGAGAGTACGGAGGTGATCTGGGCATCCGCTTTGACGAAGGGTGACTTCTACCGAGTCAAACCAATGAAACAGAGCCGTAGGGCCATCTTCACCGGTAAACTCTTTTGGCCCACATGCCTTGAATTGTTTGAAGCTAAAAGTAGCTTTGTTGGAGTCTTTGGGCGTGAGGGTTCGGGATTCCTCAGATGACTTGCTGGCATTCTCGAATACTTCACTCACAGCCTTTGCTACTGTTTTAGAGAGGATAGCAGCAAGACGACGATCTCTCTTCTCCCGACGAGTAAGACGTTGACGAGGCCTTGATGATGACGACATGGTCTGCAATAGACATCGCCATAGGGCTCAACACAACGAATTCGAGTCTCGCACGTCTTAGTTTACTAAGCTTAGAATCACGTCGCATTTCACGTCACGTAACACATACAAACACATAAGCACATAATCACAGAGGCAATTAGAGCACGTAAGCAACTTAAGCAAATAGAGCACTTAATTTCCTAAACACGTACGAAATTTTATCACAGAAGCAGTCAGAAAACAGGAACCTATATCCACATGTCGAGTGTCGTTTGTTTTGCGTATTGGATAGCATCACATCGTATCGTCTAACTTAGTCGTATAGCGTAGCCTAGCACACTGGTTTCGTTCGGATCACATCAACAAGGATTTGAATCGAGATAGGATAACAACAAAAGTCACGCAGATTGATAACAAATGGAGTAACCAACAAATCTTAAAAACACGTAAACAGGTAAATCATATAAAATCAATCAAGGCAACACTCATAATCGGAAAATGGATTGTCTGCGGCTACTAGACTTTGACTAACCATGGCAATTTAACTATTCACAGTTGACTTGTCGTCACTTTCGGCTCTAGGGGACATGTTTCTGCCTCGATTCTTGGGCATCATGCATGCGCATTCTAGGCCATACTCGTGAGTTCAGGTCGTTGGAGTCCGTCAATTGCCTTGGCGAGATGAAATAATGTCGGAAAAACTGCCAAGGTTAGGGTTTCACCCCTAGCTTAGCAATTTCTTCCTTGTTTTAAGAAAATTTAGAGGAAATTTTTATCAATTTATGGGTTTCAGCCCCGAATTTGGTATAACTTTCCCCCGTTTTGTTGATAGAAATTAGCACAAAGTAATCGGCAAAAATTCGTAATTTAGGCAGGAATTTGCGGGTTTCACTCCTAATCCCGTCCAAATTACAAAATTTGGCTCGGAGTTCGGATGCAATGATAGAATAGAAGGAAACAACATAAAATAAGCACATAAACTTGGTCTCTTGGTTCCTAACTATAGTCTAGGTCTCTAAGACAGCGATCCGGACTAGATCGTGTCTAACCTAATTCCCTATAGTTATGGCTCTGATACCAATCTGTCACACCCCAACCGATGGCGGAATCATCGGGGCGCGGCACTGAGCGAAACAGATTGTTCAGAAATTTCCACAACAACTATCATACAATTCAGTTATATAACACGTCCCATACCGTGTTCCAAATAATAACAAGTTATCATAGAAATCAACTAAACAATATGGGAACTGTTCCGACAACTCAAATTCTTAATTATTACAGACCGAAAGTAAATATTGTTTTAAGACCTCTAGACGACCACTGTGGATCTTACTGACTACAGGTGCCAGTGCAAGATCTACAGATAATTATGGCCCTGGAACAGGTACGTGGACACTGTCCTAAGGACACAGGCTCCTAGAAGTTTATTATTGCCTCGCTTCCCTAGCACGCTAGTAGCTTAAACACCTGTCACATACGTTAAAATAAAAGTCAATACATATAATGTAAAGGTGAGTACACAAGTTTGATATAGCATATAGAGTTCGAATAGTTTACGCATAACCAAGCACGTACACAAGGGCAAACGATGCATGTAAATTATCAACATGGGACCATCGATACCAACGACTTCGAGTTGACTGTCCGAGACAGTTCGCAATACATGATTACCACCGTAATCCATGCAAGTAATTGTCCTTAGCAACCCCCGTGTGAACGGGTGCTGAGTCCAAACTATAGTACTACGTTGCTAAAGCAGGTAGATAGCACTCCACGTGTAAACATAATAAACAGCAATCATTTAGACAAGTATTACATGCAAGTAGGTTAGCGTTCAAATAGTTTGTGTTGTTTGTGAACTTGATAGATTACGTATGTAACACCCAAAAGTGCTGAAAGCAAAAAGGGATCGAGTATACTCACAGTGGTTGATCGTGGATTGAAGGGAGCGCTGAGAATAGGTTAGCCTGAATAGTTCGATAACACAACGATGAGTAACGCGGAAAAAGTAAACAATGTACTTGGATCGAGTAGGCCATTCGATCGGACAGCAGTTCGATCGAGTGGGCTGTTCGATTGGTTTGAAAGTCCGTTCGAACACCCGTTCGATCGGCCGGCTGGCTCGATCGGCTGGTTCCTTCAAGTGGATTGTTCCTTCCTTTGATGTGAAGGATGTGTTTGTGTGTGATGGTTTGTACTACCTTTCAGGTTGGCCGATCGAACAGCTGTTCGATCGGTTAGCCCAACCGATCGGTTAGCACTTCGTTGTTTTCAAGTGTGTCACTCGATCGGCTGGCATGTTCGATCGGGTGACATTCCAATGTTCTGAAAAGTCTAAGTGTTTAAGTGTAGTATCTCATGATTCGAGCAGTAATGATTACAATCGAGTAGCGTAGTCGATCGAACAGTACCTCGTCAATATTACACCTTGTGAGTTTGGGGGCCTAAGTGCTAGTCGATCGGTTAGCCTGGCCGATCGGCTGGCATAGTCGTTCGGTTGGGCTGTTCGGTCGAACAGCCTAGCCGTTCGGCCAGCTTCTCGATTCGGTTAACTTTTCACCTAACACTTGGTTATTCCCGTTAATTGTTGATGTTTTAGAGATATTTTGACTACGAGTTGAACCACAAAACTGAAGTTCCCATTTAGCCTACTGACTTAAGCAGGAATCACCCAAACTCGGTCAGAGACGGTTTGGAACCCAAGTTTAACGTTTAACCCGGAATCGGTATATCTCTCGGTAGAACCCGAATCTTGAACCATGTGTTTGTTTAGAATGGTTTATAAATCGGTTCAAGCCTCGTTTTCACCGGTTTGAGTGTAAAAGAGTTGAAAGATAGATGAAAACCCATCTTCCAATCCTTTCCCACCGTGAAATGTTAAGATCTTTGGAAGATTTTAGGTTATTTATGTGGAAATCGGTTAGATCTAGCTTATTCATGGTTGAATGAAGTCAAGAACATGAAGTCCTTGATGAACACCAAGAACACCATGATGACATCACTCAAGAACACCTAGATCTTGGTGATTTCATGGATGAAATTCAGATTTTGAAAGATAGAAAGATGGAGAATCGATTAATGAACAAAAACGTACAAGGATTAGAGTGAAATACTTACCGGGTTGAGAGAAATCTGAGATTTAGTGAGAAGAAGAGGCTGGTCGGTCAGAACTTTTCCAAAAGTGGAAAGGTTGACAAAGACAGCCCTATTTATAGGCTTCCAAAAGAGGAAAGGGTCAGCTGATCGAACAGCATTCCTGATCGAGCAGCTGTCCGATCGAACAGTCCTGTTCGATCGGCTAGCCTGTTCGATCAGGTGGCCCTGTTCGAACGGCTTGCCTAGTTTTGAGTGTTTCGCGACGATTTTTGATATTTCGAGTTCGATGAACGATGATTTGAGAATGATAGAATTCCTAATCAAATTACTTTTAGTTCCAACTACTATATCTAACATACAAGCATCCTTACACCATGATTTAGATTCGATTTCGATTGAGTTTGATTCACCTTGAGTCTTGATTGGTTTGATCGTTTCACCACACACTTTAACATAAAAGTAAACATGCACAAGTAACACATAAGGCACACACACACGTATAAAAGCATTAAATCCCCACACTTGAGCTCGATGATTGATTTGATTAGCTTGTTTATTGATTGACTAGCTTTATTGCATTGTTACTTCCTATCCTTCACAGTCGGTCGTTGACTCGCAGTTCGATTATCGGTCGATTAGTTTGATTATACAACACTTACTCCAAATAATACGAAAATCAAAATGAAACTAAAATGAAATTAATCTTTATTAATCTTTAATTCCAATAACAGTCAACACTTGACTTTGACTTTGACTTTGGAAAACACGGGGTGTTACAACTACAACGTGAGAAACTCTACGCCAAATTCTCGAAATGCGAATTCTGGCTACGAGAGGTTCAGTTTTTAGGTCACGTTGTGAGTGAGCGTGGTATCCAAGTGGATCCCGCTAAGGTAGAGGCAGTCATGAACTGGCAAGAGCCAAAGACGCCTACCGAAATTCGTAGTTTCCTGGGATTAGCAGGATACTACAGGAGGTTTATTGAAAATTTTTCGAGGATTGTTGCGCCCTTGACCTCCCTGACCAAGAAGAAAGAAAAGTTTATTTGGGGCCCAAAGCAGCAAGAGTCCTTCGAAGTACTGAAGCAAAAGCTAAGCAACGCACCTGTGCTGACATTACCGGAAGGTACAGATGAATTCGTAGTTTACTGCGATGCATCACACACGGGCATGGGGTGTGTGCTTATGCAGAAGGGCAAGGTGATTGCCTATGCTTCAAGGCAATTAAAGGTGCACGAAAAGAATTACACCACCCATGATTTGGAGTTGGGTGCCGTTGTATTTGCACTGAAATTGTGGAGGCATTACCTTTATGGTATTAAATTTGTGATTTATTCTGATCACAAAAGCCTCCAGCACCTGTTCAACCAGAAGGAGTTGAACATGAGGCAGCGCCGTTGGATGGAAACCTTGAATGACTATGATTGCGAGATCAGGTACCATCCCGGCAAGGCGAATGTAGTCGCTGATGCCTTGAGCAGGAAAGAAAGGGTAAAACCTATTCGAATCAATGCCAAGAGCATTGAAGTCAAGAACAATTTGATTGAGAGGATATTAGCTGCACAACGAGAGGCTGTGTTGGAAGCTAATTATCCTAATGAAAAGTTAGGAGTAACTGAGGAGCAGTTGACTCTTAGCAAGGATGGAATCCTTAGATTAAACGGACGAATATGGGTTCCAATTTATGGAGGACTACGAGATGTTATCCTCCAGGAAGCCCATAGTTCCAAATATTCGGTCCATCCTGGAGCTGACAAAATGTATCAAGATTTAAAGGCAAATTATTGGTGGATAGGCTTGAAAAAGTCTGTGGCCGCCCACGTAGCAAAATGCTTGACTTGTGCTCAAGTCAAAGCCGAGCACCAAAAGCCGTCCGGCTTGCTACAACAACCTGAGCTTCCCGAGTGGAAGTGGGAATGCGTAACTATGGACTTCATAACCAAGTTACCCAAAACCAGGAAAGGAAACGATACAATATGGGTCATAGTCGATAGGCTGACTAAATCAGCTCATTTTCTACCCATCAAGGAGACGTATAGCTCCGATATGTTAGCCCAACTTTATGTTGATAAGATTGTAGCCTTACACGGCATACCTGTGACTATTATCTCCGACAGGGATACCAGGTACACGTCTCATTTCTGGAAGAGTTTCCAGCAATCTTTGGGCACGCGTTTAAACTTTAGTACGGCTTACCATCCACAGACGGACGGTCAAAGTGAGCGTACTATCCAAACGCTAGAAGACATGCTTCGTGCATGTGCAATCGATTTAGGCGGTAACTGGGATAAGAATCTACCCCTGATCGAATTCTCCTACAATAATAGCTACCACACCAGCATAAAGGCTGCGCCTTTCGAGGCATTATACGGTAGGAAATGTAGATCGCCTGTTTGTTGGGCGGAAGTAGGAGAGGTCCAATTATCAGGACCAGAGATTGTTTTCCAGACAACGGACAAAATTGTCCAGATCCGGGAGCGTCTCAAGGCTGCCCGCGATAGGCAGAAAAGCTACGCTGATCCAAAACGTAAGGATCTTCACTTCGAAGTAGGTGAAAAAGTGTTGCTTAAGGTATCACCCTGGAAGGGGGTGATGCGTTTCGGCAAGAAAGGCAAACTGAGTCCGAGATACATAGGACCTTTTGAGGTCATTGAACGGGTCGGGTCAGTTGCCTATAAGTTGAACTTGCCTGAAGAGCTCAATGGAATTCACAACGTGTTCCACATCTGCAATCTCAAAAAGTGCTTCGCCGATGAATCATTGGTGATTCCACACACAGATGTGCATATAGATGAGAGCTTAAAGTTTGTAGAAAAACCTTTGTCGATTGAAGATCGACAGGTGAAGAAGCTTCGAAGAAAGCACGTACCGATTGTAAAAGTCAAATGGGATGCTCGTAGAGGTCCCGAATATACGTGGGAAGTCGAAGACACAATGAAAGAAAAACACCCCTATTTATTTGAGTAAATCTCGGGTCGAGATTTATTTTAAGGGGGTGAGGATGTAACACCTCGAATTTTTGTGTCCAATAATGTGTTAACACGTGTCATTTGTTTACACGTGGCATTAATATGAAATAAAGGACTAATATTGACAAACCTTGAAAGTATATAAATTCGAGGGTTATAAATGTCAACCAAGGGTAATTATACTGTATAGTAACCCTAAATAATGCTTGTACCTCCAAACGAATGAATCATAGATCATACGGAAACGAAACACGAAAGAAAGTGAGAGATTACAAGCTACAGGGGTTAACCGTGTCAACATGTTTAAATTTATACCTCTGAGTGACCCTTTAACGTCCCCAAGGCTTTGTAACGATGTTATACGCTCACTAGAATATATATATAAATTTCGTGAAGTTTCGTTATGAAACGAGAAAGTTACGATCGAATTCGTAGGAGAAGGGTTAAAAGCATCAATAATATAAATTAAGGCCTTCTGAATAATAAATAAATTAACCAGGGGCTTAACAATACGGATTAATAACGCGAGGTCCCTAATCGTAATTAATCGAGGGCCTTATCGCAAAGTTACCCCTTCAAACCCGAAAGGTCAGGTAATTAATTACAAAGATTTTTAATCATGACATAAAGATTTGAAAAAGATTTAATTTTAACCCCTTACGGACCGTAAAGGGTATGCCTTACGGACCGTAAGGAGGGGGAATGATTGCTGAGATCCGCCTATGGCTTACGGACCGCAAGGCCGAAGCCATACGGTCCGTAAGCAGCGCCCAGCGACAGAAATGTGGCTGTTGGCTGTTTTAAGCGGCCAGACACGAATTTATGGGTTTTTCAGAGGTATGGTTGCCCCCTACTCGACCCATAATCCTCTAGGACACATGCCATTCATCCCATATCAGTTGTAGAGTGATGTGTGATGATCTTGAGCTTGGACTTTGGCTATAAATAGCATACTTGTGTACATAACTTCATCACAACACAAACACTCTCATCTGATCATTTCAAAGGCTCTCAAAGTGTTCCTCTCTGCTCTCTAAGCAAGTCTTAACTTCTGTAAGTTGCTTAGACCCTTTGTAGTTTCATTTATGCTTAGTAAATCACTAAGAAACAAACCGTCGTAAATACGGTTTGACTATTGAATAAATCCGTGATAGTTCAGCCTTATGACGAATCAAAGGTAGTTATGAGTTGGTATTTATGTGGGTAATAAACCTCTAAAAGGGTTCCCTCTGATCACCACTCTAACTATGTCAAATGTCGAGTCAAACGTGCGGTTAAAAAGTCAACAGAAAGCTATTTTTGCGATTTATGCATAACCTGTAATGTATATGCTATGAAACCTGTTTAGACACTCATAAAACATGATAATGAGTATATAAACTTGTTTGCGCTCGTTTGAATCGACCATTTGCTATATTGACCCGGTTCGGAGCCGAATGTCGCAAAAGTTTGACTTTTGCTTTGACTTCAGTTCTGACCCGTTTTAGTGAGGTATAGATATGCCTTAGGACTCTCTTAGGACCAGGTTACATGATGGTATAAACCTCTGTGATCGGTTCATGAGTTATCCGAGTCTTTTGCGCATTTCCATTAATCGCCTAAAAGTTGACCGTAACGCCATTTTGAAAATAAAACGAGTATTTCGGACACGTGAACGGACCAGAACCTTGCTTATTAAATTATAAGCATGTCCTTAAAGTTTCACGTCAATCCGAGGTCTAGAATGAGAGTTATGCTAAATAGCGCAATTAAAGTAAACTTTTGTAATAAACGGCGCAATTAGCATAACGCCTATCTAAACCAAGATTTCGTCACCAAAACTTTCACCCACTGTATTAAAATAATATTTTGGGAATTTTAAAGATTTTTAATAATTTTTACCTCGCTCATAACCTGCGGTTATGGCTACGGTTTGGTAAATACCGAATATGCCCTTTTCGGCCAAAACTTGAGTTCTACAAGGTCTTTTGACCCGATTCCAGTTGCTACTGACTTTAAATAATAAATAAAGTATTTTAGACTTTATAAACTGTTTGGGAAACTCAGATTTCCTGTAGAACTCGAAAAGCTCTTTTAAAAGTCTTTAAAATGACCGGAAACCCCCTACGGGGCATAATATTAACTTAAACTCGTTACGGGCATCACGGAAGGTATCCTACTGATACTACAACCTCTTTAAGGCATATTGACTTAGGAAATAAGCGTAAGACTCTCATGGTTAACCGTTTCGCCTATTGCGCGCACGGTTCGGCTTATGAAACTAGTTTTCATAAATTAGCCGATACGGGTCAAATTATATTATTTGAACCCCAAAATCCAGAGTGTGAACCTTGAGCCCATATAAAACAAGTCTCTGAACTTGTTTGGGGCAGAATCACATTCCATTCTCGGTTTTCGCCTTTTCGCGCGATTAAACCATATTTATATTCCGGAACCAACCGGTCTAGGCTACGGCCAATATAAAGACCCGTTAGGATTCTAAGAGGTTAATTAAAACCTTCGTTCCAGATTAGGAGCCCAGTAAAAGCTATCGGTGATTTAATCAAACTAAGGAATAATACTTCCAAAGGTAAATACTTTAACTTATTTCCCCTATATGGGCTTGGGTTACGGTATATTAATACCGCTTGATTGAGCATTATATTTTTCCATCGCTTAGGTGGTTAATTAAATAATATGATTGGCTCATTTAAACAGTTTTGTTTCTTAAAAGCCTTTGGGGGGTTTAATGACCGTTGTCTCGGATATCCTTGGCATCATTTTACGAAATGGCCACGACCATCGACATCCCGGTGTAGGCGTACACCCGGTATATATTGTCGACATTAAATTAAAAGACGTAGCCGTTGGTTTTTATACTACGGTTTTACGCAATGTGGTGTGTCTATAAATCTTTAACCCGGCACGACCCGGGGTACTGAACGCATAAAAGAACATGTAAAACGTTCACAAGATTATTATGATTTTCCCAAGTTATAAAAGAGTTTGTGCCTTGTGCATTCAAATCAATTTTAATAAACATTTTCAAATGTGTCAGTTGAATGTATTTACCAGTGTAAACTGACGTATTTTTCCCCAAAAAAAAGATTAAGTGCAGGTACTGTACGAAATTGGCTGGTATTAGCTTCTAAGCATCACGAATAGTCTCGCAAACTCGATGCCGTATCTGAATGAACACTATTTATTATTTTGATCCGCTGTGGATATATTCGACTTCTGTAATACATTTGATATTACAACCAGAGGTTGAAGTATATATTTATCTTTAAAGCTTCCGCTGTGCATTTATATAATTGTGTGGTTTGACTATATTGTTGCCAACATCGTCACGGTAATCCCCCACCGGGCCCACCGGTGAGACACGTGGAAATCGGGGTGTGACATAGTACTTATGTTTGGGTTTTTCACAATTATGCTTCCGCTAAACACTTACTATGCTTTGTTTTGAACACCTTTCATATTGTTTGGTTGAATCACATTTATTACTTATTATTTTCAATATGATTGGTGGCTTGATCATGGTCAGTCACGCCTCCAAGCGGTGATACTCCGCGTGTGGATTTTGGGGGTGTGACAAAAACTACTACCCGACCACCATACACCTCTCTCTCACCCTCTGTTGCTTGACCTGACCCCATCAGCAGGTGCGATACAACACCACCACCACACCCAATTTCCGATGACAATATTTGTTAAACGTTAGTTAATTATTAGTTCTCTTTGCATCACTCCGTTGTTGATTCTAATAACTCTGTTTTGTAATCAGTTATCCGTTCTCTTTAAGGGTAATATTTGTAAATATTCTTTTCAATACATAGTACTTTTCAAACTATGTAGGAATTATCTTTCTTTATATTTATAGAGTAAAATACAAGATTTGTCCTTTATCTTTATACCAAATTTTAGACAGTGTCCTTAGTCTTTAAAATTGATGAGTTTTGTACTTTATGTTTCAAAATCTTGCATGTTATGTCATTTAGCCCTAACCTAGTTAGATTTCTCTGTTAAATCTGGACACGTGACTTGCACATAAGGGTATTTTTGTCATTACATCTTTCCAGGGACTAACTGTGTAAATAAATTCAATACCCAACTAATTAAATATATATATATATATATATATATATATATATATATATATATATATATATATTACTCTCTCTCTCTCTCTCTCTCTCTCTCACCTATTTACCACCACATTCCACCACCCACCACCACCACCATCCACCCCACACCACACCACCTACTGAATCCCCTTTTATTCTTAGTCCAAATGTAGCCCAAATTTAAAAAAAAAAATCAACTATCTAGTCCATATGAAATGTTTATTCAACTACTAGTATGTCTACCACACAAATCAAAAGAAATCCTAAATTTCTCTAATCAGCTATCACCAATCCGCTGTTGATGATTATCTCCAACTATTTAATGAAAGGAGAACACCACAACACTTCCAACAGTTTCAGCTTTCAATAACACGATCAAATCGGAAAACTTCATCGGTCTTCTTCATCAATCATGGCTTCAATGGCTTAGGATCACCACCAACACTTCCCACCGGCAATATCCACCACATCCGCACCACCACCTCATCCCCCACCGACCTTCTCTCTACCACCACCACCACAACCACCCCTTTAATCCACCGCTGTCGTTCTTCTCTCTCCACTAACCACCGCTTTCACCGAACTCACATCCACCCTATCCTCCACCCTACCTACCCATTGTCCTTCCCCATTTAACCAGATCTGAACAGGGGTATTAGAGACGATGATGATTTCGAGTGAATTTGAGCATCGATGCCTGAGGGTTTGAGTCAGGATGCAACAACAGGCGATGATTGACGAGAAACATCACAGATCCAACAGATCCAACGATGGCAGTTTATGATGGTGGACGGACGGTGGTTGGTAGAGTTTCATGTCTTGAAGAAGAGAGAGAAGAGTGACAGTGTTTAGAGATAGAGAGAGTTTTTTGGGTTTATATATATTTTCTTTGTTTGATTTTTGAATTAACATATTTTTAGTTAAATGGGTAAAATTACAAAAGTACCCTCATGTGACATGCACATGATCTTATTTAACGTTAAAAACAAACTAAGTTAGGGCCAAAGGACAAACCATGCAACAATCTGAAACAAAAAGTACAAAACTCATTCATTTTAAAGACAAAGGACACCGCCTGAAATTTGTGTAACACCTCGTAAAATCACGTCCAATGATGTATTGACACGTGTAATAAACCCTAATGAAGTCAAATATTGAATTTAAGGGACTAATTTTTCGAAAAATCGAAAAACTTTGATTATGAAAGGACTGGAAGTGTTAACATACCTAAAATAAGTTTTTGAATAACCTCGTACGGTATTTATATTCACAAATGAGCCACTTGTTGATCGAGTGTAGCCGTTTGCGTAATTAATTGAAAGTTTGCGCAATAAAGGGGTTAAAAGCATCAACATGTTAATTCTTACCTTTGAGTGACCTTTTAACAAACCGGGAGCTTCATGTTATTTGATTATACTCTCGGGAATGCCTAATATTGGTCATCTGAGGTTTTATGCCTTTAAGTGACGTTACGCGCAACTTTGCAAATATAAAGGGTTAAAAGTGTCAATATGTTTAATTATACCTCTGAATAACCTTTTAGCGAACCCGAAGCATCATGATGTTTAATAATACTCCCAAGAATGCCTAATATGGATTAGATAAGGCTTCGATACTATTAAATGATGATATGCGCAAGTTTGCGCATTAGAGGGACTATTTGCGTCAAACTGCAAAAGTCTATCGATTCGTATGGTATCGAACCTTCCGGAATATGATCATAAGTTAAACATGCCCTAAATATCCTTTGCATAGCTTATAAATAGGCTTAGAGGTGTTTGGTGCGCAAAAATAAACTTATTTGATCAACAGAGACTAAAAGCGTCAAAAAGTGCACAAGTTTGCATTTTCGCGCATATCTTACGTTCTGAATATATCCGGACATCCAAAAATTTATGTAAGCATTAAAATATTTTATTTTAATGTTTGGCATGATAAAATCCCATTCGTCGCGTAATTTGGATCGTTTTTCGCGTCCGTTCGTGTTTCGTCGTAATTAGCCGAACAACGTGACTGTACGACCAAACGAACCGACATCCGACATGTTTTCAAGCATGTTTTATGTTCCCTATGTTTAGGCTTCATTGTAGAGACTTTTAATTAGCTTAACGGGCCTTAAACGTGCCAAACGTGACCTTAAAAGCTCACAGGGACCATTTCTGCAATTTTTTAACAGTGCTGATGCTGATATGGGTACTAGGCGGGCCGCATAAGACTCCCTATGAGTCTACGCGGGCCGTGTAAGTCCATTAGAGCTGCAAAACAGCTTTTATCAATCAGCAGCCTGGTTTCTGGTTTTCGCACCTGGGTTTCTTCATTCTATGGGCCATTTTTGGGCACCCATAGTATTAAAAAAGGGGGGATGATGTGTACGGCCCAGATCAAGGCTCGTTTATCAAGAAACGATCCTAACGGTTCTCAAAAACCTATATATACCCCTTGATGTTGGCTTTCATTTGCACCTCATATCATTTCTGCTTGTTCTCTGATTTTGGAGAGGATCTTGAGCTTCTTGAGAACCTCCTTCAGTCCATTGGACCTTTGTAAGTGTCCTTTCGTGACTAGTTTATTTTATTTAGTGTTTATAGCCGAAAAGTCAAACGTTTTCAATAAACGCTTTGACTTTTAAACGGTTGAGCCATTGTTCGCAACGAACATGGCTATGTGACCGTAATTAGGTAGGTGTTAAACCCTCAAAAGGGCACCTCCTAATTACCACGTTTACTTAGTCTATTGTCGGGTCAAACTTCTTAATAAAGAGTCAAACGAGTCAGTTTTTACTAATAAATCCATAACTAATAATACAGAAGTTATGGAACATGTTTTAACACTTAAATAACTTGGTAATTAATATAAGAACATGTTTAAGCATGTTCAACCCGACAATTCTGAGTTTAGGCTCGGTTCGGAACCGAAAGTCGCAAAAGTTGACTTTTGCTTTGACTTTCAGTTCTGACCTGATTTAGCTTAGTTTAGATATGTCTTAGGATTCCATTAGGACCATACTATAGGTTAGTATAACCCTCTGAGGTTATACAACTTGGTTCCATAGAAATCCTTGTTCATTGCATGTTTCCGTTATATGCCTAAATGTTGACCATTATGCCCTTTTGACCTTAAAATGATATTTTTGAAAATGTGAAAGAATAGTAACCTTTATTACTGAAATATAAACATGTCCCTAAATTTTCACATCAGTTTGAGGTTTAGATTAGGAGTTATGCTCAATAGCGTAATTAGAAAGCTTTTTATTAATTAAACGGCGTAATTAGAGTAAAGCCAATCTAAACCCAATTTTTGACACCAAACTTATTACCTACTGATGTAAAATAATATTTTGGGATTTTTGAAGATTTTTATTTATTTTTAGGTTGAGCATAACATAGGGTTATTGCTTTGATTCGGTAATTGTCGATTTTGCCCTTTTGGCCTATAAAATGAGTTTTGCATAACATTTTGATACCAAATTTTTTGCTACTGATTTTATATGATAAATAAAACATTTTAAGCTTTCTGGAATGTTAAAAATATCAGCTTTTCTTATAAAACCCGGAAATCGCTTAAAATCGCCTTTTTACGCGTTTTTAACGCATAGTATAAGTTAAAACTATTTTTAACATATAAGGTTTGGTACCTACTGATGTTTTAAGTAAATTTTCATAATTAAACAGTAAGAAAAATTTTTAAACTCAGAATTCTAATTTTGACCTTTAAAGCCTATGTGAAATTACCAAAATGCCCCTTCGGTGCATAATTTGGTTATAATTAATAAATTCCACATATAAGCAATACCCTACTGATATAACTTATTAAATTAAGTATTTTTACTGATTATATCATACCTGGATCCCAGATTAATATTTAATCTCTTTTATAAGCTTTAAAATGACCAAAATACCCCTACGGGGCATAATTTGAATTTAAATTCGTTTTAGGCATAATGGAAGGTATCCTACTGATATCACAACATATTTAGGGCATATTAACTTAGGAAACCTGTTCATGACTCATTTGTTGACCCGTTATGCATTTTACATGTTCGGTGCGGTTTATGTAACTAGTTTGCATAAACTAACCGAAACGGGTCAAACCTTATCGTTTTTGTCTCAAAATCCAGAATGTGTTTAGTTTACACATATTATACAAGTCTCCAAACTTGTCGGGTCTAAATCACATTCTAATCCGGTCTACGCTTAATCTTGCGTTTTGAACCATAAACCTTTCCTTAAAACTAACCGGTCTAAGTTTCAACTTAAAATAAGACCCATTAGGAATCTAACAGGTTAATAAAGCCTTCGTTCCAGATTGAGAGCCCCAGTAGAAGTACTTGTGCTTGCTGATTAGAATATACGGCTGAGTATAAATTGCATTTCAAGCTCAGGTAAATACTTTTAACTTATTTTCCCTTATACGGGCTTGGGATACGGTATTATAAAAATACCGCTTGGTCGGGTGTAGAAACCTTTTAATCGGAGATGATTAAATTGCATAATCCCGTTTTAATCAGTATTGCTTGATAACAAATAACATTGGGGGTTAATGACCGTGTCCTGGATATCCTTGGCTCATTTAAAAAGTGAATGGCCACAACTTAAGCACAAGGTGTAGGCATAACACCTCCTGTTGCGTATGTAAAAGATATACTCACTCGTAAGGGTAATTTCTTGTGAGATTTTATTTGTGGTGTGTCGATTAATCTTGATCGGTTTGTTCAATCACCGGCCCTAAATGTTGGACAAACATGTAAATCTGATACAAGATTGTTATTAATATAATTGTCCCAAGTTATAAAAGAATTTTTGTGCCTTGTGCATTCCAAATCAATTTTCTTAAACATTTTCAAAAGAGTCAGTTAATTGTATTTACCAGTGTAAACTGATGTATTTTCCAAAAAGGTTAAGTGACAGGTACTGTACGTAATTGGCAGGGAGCTCAGGGCTTTAATAGGGAATCTTGCAAGTTCTAGATGCCTAAAGTCTGTTGAACAATGTTTCATTTTATTTTCGATCCGCCTGTGGATCTTTTACAGTCGTTTTTGTAATACTTGATATTACTCTTTATCGGATTGTAATATATTTATCTTTTGCTTCCGCTGTGCATTAAATTGTGTTGTTTGACTATGACGATATCAACTACGTCACGGTACTCCCCACCGGGCCCACCGGTAATACGTGGAAATATCGGGGTGTGTCAATTTGGTATAAAAATAAAGGGCAAAACTTGTAATTTACTCATCTCTATATTAACATTTTAGATTTTTTTTCGATGACATTATAGCCTAGTGACATCTTGGTGCCATGGTGGCGTGATAAGGCTTTGTGACTATTAGGTTATAGGTTCGATTCTCACGAGGGGGCTTTTTTTCCAGATTTATTGGATTTTCTCCTGAATTAGTATATAAGCATTTTAGCCTAGTGAAAATGAATATGTTTGAGTGGTTCCGTTGGTAGCATGATGATACTCCAGTGATCCGTTAGAGCATTCACAATGGATCCTCTATATTTATGTGAGTGTAGCCTCTATATTATTTAGAGTGGTTGTAAATGGTTGTGAGTGAAGGAGAGAGAAAAAAAGAAAAAGTTACTGTTTACCAATAAATTTGGAGGAGATACTGTTCACCTCTATAGTTTTTTATTATTTTTTTAAAGTTGTTGTGAGTGGATGAGAGAGAAAAAAAAGTAATAAATAAAGTATAAAAAATATTATTTAGTTGAAAATAAGAGATAAAAATGTAGTGTTTTTGGGTTAATTATAGAGGGGTTGAGTTATTCAAAAAGAATTTAGAAATAAGAAGTGTAAGAAGTCATTGTAGAGTGACAAGTGTCCAAAAAGAAATCAAGTGGGAAGGATAATTTTGTCAAAGAGAATAAAAAAATTATGCACATACAAGTCACATGCTATCCCCCCCCCCCATTTTCTAAATGTCCCTAAATTTTTTATACGCCATTTGTTTTTTTAAATATATACCATAAAATCGAGCGTCTTTTTATCTTTAATATGAGTACCATATTGTTATATTTCGAAAACCCAGTTGCGTATTACACAATGAACATAACATAAAACACAATTACTATCAATTTAAAAACACAATGGAAAGTAGACCAAAAACACAACCGATAACAACAGATAAAAGACACAATGAAAAGTAGACAAAAAAAACAACTGATAAAAGACACGATTGATGAAAGCAGATAAAAGACACAATGGACAACATACTAAAACACAATGGACAACAGATTAATACACAATGAACAACAGATTAAAACACAAAAGATAGTATAATAAACACAATGACCAGAACCTATAACACATTGTATTGAAAATCAAAATATAACATCATTTTCACTGTATCATATATTGTGTTATAGGTTCTGATGAAAATGCAATGGACAGAACCCAAATTAACATTGTGTTATAAGTTTTGATAATAACACAATGTATAAAAATCTTAGTAAAAAATGTAAGGACCAAAACCCAGTTGAAAGACACAATGACCACAACCTTTACCACAATACAAAGAAAACCCAGTAAAAGTGAATCTTTTTTAATCTTATTTTTATATAGTAATATCATACTCATTTCAAAGATAAAACCGCTCGTTATTATAGTGAATTTTTTTCAAAAAAAAAAATGTCGTATGAAAAGTTATGAACGTTTTAAATTGATGGGGGAATTGGCATGCGCCTTGCATGTGAAGAGAGAAAGTCAATATATTCTATACCCTTCCATTATTTTATTTTCCCTAAAACGAATCTCAACTCTTCAAATCTAAGATGAATGGACTAGAATCTTTTTTACCATTCTTATTTATGTTGTTCTTTGTATTTGATTCTAATCCATTATACAGATAGAGTAAGAGCTTTCATTGTGCATGCTGTTAGTGATTCAAATTTGCCGTTAAAAAATAAACATTTTAGATCTTTAATATAGCACATGAGTTAAAAAAAATTGAACAGTGAGAGTCTTTAACAGTTGAGAGAGAGATCTCAAACCCTCCCAAACAGAGGGCCCTAATCCCACTTTGGCCAGACTATGTTCTCTTAACCGGGTCCACGCTTGCGTCAGAGTTTGACTAACAGCGTTTCCTGGGAAACTATACCACCCACTGCCAGTGTTAGGGCCTTGCGCCGCCACAAGAGAGAATCTCTCTGGTTTAACGCACGGTAGACTAAAACCCGGGGTGGTTCGGGCTTGAACTATTGACCTAAGGTCTGGGAGAACTAGCCTTCATTGCCTTTATACACCAAATATGGCACTAGTGAGGATTGAACTTGAGTCCCCAAGGAAAACTAAGTCTTTCCAACAACTAGACCACAAGTGATAGATAAATTATTGAAATTGTAGCCGGATAGGTAAAGCATCATGCCTCTAATTGTAGTGAGATGTTTAGAAGTGTGATGCTTGACCTTAGAGATTGCATTTTCTTATTTTTTTCAATGCATGATTGAAACCGTTTTGATTTAGTTGGATCGACATCGACTTTGAAATATTGTTCAACTAGATTAGAGCCCGCGTGTACACGCGGTTTAATAAATAAAAATACTCAGAAGTTTGAACAACACTTTCCAAAGTTTTGTGCGGGTTAGCTCAAATCAATCAAGACTTGGTTTTTAGACACAAAAATGAATTTAGATCTTCACAAAACTTGATGAAAATATACACAAGTGAAATTGAACCAACGTTCCTAGATGATGATGAAGGCCATGGAGCAGAAATACCATCACTTAAAACATATGTGAAACTAAATACACTTGTAATTGCACCCAACATCTATTTGAATCGTACATAACCAACAACCAATGACACATTCTGATACAAACAACTTCCTAGATACATGGCCGCCCTGCTATTACTCGCATTTAAAAGAGTGACTATTTATAATAGGTAGTAGACTACATCAACCACACCATTATAGAAAGAAATTTCCACATCGTTATATCGTAGTACCAGATCTTATTACGCTGAGTAACTCACACTTTATAACTGATAAACTAATTATTTTTTCGGTAGTTACAAAAATGCACATCGTAATACCAGATCTGAATAATTGTAAAATAAAACTATAGTATTCTAATTCTAGCTCATAATAAATCAAAATTATGCATTCCTGTGTACAAAGTCAAAATACTAAGTCAAAGCTAAAATAATTGATGCACGAGCTTAAAAAGTCAAAAGAAAAGAGAATAATAAACTCAAAGCAAGAAACTTCTCAAGTATAAGGGAAGAATAATACATAATCTATTATAACTGAAAATTTATATAATTAATATAAAAGTCCAGTAAAGATATCAAAAAAATGATTAAGAGTCTTACCATCATCCACCTACACCTTAGGGTAACATGACAAACGATTTTATCAGGCAATGTAGCAGCAATTCATGATGTTTGGTTCATCTACATATCTACACATATTTAATAGAGAAAAATAGCAATTGACCATTCAGATATTAGTAAAAACTAATAGGACTACATGATGAAGGCTCAATGAGTTATCGAGCTTTTCAGGTGAGCTCTAAAAGGCATCATGAAGGCTCATCGGGCTACCAAGCCAAATGCGAGCTTAGCTTAAAGTTGTCAAGAGCTCGACTTGGATCTCTTGCATAAGATGTATATAAAAGGTAGAATTTACATGAAGTATATTAAATAAATAGAGTAAACTTCCGTTTTGCTCCCTCTGGTTTGGTCACTTTAACGGTTTTGCCCCAAACCTTTAAAAATAGCCATTTTACTCCCCGATGTTTTGGTTTTGTTGCCAGTTTGCTCCCTGCGGGGAGCAAAATGGAAAAACAAACAATTCGGATGGAGTTAGAGGCGGGGAGCAAACTGGCAAAAAAACTGAAACATCAGGGAGTAAAATGGCTATTTTTAAAGGTTTGGAACAAAACCTTTAAAGTGACCAAACCACAGGGAGCAAAACGGAAGTTTACTCAAATAAATATTAAACATATAGTGTCAAACGAATACAAAATTATGTGTACAATAAGGAATTAACCACTTACAGCTGTTGATGAAGTTGTCAAGGACTTTAACCCATACATGGGCCTCGAGCAACGTTCAAAAGTCATCAGTTGTGTTGATATTTGCTCAACATCCATGTACAACCATTATCACTACTCGCCCACAAATCTAAAGACAAAACAGAAGAATCTACTTTGTTGAGTTTTATAATCAATCACCTAAAAGAAAAAAAAAACTTGAACCATTTTATACAAGGAATAAACATATAAAGATGGCAACAACAATAAAAAACTTAAATTGATGATATAAAGTTGGGTCTCAGACCCACCGTCACATTAGCTATATTGTCTATGAACAACACTATATAGGGGTGTTCAAGGTCAGGTTTACGCGGTTTTAGGTAAAACCATGAAACAAACCATTAGTAAGACTTTTATTACAAACAAAATAAAACCATTGAAACTCAGAATCAAACCAAACCATTACTAATGGTCTTAATTCAGGCAAAATCGAGAATTTGCTTAAGATAAAGAGTGAATAATATCTATGCAAAACAACAATAAAAAATTATGCATAATACAAACAGGTAGCATCAATAAAGTTTAAAATTCAAAACCCCAACCATGTATTACTAATCTTAAGAAAAACAATACAAAAAGGGCTCAGTTGGGTTTACAATAATCCAATCGTTCAGTTATATATTTATTCAACTCCATGAATTTTATTTTCTAAATGTATATAACCAGCTGGTTGTAAAATTATATTGTCAATTAGCGTCTCGTTTTGTATATTCCACTTAGTGCAAAAGCTAGCATTATCCATCTTCAAAATTGAAGCATTGCAAACATGTCAGCAAAAATAATTCGCTTGTAAATGTTGTTACAAAGTTGAGCATAATCATTTAAATGATTAAAATCCAAATATATTTTAAAGGTTTTCTATATGTCACAACTTGTTTCACAAATCGTTAGCCCAGAAGATCTTTTCATGCCAAAACCCTATTTTGGCTAATAGAAATTTCACCTATCGATGTATGACGATCTAATATCAAACCCTAATGTGACCTGATTATCAAAGTACTATTCATGCATATCTCTATATAAATGATAAACTTGAAAGTAAGACTAACAATGGAGAGATTTAGTGAAGGAAACTTACGGCTCCGATTAGAAGATTCTACCCGATTGCTCAGGTTGAGATGACGGTGCAAGGGATTACCCTTGTTGATTGTAAAAGGGAAACGTGAATGAAGAGGAGAGAAATCGGTGTGAAACAGGGGACGATTGGAAAGGAGGGGCGTAAACGTAATGGAATTCGGGTTTCATCTGGGTTATAACAAATTTATAGGATCCGTATAAATGTTTTGTGGTGCGGGTTAGATCCGCGAGTTTTTTAAGACGGGTCAATATATTTGAGCGGGGAAACCTTTGGGAGGAGAGATTTGGTGAGGACACGTGTACACCAATTGGATTCCTTTATTATATAGTAAGATTAAACTAGGATTAATGTTTTTTAATTGGAAAACTCCCATTTTGTTTCAACAATGAGTCAATGCGTTAAAAATGTCAATTTAAACAAAACCCGTTCATTATAGAAGTTACATATCAAAACCTCATATTTGATTATATTATGTGGTTTTGGAAAGAGTAAAGTATACGGATACTTCCTATAATTTTTTTTTTAAATTTTGGATGTGGTAATTAACTTCTCAAAATTACATAAATGGTCCCGATGGTTTGCACTTTATAACACGTATAGTCCTTAACTTTTGCTAAAAAATACATAGATGGTTCATGTGGTTTGCAATTTGTAATCAATTTAATACCTAAGTTGAATCTCCTAAAACTTTTAGATTTGTTGACTGAAAAAGAAACGTGTTACAAAATGCAAATCATATAAATCATTAGTATACTTTTAAAAGCTAAAGAACAAATCCTATTAAATAATTACAGTCTTTCCATCGTTTTAGTTTCTTTTAGCAAAAGTATAGTGTAAGATTAAATATACTTATTTTATATTTAATCTAGTAGCCATTATAATCATTTACATTATATGGATCAAAATATATAACAATCCTATTAAATAATTAGTTGGTAATTGTTGATGGGCCTAATTACCCTTATTAACTAATTAGGGTTTCCTCCTGGGTGCATATATAAGGAGATAATTAGAGGGTTAAAGGGTTAGACTCTAACCACAATAACATCACTCATGAAATCGCCCCCTCTCTCCTAGCCGAACTCCCTTATTCGGTTTCTCTTATCACCATCATTAGATTGCACCCTAAGGAGGAACCAGATCAAGCTGACAATCATGTCAAATACTGTTGCTGTGTCTCCATCTGGATTCTCTGCTGGCCTGTGCTGCTGCAATCAGGTATGTTTTCATGTTTTCCATCATGTCTAAACAGAACTGACCAACATGTGGTATCAGAGCACATGTTGATTAGTCAATTTTGTTTCTATCCATTATTCTGGGATTGAAATCTAGAAAACAGAAGTTTTGAAAACTCAATAAAACTCACGGCTGTTTTCGGGTCATATGTGCCGAAATCAATGTTTTTCGGGAAAATAATGTTTTTCGTGACTCGGAATCATAATGGTAAATCTTAATTGTACCGAAATCTATTTAAAGCCTTAAAATTCAGGTTTCGGGTTCCAGAATTTATGTTTTATTTTTTTTAGGGTTCATCATGTTCTTAGGAAAATTCGAAAATTCCTTTATGTTTTGGAATATAATTTGGATTTTTGAGTGTTATTTCCCTGTTTGATCCAATTTAACCTGTTAAGTTTATTCGAAAACTGTTAAAAGATATACAGTTATAATTTTCGAAATATTATGATAAAATTAGATCATCACTAAAACAGGAAACCATATCTCAAAATCCCTAACAATTCGAATTTTCGGTTATGTTTTCACATTAATAGCTGTAACAGAAGTTTCAAGATAAGTTTTAACCACCCGAGACAAAGGTCTCGACTCGAGACCACAAGAACTCGACTCGAAATCACAAGTGTTCTCAAATGTTTATAACTCGAGACAACGATTTCGACTCGAGATCATAAGGTCTCGACTCGAGACCACTGAGGTTTCAACTAAGGGCTTAAATCTGTACAACTCGAGACAAAGGTCTCAACTCGAGACCATAAGGTCATAACTCGAGACCATAAGGTTGTGACTCGAGACCATAAAGGTCACAACTCGAGACCATGGTTGCGACTCGAGACCTCATAAGGAGTCGAGATCTCATAATTCACAGCAGTCGAGACCATGATTGCGACTCGAGACACTGAGGTTGCGACTCGAGACCATTAATGAGTCGAGACCTCATAATGTTATAAGCTGAATCGAGACTTGACTCGAGATCTCACTCGAGACCTCATAATTGACTCGAGATCTCACTCGAGACCTCATAATTGACTCAAGATCTCACTCGAGATCTCATAACTGAGTCGAGATCTCACTCGAAACCTCATTATTTTAGGCTGTTTAATGTGAACTAAGATTTAGCTCGGGGCTCCGCCCCGAACCCCGTGCAGGGGCTCGCTGTCCCCCTGCACCCCCAGCGAACTCACCGCGGAGTTCGATCCGCGCTAACAGGTGGTTTGCTATTAAATGATTGGTTTTGTAAATACTTAGTTAATTAATAAGGATCGAATAATGTTTTACAAAACCAGAATGGCTTAACTTGAATGAGCTTCTGATGTATCACTTCTGGCCAAATCTGATTTGATGCATCTACTTATCGTTCAAGTATTACGAAAGCTATGTTAAGTGTGCATCATAAACATGAATGTCTTAATATCTGGCCAAAGATGATTTAATTCCTTCATAGATGGCATACTTAACAAGTGCATAACTAAAGTGATTGTCTCAATTTCTGGCCAAAGCTGATTTGTTACAACCACTTTGCACACATGCTTAAATGATTACACTTCTGGCCAAAGCTGATTTGTCTTCGTTTAAGTAGAACTTTAAATAGTCTATTATTTTGATGTTAGTAATAGACATATCACAATCTCTTCACATAATGATCCTTATATTAATGATCCTTAATTAATTTTTATGATCATTTCGTCTGCCTTATTCTTAGTACCCATAATTTTACTCACTATAATTTTCTTCTATAAATCTATATCTCATCCACTCTAATTCCTAAATCTAATATGTTTTGCTTAAAGTTTCTATAAGAATTAGCTTTTAAATTAAATCCTTGATTATTTCTTAAGACATGATGATCCTATTGCTCTCTTCTAATAAAGCACTACAGAAGAAAAGTAGAACATGATGATTAGGATAAATCGAACATGATGTCTCTTATGATAATCAATAACAATGCTGTCACTAAAGTTATTCCAGATTAAGTCTTTCCTAAGACTAATCTATAATTGTGGAATAATCACTAGAACTCCTAAGATGCATGCCTTCATTTAAAATTCTAAATTATAAAGTTAAGTGGTATATGTGAATATATTATAATGTACAATACCATGACCCATAAAGTTAAGGGCTTACGCATGGAAATAAGTACATTTTTCCAGTACATTACATACTAAGATTTTCACTTGTACAATTTGATGCCTTATAAATCAACTATAACACTCAAAAGTACCAAAGTATAATGAGTGTGTTGATAAGCAACATATGTACAAAGAAATAAATATTTGAAGCTGGAAAATAAGTTGTTACTCACCTTACAACCACTTAAATTTTGAAAGAGGATTGTTCCAAGGTCCATAGACAAAATACAAGTACAAAATCCCAACTCTAAGGTTCTTCAAGGGAAAATCTCACTGCATAATTATGTCATTAGACTAGACATAAGCAACGAGACTATCCATTATTCTAAAGGACAGTTGGATAAATTAATTAAATAGTCACTTACTAATGATATTTAAGTCTGATAATTCATTAATATTCCTATTAACACATGATTAGTTGACTCTAGTTTTAAACGTTTACTTACCAGAAGTCAACAAATAACTAACATGAGAGTTAGTGACAAAATTAAATGTTAAGACTATAAGAACCATAATGAACAGTCTTCTAACAACGTTTTTTCGATACCTTATATATTCTGAGGATTAATCAGAATATAGTATCATAATTAAGCAATGTTATGAAGATTGTGAGGTTTGTATAGTCAACATAAAGTCACACTTACCTTAAACTCTCATTTTATTTGTTCTAAATATCTGGATAGAAACATTACTAAGATGAAACTAGATGATACCTTACATTTTCACAGCTTTTGTTATCATGCAAATGAGAATTTGACAAAAGGAAAATGAGACTTATAAATTTCATCCATTATAACCAAAATTCATAAGAAATCATGACATGGTTAATGAGGATGATTATTTATCTAATCTCATTTTAAGTGATTTTAAATCATGACATTAAAGCCCTAAAATATGACTTGGCTTAAGGAATAAGTATGGGTCCATCATAAGTCATTCATTGACATTCGTGGAACTTATTCCAAATGGAATATTCAGACATAATTCATTTATCATTTAAAAGACTATCAACTTGTATCTAAATTTTGTTGCATATGGCCCACGGTCTTAGAAGAAATCTATTCATATACATACTTAATAAGATTTCTAGTAAATATGTCCCTAAAGTTTCTTATGATATCTGGATATTAAAGAAATCAAATAAAGTCTAACATATATATGATAGGTTCTCACGTCGCGTAGCTCATTGAAACTTCTCTTGTAGCATTCTAGAGATATTAAAGATAAGTGGGAGCATTAAGTGTCTTAATAATAACTTGCAATAGTTGCAAGAGGTGGGGGGAGTGAAAATTTAACATTACCAAAATTTACACCTCTTGTACAAGACACTACTCCATCTTGACACTGTTCTATCATAACTTGTCTCCTTAAAATCTAATGCTACTCTTACTAAAGTTTCATTGTTGCTTAATTGTGGGCACACTTAGATTTCTTACCTAATCTAACATAATCCTCAACAAGAGAAATCACAACGACTAACGTCATTATTTTGTTTTCTCTATTAGAATTTGTTGGTCGTTAAATGTTGACCCTAAGCATGCTGAGTTCCTAAAGATTTCTAAGGTCAGTGGGAGTAGTCAAAGTCCTTATCATGACTTGCAAGGAATACAAGAGGCGGGGGGAAGAGTGTCATTAAATTTTCACTCCAAATTTAACTCCGATTACACCTCTTGTACACCATACTGCACCAACTCTTACAAACTTAGAATGAAAATGATAGCAACCTAACCAAGAGCTAATCCATAAAACTGAAACTTTTAAAACCCAATAATCAACTCAGGAGGCCATCTAGGTTTAAAAGCCTACTAACTTTGATGATTACATAACCTCCCTAACTGAAGTTGAAATAGATTATGGAAAAGTTTACTGATCCAATCTCTTCAAATTAAGCCATTAGTGTCAATCAATCTTCTAAATGGAATAAAATAGTTTTCTAGTAAAACTGATTTTATGTGTTCATATAACGTTTGGGATTTGATTGAGTTACCTAAGAGTGTTCATAACTAAACCAAATCCTGATATATAAACGTTAAGACACTAAGAAACATGATTAATTGTCAAAGGTTATACTTAGGAAAAGATAAATTATCAAAGATTTCTTTGAGGATCATCACTGTTCTAGTAGCTTATAATAGTTTTAAGCTACATTAGATGAACATTAAAACAATTTTTTCCTAACAAATGGCTGACACATTTACATGTTCATTAGATAACAACCTAAAGTTTCAAACTGAAGGTTAAAGAACACTTTATTTGTAAGCCAATAATATCCATGTATGGGTTAATGCAAACATCATAATGTGATGAAAAGCTAACGTAATTATTTTCATCAACAATCAAGTGGATTAATGTACCTACCTCAAAATGAGTTGGAGCAACTAAGATAAACTTGTCTATATAGATGATATTATTTTGACAAGTATATGTTACATATGTCAAAGCATTGTTAACACAAACTTTGATATAATAGATCTCAGAGATATCTCTTACGTAATTGATATCATAACATACTGAGATAGATCCAATGGGATATTAGTTCTGTTCCATAAGTTTAACCTTAAATGGGTCCTTACATATGTAACAAACAATACTGCTCTCATTTAGAGGATAATAGGATGAATGAGATTATTTCCTTACGCTTCATTAATTGGAAGCCTTATGTAAGTTTAAGTCTATACTCGTTTAGATATTACTCACATTGCAACACACTAGATATGTCTAGATTAATGTGAAGCATCTAATGGAGTATTACAATATCTTTAAAAGAAACGAGAGGCTAAAATTTGAAGAAAAAAGTGAGAACTAAAACCGGTTGATTACTTTAACTTTGTAATATTCAAAGATGACAAAATGTAATTTCGGGTATATCCTTATGTCAGCAGACAAAACCTATCTCATGGAGGAGTCATAATGCACTAATATTAACAACCTAAGTTATAACGACATAATATAGTCGCTAAATGTTGATGGAAATTTATCAAGGGACTCATAAGTTTATTAACTCCATATAATTAATGTTTTGAAGACTTAGTGTGATAAAGTCAGCTACCATGACTCCTTGAACAGTAACAGTTCAAGAGGTGCTGCATTAAATTTCGATACGCAATTAATTATTCGTTTATGAACGAATTGAGGAAACTAAGTTTTGTATCGAATACATTCATGATATGCTTAAGGATCCTATAATTGAAGGGCTATTACCCATAAGTCTTATTAAGAGAGCTCATAGACGGGTATTAATTAATGGTCGTGCGCAATTGCATATCGTACTATGAATGACTAAGTATTAGTTAATTTTCCTCATCAGTTTGATTTTGTATGTCTCTAAGAATATGTCAAGTCGACATAATGGCATATAGACAAATAAAGTTACAAATCAAACAAAGGGCTTATGCATATTTTGATCATGACGATTAGGTTTTAAATTAAGGCTATAGTATGATTAATGGGGGTCCTGAGTCGCATAATGATTCAACGGCTGTATTTCTCTGCTATAGTACTTGTTTAAGGCTAAAATGAGTGTTAACTCCTGATCAGGCTTATCTAATACTCATAGTAAATGATTACTCGGCTAAGTGGGAGAATGTAAGATTAAATATACTTATTTTATATTTAATCTAGTAGCCATTATAATCATTTACATTATATGGATCAAAATATATAACAATCCTATTAAATAATTAGTTGGTAATTGTTGATGGGCCTAATTACCCTTATTAACTAATTAGGGTTTCCTCCTGGGTGCATATATAAGGAGATAATTAGAGGGTTAAAGGGTTAGACTCTAACCACAATAACATCACTCATGAAATCGCCCCCTCTCTCCTAGCCGAACTCCCTTATTCGGTTTCTCTTATCACCATCATTAGATTGCACCCTAAGGAGGAACCAGATCAAGCTGACAATCATGTCAAATACTGTTGCTGTGTCTCCATCTGGATTCTCTGCTGGCCTGTGCTGCTGCAATCAGGTATGTTTTCATGTTTTCCGTCATGTCTAAACAGAACTGACCAACATATAGTAGTGTTTTGTTTTAATTGATTGACTCGATGTAATTTTTTTGAGATCATGTTATGAGTAATATGTACAAGTAACTAAAATATAGACGTACATGTTATGAGAGAGAAATATTCGGCTTAGTGCCTTACAACACGAGCGGAGGCAAAAACTAGTTAATACATAACGTGTACCTATTTCACACCTAGTGCAACAAGAAGTATTTTTTACTTGAGTGTAAATTCTTAAAGTGTAAGTAAGATGAAAAATATATAATTTTATATTGCAATATTTTTTCTCCTTGGATGAATATATTTAATATCATTTTTTAAAGGTTTTTGGATTTTATCATCCTAAATTATTGGCTATTGGCCGCTGCCACCTCTAACTGTTACTTTGATGTCCGTCACCCCCAACTTAACACTTAGTGTGTTCTGTCACCATGTCGTTAACTGATTACTAACTTTTGATCATGTTATTATACTTTTCGGGGTGTCCTAAGATCCCTAAAACTTTTCTAAGATCTCTTTGACACCCCCAAAAGTATAGTAACAGGATCAAAAGTTAGTGATTAGTTAACGACGTGGTGACAGAACATACTGAGTGTTAAGTTGAGGATGACGGGCGTCAAAATGATAGTTGGGGGTGACAGGAGCCAATAACTTATAGTTAGAGGTGATAAAATCTAATAAACTTTTTTAAGGTGACTTTGGGGTCAATAAAGTATATCATACGTAATTTTACAATTTAGAAAAAATTAGTTTGCAAAATAGTCACGAAATTTGTCCAATAAAAAGAAGTTGATTGTCCCAAGGGTTACGGTAGGTTAATATATCAGGTCAATTGACTAGACTCCTGACTCTTCATTATGTAAATTGAGCCCAACCAATTTTATTTCAAATCAAACATGTATGTATCACCTCATCAGCAATTTCAAAGAAAATTAAACGTGTATCTAGAAAACTGAACCCTTTACTAATTATCAGCTATGGAACTATGAAATTGTCTTTCTTTTTATCTGAACCGGTCCAAGTATCCTGAAAAGTGAACCCTTTACTAATTATCAACTGATGGGATTTTGGACTCACTTGAGAGCAAATGAGTGTGTACTCTGTGTAGTGAACAACTAGGTGGTACAGGGCATGCCTCTTCCGACATGTTTATAGTTAAAAAAATACGTATTGTTTAAAATATTTTAAATTCTTTTATACGTGTATGCTGATATTAATAACAGAATAACATTACATTAGTTATGGTTCAATGAACTTTATAATTTTATAATCTTTAATCAAAAGGTAGAGAAGCATTTATAAAAATATGAACTTTTTTTTCAATTTTATAAAATCTAAATCTTATTCTTGTTTTTCGCACTTTTTATAAAATTTTGAATATATCGTTGCAATGTGTTTATTTCAAAAATATCGTAAGTTGTAGCAAGTGTCGGTGTCATACCAATATTATGATGAAACGATCTGATTCCAACCGAACAACATCAGCACCGGCATCAAAATTATTGGAGTTGGTACCGATTTCTGTTTTTATGGCTTTTTATCGACGTAAATGTATGTTGATATTTTTTGAGTATATAAAGACTTTATTTTCTTTTTTTTTTCTTTCGGTTGCTATAGCGAGTATCGGTACAATAACACACCAATATTAATACCGACCAAATTTTCACCGCGTAGCATGGTAAAATCAGGGGCGATGCTTTGAAGGGGCCGGGAGGGGCGCCCGACCCCCCGAACTTTTTGGCCATGTAGTTTTCGTATAGAAATTTTTGGGTGTATACGTTTTCGACCCCCCGGTTCTATAGAAAATTTTGGGTATATACGTTTTCGACCCCCCGTAAAAAATTTCAAGCTTCACCACTAGGTAAAATCCCACTAGTTTATATTAAAAGACAATAAGACTAAGCGGTATGGGGGCCGGCTGAGACCCGGCGCCAGTCCCCCACACCGCCCCCCTGGTTCCGGCACGGCAAGTTCGGCTCCCCACAGACGGAGAGGACGGGCCACCTTCTTCTCTCTTCTCTCACAATAACTTATACATACATACATATATATACATAAAGGGGCTCATCCCCCATCCCCTAGGTCCATCCCCTTGAAGCCTTTCCTACGTGGCGGTGATGTGGCGGCCCATCCTCATGGGGATGGGTCTCACCATACCTTCTAGTCTAAGAGCATTCTCATCCAAACCATCAAAATATGTGAGGGGTAGTTTTTATATTATAAAGGGTATAAAAAATGGTTGTGAGTGGAGGAGAGAGAAAATGTTACTGTTCATCTGTATATTTAGGGGGACACTGTTCATCCAGTATAATTTTTTTAATATATATTGAAAGTGGTTGTGAGTGAAGGAGAGAGAAAAATGTAATGATAATATTATTTAATTGAAAAGGAGAGAGAAAAAATATTTGTTTTTAGTGAAAATATATTGATATAGAAGTTGTTTTTTAATGGAATGTATGTATAATTTGATGGATTTGATGAGAATGCTCTACTGATATATGAAAGTGGGTGTGTCGGAGTGAAACTTCCTCGCATAAGTTATTAATTTTTGTCAGAAGTTTGTTGAGATTGGTGACCAACAATGACCCGTGACTAAAAAAGTTATTTTTTTTTATCGTTACCTTTCCATTGCCAAAGAAGTTGGTCATCGAATACGTTTGCCATGATGATTTTGTTTTTAAAAACACTAGATTTTTGCCCGCCGCGCGTTGCGCCGGCGGGACAAAGTCGCAAACCAAGTTCACCATTAAGTGAATACATTTCAATATCATTTCTCAACCAAACAAACGAAATTTGGATTCTAATTCTAACAAATTATGGGAGAACCAAAAACTTTTAAAATTAAATTTAGATTCCACTCCATCCCGGTTGCTGGGTAGTTATTACTGTTGGTTTAGTGCCGGTTGCTGGGCAGGTAACTCATTCTAATTGTGTTATCTTGAAAACAAATAAATTAAGGAATGAGAGAATTAACATTGGCCGTGACAAACGATAGTTGTACTGGATACGCTTGTGAGCGCGTCCGCAAGGCTGCTTCTTCTTGTCCTGCTTGGCGACTTTTGGGTTTGGCCTCTCACCTTGCCCGCACGCACCAATGATCCGTGAACTTTACCTGTATAATCAAATTCAAATGTCTGTGTTAAAATCTAGAATTAACAATGAGTGTTTGTTTTATAGAATGATCTCAGACCTAAAAGAATTGCTAACACCTATGTAAAATTGTAAATATGATCCTTTAACATAATTAAATAGTTTAAGCAAGTCTTTTGAAGCAAAGATGGCTGAAGCTATTATCTAAAATCTAAATTCTATTCAAAGATTAAGTACAATAATCATCATATATGTTGCATAACCAATAAAACATGCAAAATCACTAAACTGATTCCATCACCTGATTAATTTTCAAAACAACTAAGTTGTCCTTGATTAAAATTCTTCAATCAACAAAAGACAGTGCATCTGTTACATTCACTTCAAAACAGATGAACTAAAAAATGTTTAAAGAAGCAAAGTAAATGGAGAAAATTGAGAGAATTAATACCGGCAGTGATGAATGGCGGTTATACTGGATACGCTTGTGAGCGCGTCCACATGGCTGCCTCTTCTTGTCCCGCTTGCGAAGGAGGTGACGGAGATGGTAGGCAGTAGTGGCGAGGGGTCATGGGGTTGGGTTGTTTACAACGGCTACCGGAGACGACAACAATGGTGATCGATGGCACAGGTTGGTGGTGGCGGACAGTAGTGTTGGTGTTGCTATCGGGAACAAACGCTGGTTTAAATGGCTCTGTAAAGAGAACAGGTTGAAAAACTATCCATCGATGATGGTACTGAGTCTTCCATACTCTCCTTGGATAAACCGATCTACGCAAAAGATTGCCTCCACCCTCCGGTAACCGCTAGCGCGACCCCTCTCTCTCTCTATTTCTTCTTAGAATTACCCCATCTGCTGGAAAACCACCTCCGGTCAATAAGCTTCATCATCAATACAGAACCCTCATCGTAAACACAAACACAAAAATTATAATCATAAGAAACCGTAATTTAAATCTAGATGCTTACCAGATTGCCGACATCCTTACAACCCACCATCATCGATTTCCACTTATCATCGTTCGAAGAGCGTTTCTGATTTCGTCATTCGTAATCCCGATGGGCCTTCGATTTAAGGCAATTTTGAACCCTAGTGTTCGATGAGGGTGTTTTGGATCTGGAGAGCTTTAGCGATTGCAGTGACAATGGAGGTAAAAGCACCTCCTTACACTCTTATTGATCTGGCCAGCGACCCTTTTTAAGCTCTCTCTCCTCATCTCTCTCTCTCCAAAATCCAAATACTGCATGCTTGCAAACAAATGAGAAACTAAAAAGGAACTTATAGAAATTAAAAAAACTAAAAAAGATAAATTCCAAAACTGATTATACCTAAATCATATTCTGCCAATATGCTATTATATCTTCAATCTCCAAATGCCTCCTAGTTGAAACCCCGCCCGTATGGATGTTATTAGATTCAATCGCTCACGGCTCACCCCTTGCCTGGAAGGTGAAACAACAAATGCAGTTTGATTTAAAATTAACATAAAAAATATGATCAAGTAATCAAGTTGTCGGGAATGTCTTAATACCGTTCATGTGCTCAGAGTTATGATTTGTTCGTGTTGAATGAGGTTGGCCATGATCTAAAACTATCTATAGCAGCCCCTGATGTACCATTTGAACTATCACCATCGTCATTTGCTGCTCAACATCATCTCACAAAACCATTCGAGATCCAAAGGTTGCAGGAATTCAGAAGAACCATCGTATTAAACTCCAATCCAATAAAAATTAGTTCTTGCTTGTAGATCTAAATAGAAACGAAACATGCAAGCCCAAAGGGGCTTGCCGGAATTCTGATCGGGAGGATATAAAGTGATAAATGGCTCACCTAGTGTCTCTCAGTTGCCGTAGGTAAGACTGATCTACTCAGATTACATACACACACCTTGAATCAGTTCGCCGGAACCCTAATATAACCAAAAGAACACTCAAAATCATATAGAAACCCAACAATAAAATCAAATTCAGATAACTAAAGTTGAAAATCGAAGAACAAACCTGAACATGAAAAGTAGAAATAGAGAAAGAGCACGCCGTAAAGCCGACCAACTCCGATCATCTACGTCGGCGGGTTCGTAGAGGTAGCGAAGAAGAAGATGTAATGGCACATAGTTAGATGTGGTGGTGCGATTGGAGATGATGGCGGTGTTTCCGGTGGTGGTGCCATACCACCTGTCGTCTCTCGCTCTCTCTGAAAGCCGTTAGGGTTTCTAAAGATGAAACTGGGGTGGAGAGCTGTGTCTTGGTGTTATCAGGGTATCGTGGCCTCTAAAAAGGGAAGAGGAAAAAGAGGGATCGAACTGTCGTTGTTTTTTGTGTTAAAACAGGTTAGAGCATTCACATCCAGCCCCCTATAATTATACATACATTCCACTAAAAAACAACTCCTATATCAATATATTTCCACTAAAAACAAATACTTTTTCTCTCTCCTTTTCAATTAAATAATATTTTTATACCTTTATCATTACATTTTTCTCTCTCCTTCACTCACAACCACTTTTAATATATATTAAAAAATTATAGTGGATGAACAGTGTCCCCCCAAATATACAGATGAACAGTAACATTTTCTCTCTCCTCCACTCACAACCATTTCTTATACTCTTTATATTTTAAAAACCCCACACTCACAATTTAGTTCTTTGAATGTGAATGCTCTTATACCAACCACTTTAACAAATGCCCAAATGTGTGAAATGATGAAATAAAACTGTATATATACAATAATATAATGGAGTAGTTACTATTCATTGGCTTTGTTTTTTAATATATGTATAATTAGACACAACAAATCAATGACCTTCATCCACGAATGTATTCATGTAGAATTATCGGTAATCCGTCAATGATGGTGCACACATCAAATACTTACTTTAAAGCTAAATAATTTCAATGGATATATCAGTTGGAACTAAGAATGAGCTCGGTATCAAAAATCTTCAAAAATGGATATCGGTACCGGTACTTAAAATACACGTACGGTTCGGTACCATACCGAAATAACCTAAAAGTCAATACCGAATCGGTACCAAAAATATTTCGGTTCGGAAAATTCGTTACTGATTTCAAACCGTCACCCGATACAATTTGCTCATCTCTAGTTGGAACGATCATGCGTTAAAAGCTTTCTTGGTTTATATTAAAAAAACTGTTTTTAGGTAGTTAATTATAGAATTTCAAAACGCTTAAGTTTAAAAATAAGGGTTAGGATATAATAGAAAGTTTATTTGGGTAGGAAGACTAGGAAGTAATCTTGATCATCTATTTATTTAATCAAGGGTTAAGATTAAATAAGTGAAATCTATACTTTCTTTAAAAGAAGAAATCTCAATGACATAAGAAAAGTTGATGTGTCAACAGGAGAGCATGTCCAACAAGACTTTTCTTATGTCATTATTATATCATAAAGGCTAATATATAAAGACTTTAAAATTCAAAGTTGGCCCACTTTCACCTTTTCAAACCTTTGCCTTCTAAACCTCTGATGACATATACAAAAGGGCAAACCACTGATGTTAATACAAAAGGGCAACCGCTGATGTTCATCCAAACCACTGCCCAAATTCAAAATCATGGCTCCAAATTCAAAATTTAAACATGGCTCCAGATTCAAAATTTAAACAACTGACCTATCAAAAGCTCAACTCTCTCTCTCTCTCTAAAATTCAAAATCTGAGTTTCACTTTCAGAAATCAATCCATTTCTCTCACAACTTTCTCTCTAAAATACAAAATCTGGGCTCCGATTAATTTTCTCTCTCTAAAATCAATCCATTCTCATCTTCAAATCCAAAATAAATATGTTTACAGGGAAGACTTCGAAGCCGACTTTCACGGCTTTCATCAACAAAGCTGGGCTTCACTTTCATCAACAAAGCTGGGCTTCACTTTCAAGGAACCATGGCTTTCATCAACAAAGCTGGTTGTGAAATCTGATATGCTAATTTCGCACACACTCTCACCGGATAAACCGATTCTTATCTCCGGTGATCTTTCGGAGTTGTACTTCAGCTGCTGATATTTTAAATTGATTTGAGTTTCTGTTGATTGGGTTTCTTGATACCGATGTTCCTGTACTCATCTTCGTCTTCATTCGATGAAGAAATCGTTGAATATAAAGTAAGTTTTTGTTTTAAATTGATTTGAGTTTCTATTGATTGGGTTTCTAATTTAGGTTTTGTGTTTCTATTGATTGGGTTTCTTGATACCGATGTTCCTGTACTCATCTTCGTCTTCATCCGATGAAGAAATCGTTGAGTATAAAGTAAGTTTTTGTTTTAAATTGATTTGAGTTTCTGTTGATTGGGTTTCTAATTTAGGTTTTGTGTTTCTATTGATTGGGTTTCTTGATACCCATGTTCCTGTACTCATCTTCGTCTTCATCGAAGTATCTCATCCAGTTCGAGCATTTGATTGTGAAACCGCCGAATTGTTGGACTTCTTCTCTGTCTACGAGCGATCTAGGTCAGAGGTTTTTTCGCCTGTTGTGTAGCTTTATGTATTGTGGCTTGATGCAGTGTGTTGTTAAGCATTTGATGTACGGAATAATATTATTAAATTTATTATACAAAGCCTTAGAGTATTGCAGTGTGTTGTTAATCTACCTTGCAGGTTCTGCATCTACAGAACTTATTGCTGGAATTTCCCTTTGCCCTTTTGAGGCAGTTAAGGTTTGTGTTCAAACAAATCCTGGATTTGCCAAAGTTATATCAGATAGCTTCTTAAAGTTCATTAATGCTAAAGGCACTCGTATGATTGTCGAGTCTAACTAATTTTAGATCACCTGTATATTTATCAAAATATTATAATGATGGAAGAACTTAAGGCTTACTTTCGGCCCGAGAATTGTGAAGCCACAATGTGAGATATTTGAACTTTAATAAACAAAAAAATGTCACATAATCTATGCACTAAAATTGACAAAAAATGTCACATTGGTTAATGTATTCTTCAATCTGTTTATGCAGGTGAGAGGGAAGGAGAATAAGGGAGCTGACATCACAGGTTCAGAAGCGTTTTAAGTTCGCTGAAAACAGTGTGTTCTAGCTTCATGGAGATATTAGTTTTGTAAGTATCTATTGTAGAAAAATTTAGTGAAAAAGGGAGATTATCTCCTGCCGTACAACTACTGCATAGACATGTATAGGTGCAAAATCTGCTTTAAAAGAACCGTGTTATTGTGTTAAAACCAACCTCTCAACCATTTTCTTTAAGAACGATTAAAGAATACGAACTCCAAGTGAAGAGATTAGAAGAAAAGATAATGAATCAAGCTTTTGAAATCTCGAAAACGTTGGATATAAACGCTGAACTTGAAACTCATATCGATAGATTAGAGAAAGAATTAGAGAAACAAGGGCATGATTTTGAAGACGATGTGCAACGTAATCAGCCAATGTCTAGTTTCGGTAATCAGCCAATGTCCAATTTCGGTAAGGTATTTTTCATTCTATCTTTTATTTTTAAGGCATAAAGCTTCGCTTTATCTGAAATATTTTAAAGTTAGCATCATAGTGTACAAATCTTCACTTTATCTAGAAAAAGCCGGTTGGAGTTCAACACAAACCAAGAAAATCAATGAGATCAGAAAAAAGAAGCAAATGAAAGCGTTAAGGATGTGATTCCAGTTAAAGATGTATGCACCTTTCTTCCAACTCATGCATTCATGCTGCATGTTCAGTTCCATGTTTTGTTTAATTTATTATGGATTCATATTGCTATTCTCTTCAACAGGTGAAAGTTTCAACAAGGGAACTTGAGAAAGAAGCAAAATGATAAACTACAAATGGTTAAGCATCAAGGTGATGGTGGTTATAACGATGGAGACGTCGATGATCCTGATATGCCAAAGTAAGTGCATTTCTTCAATATGATTTTGTATTATTTTTCATAAGTAATGCTCATCAGTTTAAAACCACTGTTGTTGATACATCTGTTGATACATCTATTGACCAAAGTCAACAGATGGATGAAAACAGATGTTCAAAATCGATGTTGGGTTAAAACAGTGTTTTGTGGATAAAACAGTGGTTGCTTTTATGTAAACAGTGGTTTGACTTTGGTCAAACAGTGGTTTGACTTTGGAAAAGCCAGTTGCTTGACTTGCATAATTTATGTGTCTATTAAATTGTTTATCTGCTCCTCCTAGTGACAAAGACTCAACATCTGTTACTCCAAAGGTCTGCCAAAGCTAAAGTCTGTCAAAAGAGAACATCTGCTTGAAGATAAAGTCTGCTGATCCAAAGGTCTGCCAAAGTGAAACTCTGCTGATGAAGACAAAATCTGAAGAAGCAAAGGTCTGCTATGGCTCAACAGATGTTAAAGACCAACAGATGATATTCAACAGATGCTGCTCAACAGAGGTTAACAATGTAACAGTGCTTATGCTAATAGCAGATGTTAGGAGTTTATTAGGCTGTTTGATCGTAGTTAATGTTTGTTAAAAGTCAAGTTGTATTTCATGTATTGATTTTTTTCAAAGTAAAGATTTTAAGTTTGTTAGTATATTCATTTGATGTTTTACAGCTTTTGTATCGAAGTTTAATAAACACATTTCCAACAGATATGAACATTGGGGAAAGTAATTCCCTTTAAAAAAATATATAGTGATTCTTTGTTTAATGTATTATGCATGGTTTTCTAGGAAACGACCCGTGTTTGCACACGGGTCTTACCGCTAGTTGAAGGAAAAAAGGAGACGCATGGGTTTGTCTAGAGGCATTCTAGTCAATCCAAGAAAATAGTTTCTCTCTCCTCCAATCCCCCCCTTTTAAACGTTAATAAATCTTTCATACGACATTATTTTTTTTATAAAAAATTGCAACAAAAAACGAGCGTTTTTTTTATCTTTAAAACGAGTATACTGTTGCTATATTTTCCATCTTTTTTTTTCAAAAACCCAGTTGCGTAAAACGCAATAGACAAAAAACGTTAAATATTTTTTTCTAAAACGCAACGAACAAAAAACGCAACGAACAAAAAACACAAAGAAATGTCTTATTTGTAAAACGCAATGGCCAGAAAACACAAAGAAATGTTTTTTTTTTCTAAAACGCAATGGCCTAAAAACACAAAAGAAAGTGTTATTTCTAAAACGTAATGGACCAAAAACACATAAAAGTTTTTTTACCTAAAACGCAATGGACTAAAAACACTTCAAAATGTGTTTTTCTAAAACGCAATGGACTAAAAAACATATAAAAATGTCTTTTTTTCTAAAACGCAATGGCCTAAATATACAAAATAAAGTGTTCTTTCTAAAATGCATTGGATAAAAACACATAAAAATGTGTTTTTTCGTAAAATGCAATGGACTAAAAACACTTCAAAATTTGTTTTTCTAAAACACAATGGACCGAAAAACGCATAAAATTGTCTTTTTTTTTTTTTTCTAAAACGCAATGGCCTAAAAACACAAAAGAAAGTGTTCTTTCTAAAACGCAATAGACTAAAAACACATAAAAATGTGTTTTACCTAGAACACAATGGACTAAAAACACTTCAAAATGTGTTTTTCTAAAACGCATAAAACCAAAAAACACATAAAAATGTGTTTTCCTAAAATGCAATAGATAAAAACACAAAAGAAAGTGTTTTTTTTTTTCTAAAATGCAATTGACTAAAAACACATAAAATTTGTTTTAACTAAAACGCAATGGACTAAAATACAGTAAAATGTGTTATTTCTAAAACGCAGTGGACTGAAAATACAAAAAAAAAAAAACTGTTTTTTCATTCCTTTGTAAAACGCAATGACTCAATTCAAAAACCAGATCGTAAAAATGCAATTCAAAATTTTCTTACATAGATCGAATACGATTTCTTCAGATTTCTTCAACGACTGACGAAATTTGAATGCTAGAAACACTTATCAGCGATCGAATCAAACAAATAGAGTGATTCGCTTCAAAATCACGAGAAAAAATGAGATATTGTATGAAATTAAACTGGGTTTCTTTAAAAAAGTTGAAAACACGTTGATTGGGTGCTTGAATCATTGATTGGTGACGAAAATCATAGTATAATGTAGTGATTATTGAAATAGAAAGTGAAGAAAATGTTGAAGATGATGGGTTTTGAAAATGGTGGATTTTGAAGTTACAAAGAGAAAAAGAGAGAAGATTGTTGACTAAAATACTCTTTCTCTTTATTTTAACTTTTGTCACATGTCATAATCTTATTGTTTCCTATCATTACTAGCCAAAATAAACTTCCTATTTGATTCTCTCCCTTAAAAATAATAACATTTTCTAATAATTTTATTTTTAAATATTGTTTTCATATACACTCTTACATTGTCGACTAATTATATATTTTACGCTTATCTATACATATAATAAAAGAAACCTGATTGAGGACACATGTCAATCTCTCAATCACTCTTAATTTATGTTTCTCACCTAAAAAAATAAATAAATAAAAAAATAAAATAATCATAATCATCTTATTGTTATTCTATTCCTAAAAATAAGCCATATTCCTAGATATTTAAATAACATAAATTATATGTTGTGTATCGATACAAATAAATAAAAATAAAAATAATCATAATCATCTTATTGTTATTCTATTCCTAAAAATAAGCCATATTGCTAGATATTTAAATAACATAAATTATATGTTCTCTATCAATTTAAGTAGAAAAAATCATTAAGGTATGACTAGAGGGCATAATTAAATAGTATTCTTTCCCTTAAAAAAATGATATTATTATTAATTAATACTATCGTACAGGACGGTATGATTAGAGGGCATAATTAAATTAAGGTTTTTTACTTATAGTTTGTTAGTTTATTTTAAGAAATTGTATATATAGTTAGGTTTTTAATTTTTTTTTGTCATTTTATTAAATATTATGTTATAGTCTTGTATATTATATGGATCTAATGGTTTCAATAATGAAAACTGTTTATTTTTTTTAAATAACAATAAATAATCATGTTTAAATAGTCCTGGACTGAATTTAAATAAATTTCCGTCATTAAAGGCTTAAAATTAGCTTATTTATGAAATAATGGTCATCACTATAAATCTAATATAAAAACGCTTTCGTAAAATCTAATTCTGGTAAGCTTTAAACAAAAAATAACATTATAAGTTATAAATAAAAATATATTTGAGGTATGGGTTGATTTTGTGTGAACCTTTAAAAAACCTAATCTAACAAAAAATATTGATTAGTTTAACATATATATATTTAAAGGTCGAATATTAAGGTAAAAAATTTAAAATAAGAAAGTTAATAGTAACTAAATGAAATTATTTCCGCTTGTTGTTTCTTAGCTATTTATTATTCTTTAGTAATATTTACTTTATGAATATTTCATTTATTTACTATTTCTTTTTCCAATGTTTCTATTTTTTTCTTATTTAATAATTTAATATTTTATTAACTTAAACCCGTGTAATACACGGGGTTGTAACCTAGTCTAAATATATTTAAGAAAGAACCAATAATTTTACAGAAAACGTTATATTTTTTTCTTTATTCTATTTCTACGTAAATAATTACATTAAATATTCCATATTTTTTTGAACGGCAAATATGACTATACACAAATTCAGAAAGAAACCATATAAATTTGGGAAAAAACTTCTTATGGGGATCGAACCCAGGACCTAATAGTCCCTAAGCCTTATGTCACCCTCAAAATGTCAGTAGCCTATAATGTCATGGGTTAAAATATTTCATATAATTGTATTACTCCTGGATAATAAACTAGTGAGATTAAAAAATAATAATAACAAACTAACCTACTCCTAAATAGTAATTATTACTAGGGTAGGGATAGTGTACATTAATTCAGAAGTGTGAGAAGTGTATTATAACACTATATAAAAACATATAAACACCGTATAACACTATGTAACACCATATAACACTATGTAGCACTATATAACAGTATATAACAATATATAACACTATACATCTATCATAGACCTGCTATCAGACAAAATATAGTGTTACATAGTGTTATATGGTGTTACATAGTATTATACGGTGTTTATATGGTTTTATATAGTGTTATAATACACTTCCAAATCTAACAAAAAATATTGATTAGTTTAACATATATATATTTAAAGGTCGAATATTAAGGTAAAAAATTTAAAATAAGAAAGTTAATAGTAACTAAATGAAATTATTTCCGCTTGTTGTTTCTTAGCTATTTATTATTCTTTAGTAATATTTACTTTATGAATATTTCATTTATTTACTATTTCTTTTTCCAATGTTTCTATTTTTTTCTTATTTAATAATTTAATATTTTATTAACTTAAACCCGTGTAATACACGGGGTTGTAACCTAGTCTAAATATATTTAAGAAAGAACCAATAATTTTACAGAAAACGTTATATTTTTTTTCTTTATTCTATTTCTACGTAAATAATTACATTAAATATTCCATATTTTTTTGAACGGCAAATATAACTATACACAAATTCAGAAAGAAACCATATAAATTTGGGAAAAAACTTCTTATGGGGATCGAACCCAGGACCTAATAGTCCCTAAGCCTTATGTCACCCTCAAAATGTCAGTAGCCTATAATGTCATGGGTTAAAATATTTCATATAATTGTATTACTCCTGGATAATAAACTAGTGAGATTAAAAAATAATAATAACAAACTAACCTACTCCTAAATAGTAATTATTACTAGAGTAGGGATAGTGTACATTAATTCAGAAGTGTGAGAAGTGTATTATAACACTATATAAAAACATATAAACACCGTATAACACTATGTAACACCATATAACACTATGTAGCACTATATAACAGTATATAACAATATATAACACTATACATCTATCATAGACCTGCTATCAGACAAAATATAGTGTTACATAGTGTTATATGGTGTTACATAGTATTATACGGTGTTTATATGGTTTTATATAGTGTTATAATACCTTTCTCACACTTCTGAATTGATGTACAGGATCCTCTACCATTATTACTATTCATAATACATACACCTTTCAATAGTTCGAACCATTCGTCACTTAAAAAGAAAGAAAACACCTTACCGTCAAAATAACACATAAATTAAAAGGCATAAAACATGTTTCAATTACAAGTTTCGCTTTTGAAAGCCTCAACTTCTCTTTATTTCATCAACGTGAGAAAAGAAACCAAGAAAAACGGAAAGAACAAACTTCTTTTGTTTGAGTTCTCACTCAAATGGTTGATATAAAATTATTATATATGAAAAACTATAAAAAATTAGTGGGATTTCTTCGCGTTACACGGCGGAAATTTGATAGGTATTAGCTTGGTTCACTACGGTATCGACATTTGCTATAGCTACTGAAAAAAAAAACCTAAAAAGAAAAGTCGTGATATGACCAAAAGCCTATCAACATGTGTTTTTCACTCATCGAAAAAAAAAAAAAAAAAACCCAAAAAGGAAAGTCGTGATATGACCAAAAGCCTATCAACATGTGCTTTTCACTTATCGAAAACTATAAAAACGAATATTAGTATCGGTTAGATTAATTAAACACTAGTGTTTTTTAGAATTTCCCAGAACATTTTATTAAAATGTGGACGAAATTTTGGAGTAGTTTAAACGTGGATAAAACTATTATTAAAAAAATCATCACTCAATTTATTTCTTACTCTTTTTTAATATCGAGTAAAATGTCATTTTCATCCCTAAGGTCTAGCCACTTTTATGACTTTTGTTCAAAAATTTGTTTTTTTTTGCATATGAATCCAAAAGATTTAAAATATTGTCATTTTCATCCGATACTTTATCTTTATCCATTTTATTAACCTTAAGGGTATTTTTTTGTCATTTTAATTAAAATAGATCTATCTCTAACTTAATGTTAAAAATGGATGAAATTAACAAGTCGAATGAAAACGACAACATTTCAAACTTTTTGGATTCAGATGCGAAAGGACAAACGTTTGGACAAAAATCACAAAAGTCGAAGACAGAAAATGACATTTTAATAATAATAATAATAATAATAATAATAATAATAATAATAATAATAATAATAATAATAATAATAATAATAATAATAATAACAACATATAAAAATATAGTCAGATATAAAAGAGGTTCAACGGCAGCATACGGTTAACATCGCTGCGGTTTCGGCGAATCTGCGGAACTGCGACACTGATTTGAAATTCGTGTTGAAAACACTTGTATCGAATCTTCATGATTTCTTCTTCGTGTCTTCTTCGTCCAGTCAAGCAGCATATATTCACACTGCCACCAACAGATCATTAAGTTCTGGTTCAGGTAATGGGAATGCTGTGGTACAAGATCTCATTAGAACAACCAACAGTTCAGTTGTCTGGTGACTCCAGATATTTGACCCCTCTCTGGGTTTCTGCAAACGAAGAACCACTTGATGAACCCTCTCATTCTCAATCCATCACAACCTGTATGTTTTTCTTCCCAATTTCATTTTTAGCTTCAATACTTCTGTTTTTTCCATTTACTTTTACAATATCTATCAGAGTTCAACTTGCCAACTAGGCACCACCACCCAGGATTTATTTAAGGTGCCATCGGAACGCTTAACCAGAGGGGAGGAAAATGAATTAAGAGAGAATTTGAAGGAAAATATGTGATTTTTTTCGTGTTCCGAGTTTAATGAAAAGTAAAGGAAAAGAGAAGAAATCAAACATTTTATTTGTTCTCGAGTTAGGAGAAAAGAAAAGAAATAAATAATTTTACCATTATACCCTTTAAACATAAAACATTTTAATTAGATATGAGGGTAATTTAGTAATTAACAAGATTTTCTCTTCTAATCTCTTCGATTTTTGAGGATAGATATACGTACATATTTTCTTTACTTTCCCCTCTCCTTCTATCCTTCTCTGTTCCTGAGTTAACTTAACGAGGGAAAAGAAAAGAAAGTAAAAGTGAAAAAGGGAAGGACGAGAAAGGAAAAAAAAAAGATGTTTTTCCCACCACTTCCCCCCAAATTGGAAGGAAAGAAAAACTAAAGAATTTAGCCTAGTTTTCCTTTCATTTCCTTTCTTTTCCTTCCTTAAATAAAACTCTGGAACACAAAATATTTTTACTTTTTTTTTTTTTGTTTCTTTTCCTTTCCTTTCCCACCACTTCCCCCCAAATTGGAAGGAAAGAAAAACTAAAGAATTTAGCTTAGTTTTCCTTTCATTTCCTTTCTTTTCATTCCTTAAATGAAACTCTGGAACACAAAATATTTTTACTTTCTTTTTGTTTCTTTTCCTTTCCTTTCATTAGTAAACTCTGAAACACAGTGTAAAAAGGAAACATGGTTTTTTTTCATATTTTTATCTCTTTTCTTTCCTCTCCCCTGTTAAATGAGACTCGGAAAACAGAGTGTCGGTCGGGATTTTTGCCTAAATAGTACACTAGTTTCTTTTATGGCTGGCGGGCCCTCCAAGCTTCGCTACAGGTCTGCCCACCAGAGGCGTAGACCTACAGCCAACCCAGGGGCGGCCACCCCTTTAAAAATAATTACTGTATTATTTAAAGCTAAAATCCTGATCGCACCCCTTAAAAGTATGAAGCGCACCCCGCAGATTATAAACTCTGGTCCGCCACCACTGCCCTTGTTTACGTTTTTTCAATATAATCGATGAATTAGCGATGGCAGTGAGAATGAACCAACATTTATATTTTCAAGCATAGTATAATATAATTGAATGTTTTGTTTATACTTTTAGATGGTGTTTAAGGTAGGTTAATGTGGTTCCCATAGGTTTGACATGTTTTTTAACGAGTGCTTAAACAAGAGGATGATAACAAACTAATTAGTTTTACAGTTTGGGTATAACAAAAAAAGTGAATTTGAGCTCCATCTGTTATTTCAACTCAACCTAACCCGTTTGTCCTAAAAAACATCAAAAATATTTACTAGTAAGTAGCTTTCTCGTACAACATTTACCTAAAATCTGTTTAATTTTTTGACATTGAATCCATTTACTTTTACATTATCTATTAAAGTCCCAACTTGCAAATAAAAACCATGTTCCAACTATAGGTTTCGAGCTGCGAACAGAGAGACTTTACTCGTATCATCAGGAAATAACGTATAAGATAAGAGCTGCACTAAAGATCTTAACGTTCCGTGAGCAACATGTTCTTGTTCAGTTTTGGTCGCCTCGTGGCGTTGGCAAACACCAAATGCTTACAACCATAGATCAACCATTTGGTCTTGGTGTAGCCAGTGAGGAACTTTGTTTTTATAGGCGGGAATCTGAGCATCAAACTTTTTTTGTGGACAAGGATCATGAAGAAGAAGATGTTAGTCCTCCTGCACGAGTATTCAGGCGAGGATTGCCAGAGTGGACTTCTGATATAACTGAGTACGAGACGAAAGATTTTCCACAACAAGACTGCGCGATCCGTTGCAAGCTTCATGGTTATTTGGCTTTACCCGTGTTTGATTCTACTACAGGGTCATGTGTTGGTGTGCTTGAGATTTTGACCTCCGTCAAGTATATGTGTTACGCCTTTGAGGTTCAACAAATTCACAAAGCACTGCAGGCGGAAAATCTGACGAGCCCACAAGTATTTGATTACCCTACTTTAAAGGTGAGTTGGGTCTTTTAGAGAGTTCTTATTTGAATCTTTTTTTTTATTTGGATTCTTATATTGGACGTTGCTTTTATATGCAGGTTCCCAGTGAACGCAGGCAAAACGAGTTGGCTAAAATCTGCGATATATTGAAAGTTGTGTGTGACATACACAGTTTACCTCTTGCTCAGACGTGGACTGTGTCCCCGACCAGTAGTTACGTTTCCCATAATAAAGTTATCGAGAAGACCTGTAGTAGTTTCGACACCAGATGCATCGGGAAAGTCTGCATGTCTACGGCTGCTTTGCCGTTTCATGTTCGAGATTTGGGTTTGTGGCATTTCAGGAAAGCGTGTGGAGAGCAACATTTGGATAAATCCCGTGGCTTTGTTGGAAAGGCGTTGTTAGACCGCCGTTCGTACTATTGTCAAGATGTGACTGAATTAAGTGAAGAAGAGTATCCTTTGGTACACTATGCACGCATGAACGGGTTAACCAGCTGCTTTACAATCTTCTTGCATAGCGTTGAAGGTGATGATGGAGATGACTATGTGCTAGAGTTCTTTCTACAGTTGGGGAATAAAGATAGCAGACACGTTGTGAACTTGGTGCAAACGTTGAAGCAGCGCGTTGAAGTCGCTCTGGGATTTGAGTTGGGTGAGATATTATTACCTGTAGAAGTTACTGAACCGCCTAGGGATGTTAGTTGTCTGTCTTTAAATACAAATCCTCATATTATTCCAATATCCTCTACCACATCGGCAAACGCCTTGACACCTGAGACAGATTCATCAGATTCGGAGTCATTGTCTGCAAATGTTGCTAAAACGGACCCTGCAAATGTCCCAAGCCAACGGTCACCCAAACATATTTACCCCAATAAACACGAATGTATTATCGCTGACAATGTAAGTATGCAGAAGACGAAACAGAGCAGAAAACGTAAGATAGACTCGCTGACAATGGAGACAGTCGAGCAACATATTGGAAAACCACTAGGCCAAACCGCCGAAATCCTTGGTGGTAAGTCCTCTTATTTGTTTATGGTTGTTCGTACATTTTTTTCGTATTTCAATTAACATACTCATTAACTTTGGTCCGGTTTACTCTTTTTCAGTTAGTAGGTCTACGTTGAAGCGCTTTTGTCGGGAGCATGGGATATCCAGTTGGCCCGTGCCAAAGCATAGCAAAAGAAGCGATTTAGTTACTGACCCAAATCTGTCACAAGAATTATGGTTAGACAAACAATTGCAACAGTCTTCAACGCGGAGTGTGAGCCATATTTCAGAAACGGGGTTGTTGACGGTGAAGGCGAGTTTTAAAGGTGATATGATAAAGTTCCCATTTTGTGTTTCATCCGGGTTGGTGGAACTGGAAAAGGAAGTGGCAGAAAGGGTGGATGCAAAGGGTCAAAGGCTTAGTATAAAATACGAGGACGAAGAGAAAGATCTGGTGCTCATTACCTGCGACACTGACTTGGAGTTTTTGGCTAGTAAGACCGCGATTAAATTATTCGTCCACCTGGCTGATGATGATCGATTAGCATTTAAAAGATCACACAGTGAGTAAAGTAGATCGGTCCAGTGCACGGCTCCACAACGGGATCGGGTAAATCATAGCTTGCGCTGGGCTGGATACAAGAGGGTATGACAGAAGCCGGTGGAAGCAAGATTCAAACCTGAGACCTTTGCTAGAGGGAATCAGATGCATACCACTCCACCATCCTTATTGTTGTGTTTGTAATATGAAGTGAAAGAAGGGTGTTTTTTAATATGAAGTCAAAGAAGAAACTAGCTCCTGGATGTTTTATTTGTAACATGGAAGTCAAAGAAGAAAGTAAATACGAATGATTCTCAAAAGGCGATTTTATTAACAAAGAGAAGATAAATGATATTTATTGTTTGTCCAACATGATTATTAATCGGTCTTCGGATTTTGTTCGTCATGTCCCATTAGATGAATAGATGATCTTATGAATCATTAACTTCTCTTTTAAGGAGTTTCTTTCTTATTTGCTTGAAACCAAATGTGATACTATTACATGTCTTGCCTTATTGTAATGGTATTCCATTAGCTCATCATTTCTCAAGTGGATCAAGCATTTCTTGATACCGTCTTTAAATTGCATGGCTCTTCAATGACCAATCTCAGACAGAGATGCTATTTTTTAAAGCAATTTCTGGAAAGAATTCATACGACTTCAGGGGGTGCAGCTAGCTTGTTTTACTTCGTACCATCCTTAAAGTGATGGACAAACTGAAGTTCTGAACCGCTGCCTTGAAACTTACTTAAGGTGTAAATGTATGCAGACCCCTACTAAGTGGTTAAAATGGTTGAACTTGGCTGAATGGTGGTATAAGACTAGTGGGTATGGGGGCCGGCTGAGGCCCGGCGCCGGTCCCCCACACCACCCCCCATAGGGTCGGCTCAGCAAGTTCGACTCCCACCAGCCGGTGTAGCCGTGCCTCTCTCCTCTCTTAACACACACACATCTCTACATACATATATAAAGGGGTTCATCCCCCACCCCCTAGGTCCATCCCCTCCAAGCCGAGCCTACGTGGCGCTGACGTGGCGGCCCATCCCCTTGGGGATGAGGCTCTCCATACCCACTAGTCTAATACTACCTATCATTCTGCCATCAAGGTCAGTCCTTTTGAAGCATTATATGGTTTTCCTCCGCTTTTTCATTTCCCTACATTTTATATGATACTGCTGCCGAGGTTGTGGAAGTCTTACATAGGGACAAAGAGACCATGATAGTTCATCTAAAGCAAACTTTGGCGCAAGCTCGAAATCGAATGAAACAATATGCTGACAACCATAGAAGTGAAAGTCTTTACAGTTGGTGATTGCGTTTATCTAAGAGTCTAAGACTGCAGCCTTATGTGCAGTCTTCAATTGGGGGGGTCCTAAGTATTCAAAGCTTTGTCCAAAGTATTTTAGACCCTATTTGATCTTTAGAAAAGATTGGAAAAGTTGCCTATAAATTGGACCTATGATCGATGCATTTTAGATGTACACTATTGTATAAGAACTATTCAGTGACGCAAAGCGTGATGGGAGTGTATCGATGAATTTATGCTTCCTAGTGCTTAGAGGAAAACTAATTGGTTTTCTTATCTGTCTCGGAAAATAAATATTTGTGGGTGGGAAAACGTCTGCCAACTCGGATGAATCTAGCTACTAAAGGGATTGATATTCCGTCTACTATATGCCCATTAATGGATTGGAATCCGCCTTTCATGTTTTTGGTGAGTGTGCCTCGGTTAAGAAGATTTGGAATTTGGTTGAATGGTGGTTAGAAGTGAAGTTGTCGGTTATATATGTTGCTTGGTGGGCAATTTGGAGGCTTCGAAATGATACAATTCTTGAAGAAATGTGTTGTTTGATGAGGTCACTCCAGAGCTTTAGATATGGCTTTTACTGTGAACCACTCAAGCTTTATCACCTATGGAACTCTGAACTTAGTTCTTTTTATCTGAACCGGTCCAGTATCATGTAAACTGAACCCTTTACTTATTATCAACTGATGGGAATTTAGACTCACTTGAGAGTAAATGAGTCTGTACTCTTTGTAGTGAACAACTATGGGGACATGGGGCACGCCTCTTCCAACATGTTTATAGTTTTAAAAAGCACCTTTGGTAAACAAATTTAAAATTCTTTTATACATATACTAGTATTAAGCCCCCGCGTTGCAGCGGTTGTCGTAAAACTGTGTCAAGCAGTACCAATGTTATACCACTATCAGCGATCACCAACATCAGAAAAGCTCGTAAAAACAAAATAAATAAAAAGGAAAAAAAAATAAAGCCGAGCGAAAAGAAGATGTAAAATCTTTGAATCACGCACGCTCGTTGCAGAGAAGTTAAACCGAAACTTAAAACATAGAAAAAATAACTAAGTCAATCCAAGACCCGCGCGTTGCGACGAACTTGTCAAATGAAGAAATATTGATGTGTTGCGACGGGCCAAACGGGAAAAAGACTTGAAAAAATGTTGAACCCTACACGCACGTTGTTGTGCGTTAACTCAAAAAATTTAGAACGAAACGAAAAACTTGGGAATGATGAAAAGTATGGTGGACCAAAACTGAAAAATAAAAACAGTTGGGATTAAATTGCAAAAGATGAAAAGCTTTCGGTTAAAAGTAAAAAACAAAGGGTCTAAATTGCAAAAGAGTAAAAGTTTTGGGTTAGAAATGAAAAAAGAAAAAAACCGTATACATGAGATACAACACTATAAATTACAAAAAAATTAAAAATTTTATTTTTGTAAAACTTGAATAAACTATTATATTAATAAAGCAAACTCTAGTTAATTGTTAAATACTTATTTACTATCTGTATTATTCTTTGATTAGTTTAATATTGAGTAAGTTGCCATTTTAGTCCTTGAGTTTTTGTCCAAATTGTCATTTTAGTCAAATAGTTTTTTTTCCTCCTCTGGGTCCCTGACTTTTCTCTTTTCTTGCCATTTTGACCACATTGTCTAACTTAGTCTAAAAACCAGGTTATAATCAAGGATATTTTTTGCATTAAATCATTATGAGGTTTGTAAATTATGTTGTAAACTACCTCTGGTTATCAATACACAACAGTTATACCAAAAATACCCCTGTTTATAACCAGATTTTTAGACTGAGTTAGACAATGTGATCAAAATGACAAGAAAATGGAAAAGTCAGGGACCCAGAGGAGAAAAAAAACTTTTTGGACTAAAATGGCAATTTGGACCCAACCTCAGGGACTAAAATGACAATTTACTCTTTAATATTTATGAATTAATTATTTTCCTATTAGTTCAAGATATATTAATAATTTATTAGATATTAGATTTAAATATTTATAATACTATTACTTATTAATTGAATTTAATAATATTAAAATAAAGATAAGGATAAAGATAAAGATAAGTGATATTATATATTGGTTATTAATATTAAAAAATATATTAAACAAATATAAATAAATTTATGAGGTTGAAGGAGACAATGCCATGTGGTATTATTTGTAGTCTTTTATTAATATTTAGATGTTATGCAGTAATATTAATAACAGAATAACATTATATCAGTTATAGTTCGGTGAACTTTATATTTTTGTAATCTTTAATAGAAAATATTTTTATAATCTTTAATAAAAACGTAGAGATAAATGCAATATTAATAACAGAATAACATTATATCAGTTATAGTTCGGTGAACTTTATATTTTTAATAAAAATGTAGAGATAAGCATTTATAAAAATATGAACTTTTTTCCCCTTAAATTTTATAAAATCTAAATCTTATTCTTGTTTTTTGCACGTTTTATAAAATTTCGAATATATGGTTGCGATATGTTTGTTTTTAGAGTAAAAAGTCATTTTAGTCCCTGAGGTTTGGATCATTTTGTCACTTTAGTCTAAAAGTTTCATTTATCGCATGTGGGTTCAAAAAGTTTTTGACATTGTCGTTTTAGTCCAACTAACTTAACCCCGTCTTTTGTTTTTGTTAAATGAGGGACAAAGGTGTCTTTTGAGTTTATTAAGACAGAAAAATTTAAATATTAAAATAAAACTAAAAATAATGAAATCTGTACATATAATAAAGTAAACCAATGTGTGACACGTGTCATTCATTGGATGCACCTATTTTTGGGTTTTCTCGCCTTTCTTTCATATTTATTTTCTAATAATTTACCTTCTAATTTGTAGATAATATTAAATAGAAAAATGTTTATCTGATAATTATAACCCTTTTATTGAAATTTGAAAAGGGTTTCACGCTTTTTTGGATTTTATTAAAATTCATGACTACATTATATAATTATAAGTTTGAATATATATATATGTCAAAATTAAAAATTATTCTTCAAAAATTCAGTAACATCCATACTCTATATATACATTTAGAAAAATGTTAATAATTGCAAATAATACTAAATAGAAAAATGTTAATTGAATACAAAAAAATATAGGATATCATCAAATGTATATCGATTACTTAAATGAGTATACACATGCATGGGCGGTGATAAGGGTGTGCGGGGAGGACCACCGAACAGGGTCTGTGATTTCGAGGGGCACGTGTTTTTTATAAAAAAAAAAAAAAAAAAACCGATATCTATGTTAAAAAACCCCCAATAAGTCTATAAGTTGTTTCAAAAAACATAACCAAACATGCTGTTACTGAGCCCAATACCCATTTTATTTTAAAATTAAATAATAATATTAAAACATTACGAAAGAACATATTTTTTCGAGCTCAAACAGGGTACATGAATTCTTACAGACGACTCTATACACATGTATGATATTTTTTTACTATTATTATTAGTTTCATTGTTTATCAAATATATATAAATGTCTCCGTCTTTGATTTGCATTTACAAGAAATATTTTATTATATAGTTTAAATTGTTCAACCCGTGTAATACACGAGAACTAGTATATAATATAATATATACATCACGTTATTAGTTTTTATCACAAGTTTGGTCAGGTTGGTGATCAACAATGACCCGTGACTAAAAATAAGTTTTTTTTTTAATTATTACTTCTCCATTAACAAGCAAAAATTCAGGTTTCGGTTGAACCGAAAACAATCCGACACCACAAATCAATGACCTTCAACCACGGACGTATTCATATACAATTTATGGGTAATCCGTCAATGAAGGTTCACAAATCAAATATTTACTTTAAAGCTAAATAATTTCAATGTATATATAATAGTTCGAACGATAATGCACTAAAAGCTTTCTTGGTTTATATTAAAAAACTGGTTATAGGTGTGTAAGTATAGAATTTCAAAACACTTAAGTTTAAAAATAACTAGGATTGCGACCCGCCGTAATGTGGCGGGGATTTTTTTAATTATAACTAAGTCGATCTAGGACCCGCACGTTATGTTAAACCTGTCAAACGACGAAAAAATAGATGATGTAAAAACGTTCACCCACACACGCACGTTGCATCATGTTAACTCGCAAAATTCAGAACGAAACGTAAAAACGTTAAACCAAAGACGCACGTTGCAATGTGTTAAGTCACAAAATTTAGAACCAAGCCTAAAGCGAAAAATTTGCGGAAAATTAAAACTATAAAGGACCAAAGTTGAAAGTAAAAAAAAAGTTATGAGGATAGATTGTAAAAGATAAAAAGTTTTGGGTTAAAAGTAAAAAAAAAAAAAAACAAATAGTTTTGGGTTAAAAGTAATCTATGAAATACTTTTGGGTGAAAAGTAAAAAAATCATTTTTTTTGGAAAACCCCCAAAGCCAACGTTACGACAACCATATGCATAACCATTTTATTTTTGAAAAACCCCCCAAAGCACACCCAGCGTTGCGGCGGGGCGTAAAATGGTGTCAAATAGTACTAATGTCACACAACCGTCATCGACCACAAACACTGACTCGACCTAGGATATACGTGGTGCGACGAACTTGTCAAACATGGAAAAATAGAGGTAAAAACGTTGAACCACACATGCACGTTGCGTCATATTAACTCGAAAAATTTAGAACTATACGTAAAACGAAAATTTGCGAAAGATGAAAAGTATAAGTGACAAAAGTTGTGAAGTTAAATTGCAAATAATGAAAAGTTTTGGGTTAAAGTTAAAAAACAAATTATGTAGGGTTAAAATTGCAAAAGGTAAAAACCTTTGGGTTAAAAGTAAAAAATCAACTTTTTTTTTGAAAAATATCCAAAGCACAATGTACAACTCATGATGCACGTATAACTTGCTAATTTATATATGGAATAATAACATTTTCTAATAATTTTATTTTTAAGAGTAAACTGCCATTTTGGTCCCTGTGGTTTGGTCACTTTTGCCACTTTAGTCCAAATTTGAAACCTTTTATATCTGGGTCCCTGTGGTTGCATTTTTGTTGCCATTTTGGTCCAAAAATCAAATCAGGTCAGATTTCTCAAAAAAAACCTGCTATTTTGTCCTTTTCTGAAAGGCATTTTAATCATTTTGCCAACCCAACTACCCACCCACCCCCACCCTACCCCCACCCCTCTCTCATTTTCTTCTTTCCCCCTCCTCTACATTCTTCATTCATCTCCTTCCTCTGCAATCTTCATTCTTGAAGAAACCTAATCTACATCACCTCCGCCTCTCACCGCCGTCAACCGTCTCCACCCTTCATCCTCTTACCTTTCTCCTCCACCACCACAAATCTTCATCCTCTTACCTTTCTCCTCCACCTTCAGCCACCGCACATGCTGTCACACCCCAACCGATGGCGGAATCATCGGGGTGCGGCACTAGGCGAATCAGATTGCTCAAGAGAATCCATAACAACTATATTGCGATAATATTTATTACATTTGTCATCCCATACTAACAAACAATACAATCACATAAGTTATCACAGATTTCTTGTCCTCTCGAACAATTCAAATCCGACAACCTATAATTTAGATGAGTATCTAGACTTCCTAGCTTGATTTGATATAAACTTCGGCTAAACCTGCAACATACGTTAAAACTTTGTCAATACAAAAGTATTGGCGAGTATACAGGTTTGATATGTGATAGTGTGATAGAATAAAAGTGCTGCGAATTTCCACATGCATAAACGTAATACACGACATATATACTCACAAAACTGATACTACCAGCTAAGTCCTCGATGCTCGACTCTTGATGGCATAACTAGACCCCGTCGGGCGAAATAGTACTATACTAGTCTTGGTGGGACGTCACGAGTATAAGTCCTAGCATACATGTACTAGCATCACGTATATCTATGCAAACAGTTATTCGCAAGTGATAAATAGTCCAATTAAATCATTCGTTTGATAAGTTTGGTTTTTATGGAACGTATGTTACACCCAAAATTCGATAAAAGGGGTCAAGTATACTCACAGTGCGTTCTCGGTTAGGTTTGCGGAACCGGTGTCGGAGAATATCCTGATTTCAGATAGTTTACATGAGTGATAGGTTACTATGCGTTAAACGGTATCGATTGGCGTGAAATCGGGCAAAATTGGGTTAAAATCGGATAAAATGGTGAAATTGGGCTGGCCCAGTCGAACAGGCCACTCGATCGAGTGGGCCTGGTCGATCGGTTGGACTTGGTCCTGATCGATCGGACAGCCTGATCGATCGAATGGCTGTTCGATCGACTAGCTGTTCGATCGACTAGCTGTTCGATCGACTAGCTGTTCGATCGACTAGCTGTTCGATCGACTAGCTGTTCGATCGACTAGCTGTTCGATCGACTAGCTGCTCGATCGACTAGCTGTTCGATCGATTGGGCCACTCGATTGGCCATCCTGTTCGGCTGTTTTCGATGATTTTTCGAGCGTTTTTCGGCGTTTTGGGTTAGGACGTTACGATGAGGTGTTAAGCAACTGGAATCCCGTCAATTCCGACCTGTTTTAACGGCCGGGAATCACCCCGTTCGTCGGAACTGGTCGTTTTTGTCGGTTTTTCCGTGTTTAACTCGAAATCGATCATTTTATCACTAGATCTGATGTAAAAACCTTGATTTTACTTAGGAAATGCCCTGGATCTGAGTTGTTCTTGATGATATGAGGTCAACACTTGAAGTTCATAAGAACTTTGTGATGAAATCTATCCGAACATCCCAAATCCGTGGCCTTTTGATTAGAAAAACATTGATTTGGTTGAGATTCATGAAAAATCGTATGTAAATCATCCGAATCTGAGTTGTTCTTCATGGGATGACATCACCTTTGAAGAACTTTGTGGTGACATCACCTTAGAACAGCCCAAATCCGTTGATTTCACGGTTGAAAATTGGGATTTGAAAGATAGAAAGATGAAGGATTGCATTTGGATCAAGAAAGTACAAGATTCGGGTTGAAAACTTACAAGAATCGGAAGAAATCGAGAGATTTGAGGGCTGGAACGTCTTGGTCGGTTAGGAGCAGCAACACAAGTGTTTGGGAGGGAATGGAGGGGTATTTATAGGCAAGGAAGGAGAAAGGAAGGCAAAACAGCAGTTGGATCGGCTGGCCCAGTCGATCGGCTGGCCCAGTCGATCGGTTGGCCCAGTCTGGCCCAGTCGATCGGCTGGCCCAGTCAATCGGCTGGCCCAGTCGATCGGCTGGCCCAGTCGATCGGCTGGCCCAGTCGATCGGCTGGCCCAGTCGATCGGCTGGCCCAGTCGATCGGCTGGCCCAGTCGATCGGCTGGCCCAGTCGATCGGCTGGCCCAGTCGATCGGCTGGCCCAGTCGATCGGCTGGCCCATCCGATCGGACTGGCCCATCCGATCGGCTGGTCCATCCGATCGGCTGGTCCATCCGATCGGACTGGCCTATCTGATTGGGCCGGTCTGACCAATTGGACTAGCCTGATCGAATTGATCCGTTCGGAAGCCTTTTGATCCCGTTTTTGGTGCGATTTCGACGGTTTGAGCCATATTTTCATATATTTATATAATTATTAATTTATTTATTATAATTAATCACAAAAGGGCCGTATATACGTATTTATGTATCCAATTCTCAGTGCGGTGATCGAGTTACGCGTGCCTTCGAGTGCGTTCTTCGATGTGATGTGCCACAATGATTATCGGGGCACCACTTACTCATATTGCCATCATCGTCATGACGGTTAGAGTCATAGTACTCACCCGATAACCCTCGTTAGCGTTGATTACTCACATTTTGACACCTCACGCTCATCGAGAAGGGTAGTTTAGGCCCATATTCGACATCATCGTGAGTGTTATGCAAAATAGGTTTGTAATAGCGATAGAATATGCGTAATTATTCGATTATACTTCGATTTAGCGATAAAATTGGTATGATTACATTATGATCTGAATCTCCGGTGCTAGGCGTAACGAGTGTATCGAGTAGTAACAACGCACAAAGGTGCGGGTTGTTACAGTATCCCCTCCTTTAGGAAATTTCGTCCCGAAATTAATCCAGTAGTAGGGTCGTACGGGTTGATGCGATTGATGGAAGGGATTAATAGCGTCTAGACAACGAGCGATTGATTACGATTCAACAAGCGAAGACAAAGGGAAATATACGATTCGGTTACTTAGAAGTGATAACACACATATAAAAGCAATCCCATAGCGTTTTAAACTTACCAATACTCGATTAATCTCCGAAGTAAACTAAGAAAAATCTCCTCACGGCGCGGTGTTGACCGTTTTCGATGTCCACGCCAGCGCTATGGGGAGGGTTTTGTTAATTGATAATAGGTTTTGAGTTTTACATCTTAAAAGAATCAGGTGGTAAAATAAGTTTTAAGAAAACTTTCCTACAACGTGGGTTCGAGCGGAACTCGACTGCCGAACCCTCGTTCTCGGGAAGATTCCTGTCGGTCATTGCAAAGGTTTTTAAGAAAAGAATTGGACTTATGAAATTTTCATTGGGCACGGAGCCAAACTGATTCAATGTTTTCTCCATGTTGTAAGGAATTTCATTTGTCCAACGGTTTTAGTAAAAATTTTATAAAAATAGGTTTTCCTTAATACTATGGAAAAATAACTTACATCGGGCCCCACGTGGCACCTTCCCACAAAAGTTCGTTAATATGGTTAAAACACTTATATATAGGAAGTACCAGCGGCGTATCCACCATGCTTTACCCATATTAACTCTGTTTCATGAGGCAGTGTCATGCGTGCCGATAAGACACAGATAGAATTTCGATTCCCTTGATCCTAGCGATGAGGTGCTAGACCGAGTTTTGAATAGAAATAAGTTGGATGCAAACCAAGCGTAGGCAGCGGGTGCGAGTAGTCCGGTCGCACAACGCTGATATGGTATGCTTGGTTGGGCAACGAAAGACACGATTTTGATTCGGGTAAATGAGATTTCGATTTGGTTCCACACGAAGTTCGCATGGCACGTTTCCACAAGACTTGCTAATATGACAAACACCATGTTTCCATATTAGTTTTATCTTGTGAAGCAATGTCATGCACCCTAACATTACACCACCTGCGATGACTTCCAAGTAACATTCGAACATCGATAGACAATAGATTTCAACAGATTGATAAGCGACGATTGTTGCGTTGCGAGTGATAGACGATTGATTGAACTAATTACACCACGAATAGTACTAAGGCTAGCCCACACGGCCTTTTTCCACAAAGTCAACTAATATGGTCAAAACATCACCACGTTTCAACCTTGTTAGTTTCGTCTCGTGAAGCGAGGTCTTGTGCGCTAACATGACACGTAGAATGCGTGCATTGATAAGTAATAGCGAACCATGATAAGAGTATCGAGTTGGTGGATTAGGTGCGAGGCGCGTTAAGAGTGGAAGGCGGCGAGTGATTCTCGATACTCGTCTAGCGAATCCACAATAGACGATCCACACCAGCTGATAGAAGTTCACACAATTGACAACAACTAGCGTTAGAGATTTCTAGACAAACACATGATGCGATAGCGATTTCGAGCCACTTATCGAATGATTTGATTGCGAGATTGATCCGGCAAAACTGCGATTAAGTTGCGTTCTAGACTTTACGACCAGTCTCGCGTTGCTCCAATTGCTCTTCGGGGTGAACTTACCTAAGTTCATCGATGTGGCAATTTGTGTACGCGGACTTACGAGAAGCCTCGCAGTGATGCGGTTTAGTTTTGTTACGCCTTGTGATTGATGGTAGAGTGTCAAATTAACCATAATAGTATAATAGGTCTAATAACGTCCAACTCCACATGGCACTTTCTTCACGAAGTTTCGGTAGTATGGTAAAGCGTACCCCCGCGTCACCCCTACTACTTATGCCCCGTGCTTTGGTGTCACACTTTGTTGACACGGCCTTGACCGTGCTTTTAAACGTTATGGCACCATTAGAACTTCACTACGATCTCCGTGCACTGACCAAGATAATCCCGTGTGCACCCGTGATTAGTTGTCCCTTGCACGTATACCGTACCTCGTTCTAAGAGTGTTATAGGGATAAAATACATAATATAGTACATAGTGCTAGCATCTAGATAGTGCTCGATTGTAAGAGAAATAGAATCCACACACGATGATATATGAAATAAGTTCCAGAAATGATAGCGATAAGTCGGATTATTACAACAACATTAGGATCAAAATAACGTTGTTGTGGATACTTGCGGAGACGGCGGTTGCTGATGACTTCCTTCCAGGTCACGGTCCTGTACGGCACTGCGACGTATAATGCCCATACCAGTTGCAATTTGCGCAATAGCGACATTTTGCTTCTAGCGGGTGATGATACGTGCATGTGAAACATAGGGGATGAGATCCATTGTAAGCGCGTTGTGACGGAACTGGGACTGATCGGAGAGGTTCGGGTTGCGGCAGTCCAGTTGTTGAAGAGTCTGGGCTCACGGTCCTTCGTTTGCGGCTCGGTTGGGCTTCTTGAGTTGATGCAGTGTCGTCTTCGGATTCGCCTGACGATTTAACGGAGGCATTGTCGGAGCGATTCTTGGAAGAATCCTCCGAGGCGCGGTCAGATGAACCATCGAGCGATTCTCCAAAGGAATCGTCGGATGAGTTGATGATGATTGCTTGATGAGCTCGTGTGACAGGCTTCTTGGAGAAGGATCCGTCCACGACTCGTTTGCTGTTGAGCTCTGCGGCTAGTCGGTAGGCTTCTTCGATGGTAGTAGGTTTTGCAGCTTCGACAAAATCACCCACACACTCTGGTAAGCCACGAATATACTTCGCGATAGCTTTCTTTGGAGTGTCGACTTGACTTGGGCAGATTATGCTGAGCTGTTTGAACCTTGCTGTATAGCTCGCATTGTCACCTTTGGTTTGCTTGATTTCCCAAAATTCGTTCTCTAGCTTCTGGACTTCGTGAGGGGGACAATATTCTTCCTTCATGAGTTCCTTCAGCTCACCCCATGAGAGGGCGTAAGCTGCGGAGATCCCACGTTTGTTGCGTTCGGCGGTCCACCAATCGAGTGCTCGGGATTGGAATACTCCGGTGGCGCAAGTAGTTTGAAGGTCCTCGGGGCACCCACTCTGACGAAGGGTAACCTCGATGGCATCGAACCACTGGAGTAATTGAGAAACATCTCTTTCACCTGTGAAAGGCATCGGATCACAGGCTTTGAAGTGTTTGTAGAGGAATGCAGATTCCGTCTTGACGTCTTCCGGGGCTCGAGAGTGGCTTTGAGAGTGCACTTGCGCGACAATTTGAGGAATGAGCTTGACCACTTCCTTGGTCACAATTGAGGCAATCCTCTTATCCGCGCGTCGTTGGGCTCTTCTCCTAGCTACTCGTCTCGAGATCGAGTTGTTGGAAGGCATCTAGACAGAAGGATTCGGAATGAGATTCGATCATAATGATTTTTGAGCTTTTGATGCGATTTGATTCGATCAAAACTTGGTATAGAATTTAATTTAACACATAGGAGCCACATAGGAAAATTCTAGATTCCTAAACTCTCACATGATAGATTCGTCTTGTATTTAATACATATATAGATATAGTTGTAGGTTATACATAGATATTGATTCAGAATTTGTGAGGACGTGACAAGAGAAATAGCGTAAGCGAATTCGAGTACTTAGGCGTTTGTTTTGTTGCGATCATTCGGTCTTTGTTTTAGATTGCGATGGCTGTGCAGGTTGTGCGCTTTGTAAATCGAGGTTCGTAAATTCGATAAATCGAGAAATCGGTAAATCATAAAGCTTAAATTTGAAAACTCATAGACGTAAACCATACACGTAAAATTTAGATGGAATGCCTTGGGTGTTTAGGCGTTGACTACCCAAGTAACCCGACTATAACCAACAGGTTCGGGCATACGCGTTGACCTAGAGGACTCACGCTTCCACTGGGATGCAGCTCCTAACATTCGTCTCTCTAGTCTTCGCGCAGCCTGAGTCGTTGTTATGGTCGTGTCCTTGGTGAGAGCTTTTGTAAACCATTTTATAGAGTGGAACAGTTGATTAAGGTATGGGTTTCACCCCTGGCTTAACAACTTCGTTCCCATTTGTGGTTGTGCTCATCGAATAACTCCGAGAGTTCCACCAGAATTTCGAAATGGAGACCTTTTGTCGAGATGTGGATGTCACTCCTAGCTCAACGAAGAGTTCTCGTGCTAGAAAAATACGCTGAGTGAGTGATCCTATCGAGAGTTATTGGTTTCCACACCTGGTCTCGACTAGATCACTCGGTTTTGTTATGCGAGTAGTTTTGAAAACATGTGTATTGTGTCAGCCTTAGGAAAGGCTAAGTAACCTTCTAGCCTTAGGAAAGGCTCTTTGTGTGAAGCCGTAGTATGCGGTGTTCACACAATAGTTGTAACTTTTCAACAAATTCGATCGAGAGTAGCAAGTTGGCCCAAACAAACCCTAACGAGTTCGTAAGAGTCGGCCTGTTGGTACTTAGACTATAGACTAGGTCACTTTCATAAGACATCGACCCGGACTAGGTCGAGTCTCAAACTTTGCCTAATTCCCTATAGTTATGGCTCTGATACCAATCTGTCACACCCCAACCGATGGCGGAATCATCGGGGTGCGGCACTAGGCGAATCAGATTGCTCAAGAGAATCCATAACAACTATATTGCGATAATATTTATTACATTTGTCATCCCATACTAACAAACAATACAATCACATAAGTTATCACAGATTTCTTGTCCTCTCGAACAATTCAAATCCGACAACCTATAATTTAGATGAGTATCTAGACTTCCTAGCTTGATTTGATGTAAACTTCGGCTAAACCTGCAACATACGTTAAAACTTTGTCAATACAAAAGTATTGGCGAGTATACAGGTTTGATATGTGATAGTGTGATAGAATAAAAGTGCTGCGAATTTCCACATGCATAAACGTAATACACGACATATATACTCACAAAACTGATACTACCAGCTAAGTCCTCGATGCTCGACTCTTGATGGCATAACTAGACCCCGTCGGGCGAAATAGTACTATACTAGTCTTGGTGGGACGTCACGAGTATAAGTCCTAGCATACATGTACTAGCATCACGTATATCTATGCAAACAGTTATTCGCAAGTGATAAATAGTCCAATTAAATCATTCGTTTGATAAGTTTGGTTTTTATGGAACGTATGTTACACCCAAAATTCGATAAAAGGGGTCAAGTATACTCACAGTGCGTTCTCGGTTAGGTTTGCGGAACCGGTGTCGGAGAATATCCTGATTTCAGATAGTTTACATGAGTGATAGGTTACTATGCGTTAAACGGTATCGATTGGCGTGAAATCGGGCAAAATTGGGTTAAAATCGGATAAAATGGTGAAATTGGGCTGGCCCAGTCGAACAGGCCACTCGATCGAGTGGGCCTGGTCGATCGGTTGGACTTGGTCCTGATCGATCGGACAGCCTGATCGATCGAATGGCTGTTCGATCGACTAGCTGTTCGATCGACTAGCTGTTCGATCGACTAGCTGTTCGATCGACTAGCTGTTCGATCGACTAGCTGTTCGATCGACTAGCTGCTCGATCGACTAGCTGTTCGATCGATTGGGCCACTCGATTGGCCATCCTGTTCGGCTGTTTTCGATGATTTTTCGAGCGTTTTTCGGCGTTTTGGGTTAGGACGTTACGATGAGGTGTTAAGCAACTGGAATCCCGTCAATTCCGACCTGTTTTAACGGCCGGGAATCACCCCGTTCGTCGGAACTGGTCGTTTTTGTCGGTTTTTCCGTGTTTAACTCGAAATCGATCATTTTATCACTAGATCTGATGTAAAAACCTTGATTTTACTTAGGAAATGCCCTGGATCTGAGTTGTTCTTGATGATATGAGGTCAACACTTGAAGTTCATAAGAACTTTGTGATGAAATCTATCCGAACATCCCAAATCCGTGGCCTTTTGATTAGAAAAACATTGATTTGGTTGAGATTCATGAAAAATCGTATGTAAATCATCCGAATCTGAGTTGTTCTTCATGGGATGACATCGCCTTTGAAGAACTTTGTGGTGACATCACCTTAGAACAGCCCAAATCCGTTGATTTCACGGTTGAAAATTGGGATTTGAAAGATAGAAAGATGAAGGATTGCATTTGGATCAAGAAAGTACAAGATTCGGGTTGAAAACTTACAAGAATCGGAAGAAATCGAGAGATTTGAGGGCTGGAACGTCTTGGTCGGTTAGGAGCAGCAACACAAGTGTTTGGGAGGGAATGGAGGGGTATTTATAGGCAAGGAAGGAGAAAGGAAGGCAAAACAGCAGTTGGATCGGCTGGCCCAGTCGATCGGCTGGCCCAGTCGATCGGTTGGCCCAGTCTGGCCCAGTCGATCGGCTGGCCCAGTCGATCGGCTGGCCCAGTCGATCGGCTGGCCCAGTCGATCGGCTGGCCCAGTCGATCGGCTGGCCCAGTCGATCGGGTGGCCCAGTCGATCGGCTGGCCCAGTCGATCGGCTGGCCCAGTCGATCGGCTGGCCCAGTCGATCGGCTGGCCCAGTCGATCGGCTGGCCCAGTCGATCGGCTGGCCCATTCGATCGGACTGGCCCATCCGATCGGCTGGTCCATCCGATCGGACTGGCCTATCTGATTGGGCCGGTCTGACCAATTGGACTAGCCTGATCGAATTGATCCGTTCGGAAGCCTTTTGATCCCGTTTTTGGTGCGATTTCGACGGTTTGAGCCATATTTTCATATATTTATATAATTATTAATTTATTTATTATAATTAATCACAAAAGGGCCGTATATACGTATTTATGTATCCAATTCTCAGTGCGGTGATCGAGTTACGCGTGCCTTCGAGTGCGTTCTTCGATGTGATGTGCCACAATGATTATCGGGGCACCACTTACTCATATTGCCATCATCGTCATGACGGTTAGAGTCATAGTACTCACCCGATAACCCTCGTTAGCGTTGATTACTCACATTTTGACACCTCACGCTCATCGAGAAGGGTAGTTTAGGCCCATATTCGACATCATCGTGAGTGTTATGCAAAATAGGTTTGTAATAGCGATAGAATATGCGTAATTATTCGATTATACTTCGATTTAGCGATAAAATTGGTATGATTACATTATGATCTGAATCTCCGGTGCTAGGCGTAACGAGTGTATCGAGTAGTAACAACGCACAAAGGTGCGGGTTGTTACACATGCCGCCGTTACATCTCCTCCGCCATCACCGTCCTCCTCCTCACCGCCGCCATCTACTTCCTCTGTTTAGGTTTTGTTTTTTTTTGTTTCATCTAGGGTTTCAGTTTTTAGGGTTTTTTTTTTATTTTGGTAGATAGTTTTATTAATTGATGTTGTTAGTGTTTGTGCTTACAATTTTTATGTTGTTTTGAAGTTAATTTGGTACTAGAGACTGATTTTTGTGTAAATTGATCTTGATCTTGATCTGGCAATTCCAATTCAGAGGTATCTTCAACATTGATGATAGTGATGGCGGAGCTGGAGGCAGCAATTCAGCGGCAACGCCGCACCGACGGCCGACAAGCTTTTCCGGTAAACCCCCACCTCCTCACACATATCTTTTCCCCTGTTTCATTTATTTTTCTGATGATTGAAGATGATGGTTGTCACACCCAAACCGATGGCGGAAACATCGGGATGAGACGAAATAGATTGCAAGAGACATCATAACACTACGTGACAATAATAATTAAATTCCATTTCATATTAAGTCTATATTGTCATACAACAATCCAAAATAAAAATCAGCATTGTTTCAAAAATAACATAACATCCAATAATCAAAATTAATCTAGGTGTGTATCTAAGTCCACCTAAATTGTATTTCTTCACAGCATCAACTCATCCTTGAACCAGTAACACGTATTAAAATATATCAACAAAAAAAAATGTTGACGAGTATAAAAGTTTGTTTACAATATAATAGTATAAAAGTTTCAAGTCTCATATCCAACATGAATCACAATTTGCAAGTTTAACAGTATGCCGAAAAGGTGTACTCATATGTTCAAACCCAAGTTTCCAACGCGTTAAAATAGCCTATCCCAATAGTTTCGCGGGAGGTAAAATAGTTTAAACAAACTTGTATACTCGCCAACATTTTTTTTGTTGATATATTTTAATACATGTTACAGGTTGAAGGATGAGTTGATGCTATGAAGAAATACAATTTAGGTGGACTTAGATACACACCTAGATTAATTTTGATTATTGGATGTTATGTTATTTTTGAAACAATGTTGATTTTTATTTTGGATTCTTGTATGACAATATAGACTTGATATGAAATGAAATTTAATTATTATTGTCACGTAGTGTTATGATGTCTCTTGCAATCTATTTCGTCTCATCCCGATGTTTCCGCCATCGGTTGGGGTGTGACAATGGTGATTTTCGTTGTTGAAGACGATGATGATTATGTCGATGATGGTGATTTCTGTTGTTGAAGAAGACGAACAAGATGGTTACAGGTTTAACGGATGTGATGATCTGCAGATAGAGAGAGAGAAGAGAGAGAGAGACAAGGTTTTTTTTAAAAGACCATTTCGCCCCTGAGCAAAATGACAAAATAGCAGGGTTTTTTTTTTTGAGAAATTTGACCTGGTTTGATTTTTGGGCCAAAATGGCAACAACAATGAAACCACGGGGACCCAGATGTAAAAAGTTTCAAATTTGGACCAAAGTGGCAAAAGTGACCAAACCTCAGGGACCAAAATGGCAGTTTACTCTATTTTTAAATATGGTTTTCATATACACTTTTACATTGTCAACCAGTTATATAATTTACACCGGGAGAGTATCAAATATGAAGTATAGTTTGGGTTGAAGGGTACGAAGGAATGTGGTTGTGACATGTGGCAAATTTAAAAACAAATGGGAAGGGTATTATGGTCAATCTCATATAACCTTCTTCCTTTCTCTTTGGGTTATTGGATTTTATCACCTCCCAACTATTGGCTATTGGCCGCTGCCACCCTCAATTATCACTTTGACGCCCGTCATCCCCAACTTAACACTTAGCATGTTCTATCATCACATCGTTAACTGATCACTAACTTTTCATCATTTTACTATACTTTTGGGGGTGTCATAGGGATCTTACGAAGGTTTCAGGGATCTTAGGACACCCCAAACGTATACTAACAGGATCAAAAGTTAGTAATCAGTTAACGACGCGGTGACAGAACACAGTAAGTGTTAAGTTGGGGGTGGCGGACGTCAAAGTGATAGTTGGGGGTGACAGCGGCCAATAGCCAATAGTTAGGGGTGATAAAATCCAATAACCCTTTCTCTTTTCCTACATCTTCAAAACCCATCATTTTTAAAATCTCATTTTCTTTATTTTTTTCTCTCTATCATCACTAAATCATATTGTGATTTTCTACATCAATCAATGATTCAAACACTCAATCAACATATTCTTCAACTTTTTTTGAAGAAACCCAGATCAATTTTACACAATTTCTCTTTTTTTCTTTTTTTTTAAGTGAATCAATCGATTTATTCGTTAATGTTTCAAGCTTTCAATTTTCGTCAATCGTTAAAGAAATCCTAAGAAATCAGCTCAATTCTATGTAATAAATCTGAAAAATTTCGTCAATTATTGCGTTTTGCGATCTAGGTTTTTGAATTGCGTTTTACGATCTGGGTTTTCGAATCGTGTTTTACGACCTTGGTTTTCAAATTATGTTTTATGATCTGGAGTTTTCCATTGTGAATTGCGTTTTATGGTCTAGTTTTATCATTATGAATTGCGTTTTACGTTCTAGGTTTTACCATTTTGAATTGCGTTTTACGATCTGGGTTTCGAATTGCGTTTTACGATCTAGCTTTTACCATTGGTAATTGTGTTTTCCGACCTGAGTTTTCGAATTGTGTTTTATAATATGGGCTTTACCATTTTGAACATTTTACAGCTGGGTTTTACCAATGCGTTTTACGATCTGAGTTTTCGAAAAAAATATTCTAAAGTATAACATCTATATACTCGTTTTAAAGATAAAACGCTCGTTTTTATAGTGCAATTTTGATACCAAAAATAATATCGTATGAAAGAGTGATTAACGTTTTAAAAACGAGGAAAATCAGAGGAAATAGAAAATATTCTCTTGGATGGACTATCATGCTCTTACACAAACCCATACTTCTCTTATCTTTTTTCTATTCCACTCATTTAATCTTTAATCTTGGCCATTTATTTTAAATTTAATGCATAAGATTGTTTTTATCATTCTTACCTAAAAAATCTTTCCATTTATTTTAAATTTACACTTACCCAAATATATTTAAAAAATAACCTATAATTTTACAAAAACGATATATTTTTTTTCTATCACTACATAAATAATTACATTAAATATTCCGCACAATTGTATAACTCATGGATAATAAACTAGTGAGATAAAAAAAATAATGGCAAACTAATCTACTCCTAACTAGTAATTGTTACTATACACGTAGTTTATAAGATTTGAACCCTACACCTGTTAGATAGTAGGAAAACACCTTTGTTGGTATAAAGCCTTGATTGAATACACACAAAAGATAAAGATTGCAGGAACTCTCGATATTTTATTGATGTAAAAATGTGATAATACGAGCAATACATGAAGAACTATAAATACTAGAAAAACAACGAGAAAATTCTCAACAACTACTGACTACATCAGACTGCCAACGGCTTTATTGAAAATAACGAAATATGCATAATAATAGGAACATGCAGAGACTGAATCAAAACCAAGAGAGAGAGAGTTCCATGCACATGATTTGAATCATTCTTTAACATCCTCCCGTGATTCAAATTTTTCGACATTCAGCAGTGAGCTGAAGTTCTCAAATTTCTCTCTAGTGAGAGCCTTAGTGAACACATCTGCTAACTGACTGAGAGTACTACAATACTTCAAGCTGACTTGTTTCTACATAATCATTTCCCTGATAAAATGATACTTCAATTCAATGTGTTTGGACCTGTTATGCATTACTGGATTTTTTGAAAAGTTAATGGCCGACTTATTGTCACAATAAATCACTGTTGGGTCAGTTTGCTGTAAACCAAGATCTTCCAAAATTCGTCTTAATCATATGGCTTCACATGTAGCTCCAGTGGCTGAGATGTACTCAGCCTCAGTACTTGAAAGTGCCACGGTGTGCTGTTTCTTTGAACACCATGCAACCGCACCATTACCAAGCGTGAAAACATAAGTTAAGAGACTTTTCCTATCATCTGGACAACCCAATCACTGTCACAATATCCAACCAGAGCTATTTCTTGCGCTTTCTTGTACCAAATACCAAAATTCTTCGTTCCTGCAACATATTTGATAATTCTTTTTGCAGCACCAAGATGAAGCTTTGATGGCTGATGCATGTACCTTGACACTAAGTTTACTGCATAAGCTAGATCAGGACGGGTATGTGTAAGATAAATTAGGCCACCCACTAGACTTCTGTACATCTCACCATCAACTTTGTCTGCACCATCTTTCAGTTGAAGTTTTTCATTGTAGTTGACTGGAGTATCTTCAGTGTTGCAATTGCTCATTCCAAATCGAGACAATAGATTGGCAGCATATTTTCCTTGATAAACAAAGATCCCCTCCGTGGTTTGTTTAACTTCCAAACCAAGGAAGTATTTTAAGCTACCCATGTCAGTCATTTCAAAGGTGGACTTCATGCCTTGCTTGAATTCTGTGACCATTTCATTACAAGAAGACGTGCAAATGATATCATCAACATAAAGGCAAACATAAAGTATACCTTTTTCATTTACTTTCACGTACAAGGTAGGTTCACTGTAGCTTCTTTTGAACCCATGACTGAGGAAGTAAGTATCAATCTTTTCATACCAGGCACGAGGTGCCTGTTTTAACCCATACAGAGCCTTCTTCAGTTTATACACCATATGTTCTTTACCCTCTACCTCAAAACCTTCTGGCTGCTCAACGTATATATCTTCCATCAGTTCTCCATTAAGAAAAGCTGACTTGACATCAAGTTGATGCACATGCCAGCCTCGTTGAGCAGCTATAGCCAGGATAATTCGTATGGTCTCGAACCGTGCTACTGGTGCAAACGTCTCCTGGTAATCAATACCATGTTGTTGAGAGTAGCCCTTGGCTACTAGTCGGGCTTTGTGTCTTTGGATTTCACCTCGTTGACCAAACTTAGTCTTGAATAACCATTTGACACCCACAATATTTTTGTCAGGAGGAGGAAGAACTAGTTGCCAAGTATCATTCTTTTAAATAGAAGCAATCTCCTCCTTCATGGCTTGAAGCCATTTATAATTGTTGCAAGCTTCTTTATAAGTAGATGGATCAGCAGTGTGAAGAGCAAATTGACAAGTAGTAGAAAGATCATCATCAGACAATTCTGCACCAGTGTAGTAGTCTTTAAGCCATGCCGGGGGTTTTGAAACACGCCTGGAGGGACCAGCTTCGGTGTGATGTGGGCCATTGGTAGGATTAGGTTCGAGGCTATGTGTGTTTTGAGTTAGTGGTGGAGTGTCTTGAGGGGAAGGAGGTGTACTTTGGGTAGGTTGTGGATCAGATGAGGGAGTAGGTGTATTGGTTGTGGTGAAAGTATCATTGGTTGGGAAAGGGTCTCCAAAAGAGCTGTCACTATCACCTGTGTCCGCACATTACTTGTACCTTCAATTGACCATTCCCACTTTTGATTCTCGAGAAACTGAACATCACTTGTGCTTTTGAGTAGAAACTTTTTTGTCTTTGGATTATAAAGTTTGTATGCATAACCAGGTGAAGTGTATCCAATGAAGATTTGCTTTTCTGACCTCTGGTCCAATTTTTGTTTGTGATGTGTAGGAGTTATGCCATAAGCTATGCAACCAAAGGCTCTCATGTGTCCCACAGTGGGTTTTTTACCACTCCATGCATGCAAAGGTGTTTGCTTTACCAATGCTTTAGTGGGTGATCGATTCATGGTATAGACAGCAGTAGATACGGCTTCGGCCCAAAAACACTTAGGTACCTGTTTTTCAAACAACATGCTTCGAGCAAGCCCCATAATTGTACGATTTTTACGTTTAACTACCCCATTATGCTGAGGCGTATATGGGGCAGTTAATTCACGCTTGATACCAGCTTCACTGCAAAAAGAGTTGAACTCGTGTGAACAGAACTCCCCACCACGATCAGACCTAAGAACCTTTATACATCTCCTACTTTCTTTTTCCACCATAGCTTTAAAAATCTTGAACTTGGCAAAAGCCTCTGACTTGTTTGTGAGAAAGTAAACCCAAGACATACGAGTGAAGTCATCAACAAATAATAAGTAATACCAACTGTTACCTAGACTTGAGACTTGCATGGGTCCACATACATCAGTATGGACAAGTTCCAGCCTTCGTTTAGCTCGCTATGATGTTGACTTAAAGGACCCTCTAGCTTGCTTTCCCATAATACATGCTTCACATTTCAGCGAGGTGGATATTTTGGGCAGACCCACAACCATTCCAAAATCATGCAATTGTTTAAGAGCTTCAAGGTGTATATGACCATACCTAAGGTGCCATTTGTGAGTTTCCAATTCTTGCTTAGTTGGTGTGGAATTTGAAACAGTTACTAAGCAGGTAGTGTTGAGAATAAACATATTGTTTCTGGCCACTTGAACCTCTAAGAGAACTTTTCCTGTCGCTTTGCTTTTTACCATACATTTATCATCATCAAAGAGTATAGCATACCCTTTTCTCATTAATTGACCAACACTTAGCAGATTATACTCTAATTGTGGAGCATAATAGACATCATCCAATAGTTTGAATGATGTAGAGCTAGTGTAAACTTTAATGGTTCCTTTTCCTTTGACTGCCACCTTCTTTTTATCACCAAGTATTACATCCAAAGTGAATGTATCATCAAAACTTACAAAACTATTTCGAGATCCAGTCACATGATTGGAACATCCAGAATCTATAAACCAGAGATGATTAAGTTTACCAGAGTGTGAGCCAGTCACCATTAGAGCCATCGGTTTGGTTAATTCGGGAACGAATGCCATGAGTAAGTGTTGTGCTTCAGATTCGGCAGCAGCAGGTTCATTAGTTTCTTCATCCTCTGCAACATTAACTTGTGGTTCTTCATTATACCAGCAATCTTTTTGAAGATGCCCGAATTTTTTGCATATGTAGCATTGTGGCACTTTGCTACGGTCCATCCCAGATCCAGGTCTACCACGTCCTCTTCCTCTGAACGGTGTACGCCCTCGGCCACGTCCACGAGTGGATTTGTTGTTGTCTTGAAACACTTGGAGGGCCTTCTCATCAGTGAGTTCAGCCGGCTTGACTGGACTCACAATAGTCCTCCCGTTCAGCCTTTCTTCTTGGGATTGAAGCATCCCCATAAGCTTCACTGGCTTGATAGTGGATAGATCCAGAGCGACTTCAATGGATGGGATCACATAATCAAATTTTGGTGATAGGCTTCGAAGGATCTTCTCAACAACCTTTTGATCGGACACTTCTTCTCCAAATGCTCTTTGTAGACTTACCTTGGCAGTAACACGAGAGAAGTATTCCCCCACGACTTCATCATCCTTCATATTGAAATTTTCGAACTCTCGCCGGAGACTTTGAAGCTTAACTGCCTGGACTTGAGAATCACCCTGGAATTCCATACGAAGAGTTTCCCAGGTGTCCTTAGCAGATTCAGCAGCGGCAATACGGGAGAGTAGTTGGTCATCAACACCACGCTGAATAATAGCCATTGCTTGAGCATCTTTCTTCTTAGCCTCGCGATGTTGATCATCTCCGTTACTTGTAGCAGTAATACCAAGATAAACAACATCCCACAATTCACATGATCGTAGGATAGTTTTCATTCTTAAGCTCCAATGTTCGTACCCCTCACCTTTGAATAGGGGAACAAATGGAGCAGAGATGTTTGTAGCAGATGATGAAGCAACCATAGGTTGACAGTAGAGCCTAGCTCTGATACCAAAATTGTTGGTATAAAGCCTTGATTGAATACACACAAAAGATAAAGATTGCAGGAACTCTCGATATTTTATTGATGTGAAAATGTGATAATACGAGCAATACATGAAGAACTATAAATACTAGAAAAACAACGAGAAAATCTCAACAACTACTGACTACATCAGACTGCCAACGGCTTTATTGAAAATAACGAAATATGCATAAGAATAGGAACATGCAGAGACTGAATCAAAACCAAGAGAGAGAGAGAGTTCCATGCACGTGATTTGAATCATTCTTTAACAACCTTACCCATCACAAATTACAGATTATAATAACATATAAATTAAAAGGTATAAAACATGTTTCAATTTAAAGTTTCGCTTTTGAATATCACCAACATAAAAGAAACTAAGAAAGCCTCAACTTCTTTCTCTTTATTTCATCAATGTGAGAAAACGAAAACAACAAAACGGAAAGATTAAAGGGGAACAAGCTTCTTTTGTTTGAGTTCTCATTGCATTTACCGCATTCAAATGGTTGATATTAAAATATTATATACGAAAACTACTAAAAATTAGTGAGATTTTCTCGTGTTACACGATGAAAAATCAGGGCCGGACCTATAGTATAATTAACCTAGGCTTGGGCCTAGGGTCTCTAAAAAATGTAGGGCCTCTATTTAAAATAAAATTAATATACTAACTATAAATATTAGTGCAAACTTATTGTTTATGATTTGTTTAATTCCTTATACAGTACAAGCAAACCACTATGTGTTATAGTTGTGTTAGATTTATGTTTGATTCCAAATTATCGTTTATAATAACCAAAGAAGAAAAAGGGCCTCAAAATTTCAATTTTGGCTTGGGCCTCCAAAAAGCTTGGAACGGCCCTGTGGAAAATGGATAGGTATTGGCTTGGTTTACTATGATATCGGCACTTGTTATAGCTACCGAAAAAGAAAACCCCAAAAAGTAAAGTCGTGATATGACCAAAAGTTTATCAACTCGTGTTTTTCATCGATCGAAAACTATAAAAACGAGTACCAATATCGGTTTCAATAATACGATGCTGATTTATTCGGTCGGAATCGATTTGGTTTCACGGTCCTGCCACTCGCCACAGCTTACGATACTAAAAAATAATGTATTTTAAATACAACTTCGTTTTCAAGAAAATTTAGACCGGAATGTCGAGAAAAATAACCAAACACAATTGCATGTTATTTTATTTTAATTTAATTCTAAAGTTAACAAACGAAATTTATTAAAAGAAATCAAATTAATTGAAAATTAAATATAACCCTATCATAAATCATTAACAAAATTAATATCTATACAATTTAAATTTTGTTTTACAAAACTTTAAAGAATTAATATAACACGTGTTCATAGTATCTCTAAATTTTATTTGGTTTGTCATATCTTATTTTCTATCTCACTCACAAACACTTAGATCATTCATAGTAAAATATGTAGCGTGGGGAACGGTGTGGATTTCTGGGTGATAGATTTTGATGCTTCATTAACGCTACCTACAATAGTGAGGCATTGTAGAATTTGAAGGAATGTGATTTCGGTAAGGTAAGACGATCGAACAACGATGTTCTTGACGTTACGAGAATGTGTGACATTAATTTAGTTACTTCAATCGGTTTATGGACTTTGAAAGATGTAATGGTCATTTTAAGTTTGAATAAAATATCGATTTCTCTCGAGCAAATGGATGAAGAGGGACATGATGTTAAATTCAGGAACGTGCAATTGACTGTTAAGTGAAGTCTTGTCATGGCTCGAGGAAAAAAGAGAGGTTCGTTGTACATGGTATGTTTATTGTCAGAAGGAGAGACCATCATAGTTCAAAAGAAAAACAAAGTCTGGTTCACAGAGTCTCCTAGGCAGAAGAAAGTTTGTTTTATTGGGGATAAACCCAGACACCTGGCAGATTCAGGTTGAACGTGCTATGAAAGTTTCAACAAAACCAATAAAAGGTTTGCATGGGAGTGGGAGCACTGGTAGTCAGCCAGTCAAAGCTTCATCAAAAGTTACTAGGCAGTGGGTTAAGGAAACCTATGTTATAGTGGCTAAAATACCTCTAAAGAATTACCTACTACATACAAAGAGTGTTGTTTGTGCTCAAGGTGTTCCATGATCCGGTAGTTTGTGTCAGTGGGAGTCGATAGGGACAGAGGATGAGTTAGGGGCGGATTTAGCCATGACTGATGTGAAGGTCGTTGCAACTAGAAAGATTTCAAGAGGTACAAGTGTTCACAGCGAAAGGCAGTTTGAAGATTATCAAGCCTCCAAGTGGAGGATTGTTTGGTTTTGTGGAGCCTTAATTGGAGCCTGAATAAAAGATAAACTAAAGTGATAGATTAATTAAATTGAAGACTTGGCTCTTTTTGTTTTAATTAGGCCATAATTGCTTTCTTGGGATAAAGTTGAAAAACCTAAGTTGATCACTATACAAACTTGTAATTCCTTACGAGTGAGGTAGAAAACAATAAAGAATATCATGGTTGCAGCCCGTTGATGTAGGTCGCATCGACCGAACCACCTAAATCTCATGTGTTTATCTTTTTTTAATTATTCTCTTGCACTTCCGTTCGTGTTTGTGTGTTTTTTGAGATCAAATCCTAACAAAACAACCTCACTTTTGCATATATGTACTCTAAAATACAAATTTATAGCAAAAAGCCAAAAACACAAATACTGACAAGATAATTACATTTATTAGATACCAATATTATTTTTACATCGAAGGATGATCACACGTAAACTCAACTCATCCTCATGTGACGATTCTACTTGATGTTCTTTTAGAGTTTGCTCCAGTATTTCTGATTTCTGATCATCTTTCCTTTCACTAGGATTCACCTTAGTCTATGGACCCTTAACCTCCAATATTTAAATTTGGTTAATTTTGACTTTAGATTAATTAAACACTAGTGTTTTAAAAAACTTCCTAGAACTTTTTCTTTAAATATGGGACAATTTTCCTAGAACTTTTCTTTAAATATGGGCGAAATTTTGTAGAAACTTAAACGTGGAGAAAACTATTATTAAAAAAAATCATCAGCAAATTTTGTAGAAACTTAAACGTGAGAAAAGTATTATTAAAAAAATTATCATAACCTTATTTCTTATTTTATTGGACCCTTCGCTTGCGGTATGCTCATATCATGTATATATGTGTGGACGCTCGGGGGAAAAGTGAAAGTGCACTAATTTTAACGTTATTTTACTAATTTCGTGAAAATAACGTTAAAAAGGGGGATGGTTAATCATGCCTCATGTGATGGCGTTGATAGCTGAAAGACAAAAGGGTACATGCACTAATCGGTCTTTGTCCCGATTGCTGAGTGTTATGTGCCTTATGATGCAAAACTACTATCGAGTCGGGGTCTCACTGAAAGCAGCCTCTATATTCCTATGAGGTAGAAGTAAGGCAGTCTATATCTTATCCTCCTTAAACCCTACCTTAGCTTTGCTATTGGTGGGATATACTGAGTAGGATGATGATGATTTCTTATATTTTTGATATATTAATAAAAAAATCAATCCACTTTACTTTTTTATCAATATATATATATATATATATATATATATATATATATATATATATAGGATAGGAGTTGACCAGAAAGTCCAAATTTCCTAAAAAGTGTAAAAAGTCATAAAACACCATAATGTCAACCATAAAACACACCAAAAACACACAAATAATATGATGAAGATTACTAAAACATCATGTATGTGGGTTTTGTGTTGTGTTTTAGATGTTAAGGCTCTGATTGTGGAATGACAAATATTATTGTGTTTTATGTTGTTTAGCATTGTGTGTTTTATATTCATAGTTCTATGATGGTGTGTTTGAAGTTTTTATGGACTATTAGAGTTTGAATATGGTGTTTTAGTAATATTCATTCTATTATTTGTGAGTTTTAGGTGTGTTTTATGCCTGAAATTATTGTGTTTTATGATTTTTTACACTTTTTAGGAAAAACACACTTTCCATAGGATCCCCACTCTATATATATATATATTAACTTCTTATACTAATAAATGAAAATCTTTTGTACACATGTCATCCTCCGTTGCCTCCTCCCTTTTAATAATAGTATTACATATTAATTTTTTGATCCCTTCCCCGTGGCCCAGTGGTATCCCCACTTGGGTTATGTTGGCCGGCTCCTCCTTTGGGAGGTCACCGGTTCGACTCCCACTGTGGTCTTAGGGGGGGAGGGGGACGTCCCAATGATGGATCGTATCCTACCGAGGCATGGTGCGGTCTTGAGGGCAACCCGGTTTTACCCAGCTGTTACCCCAGCGAGTCTCTCGTGTGGGGGCAGTATGGTTTCCGGGCAGAAGTCAGCTTGCGCGGCGGCCGGGGCCTGATCGAACATCGCGTCCGAGAGTGCGGGGCTGACGGGGGAATGTCTTCGACATGCACCCGGTGACCAATAGGTCCAGTACATAGAAAGTCACATTCCAAAAAAAAAAGTGTTACATATTAATTTTCATACACAAAATATAATATAATATTAATTAATATAGTTAGAGATAAACGTATAAATTCAAATTTAATTAATAATTATCTATAATAAATATAAATGTATCAAATAATATAATAAGTATAATATTATTTAATATAGTTAGAGATCAAACGTATAATTTCAAATTTAATTAATAGTAAATTACTTTTTGACTTCCTATGTTTTAGTGGTTTTAACCACTTGAATTCAAAATCAAAATGTTTAACGTCCTGAATCTCTAAACACTCATTCACACCCTCTGTAAAAAAATTCAAAAAACCTTTTGTAAGGTTGAGTTCTCTAAATTCTTACAACTCGTAAAAGTTTTCATTTTATCCTAACTATATATATTTGTTAAGATAAAATATATTATTTGGATATAAACAAAAATTACTAATAAAGTATCAAATCACATGTACAAGTAACGAAAATATAATTGTTCTTTTGTTTTACTAATTTATCTAAATAAGTCGTTACATTAATAAGGATTATATATAAGTTTATAATTTACATTTTTCGTCATTCAATCTCGTGTAATACACCGGCTTGTAAGCTAGTCTATCTACTATAATAAAAGAAACCAAGTTTTGGACACGTGTCATTCATTGAAGGTATCCTCAAATCTATACTTATCTTATATTAATTAAATAAATAAATAATAAATTAATATTAAATCTTAGCATACTTTAATAAAATATTATCATTAAATCTAAATTGTTAATTTAATATATTTTTAAAACAAATACCTCTCTTTCCTACTTATCTTATATTAAATATATAAATAATAAATTAATATTAAATGTTATCCTAATTTATTAAAAAATATTTTTTTATTATTTGTTATACAAAATTATATTTATTCAACTCGTGTAAAACGCGAGGTTTTTAAAAATTTAATTTTTTTATTATTTGCTATAAATATAAATTTTTTTATTATTTACTATACAAAGTTACATTTATATAACCCGTGTAATACACGAAGTTTTTAAAGATATAACTTTTTTTATCATTTGTTATGTAAAATTAGATTTATTCAACACGTGTAATACACAGGGTTTTTGAAGGATATATATTTTTTATTATTTGGTAGATTTTCAACCCGACTATACATGAGTTTTTTAAAGATATGCCGTTTTTAGTATTTAATATACAAAATTACATTTATTTAATCTGTGTATAGACATGGTTTTTAATGATATAACTCTTTTTTAGATATATTCAACACGTGTAATATACGGGGTTTTTAAGGTTGTAATTTTTTATTATTTGGTAGGTTTATTCAACCCGATTATACACCGTTTTTTTTAAAGATAGGGCGTTTTTAGTATTTAGTATACAAAATTACATTTATTTAATCTGTGTAATACACATGGTTTTCAAAGATATAACCTTTTTATTATTTGATATATAAAATTACATTTATTTAACTCATACAATATACGGGGTTCATAAAAATATAATTTTTTATTATTTAATATATAAAATTACATTTGTTATACACGGTCTAACCTAGTATAATAATATTATAAAGGGGGCTACTAAATGTACCCCCTCTTGTTACTTTTTATACCCCCTTTCCATAAAATCATATTTAAACTTGTCATATTTACCCCCTAAACAAGTTATATTTTTTAAAATTATTCTTTTTTGTTACAAAACAAATTTAAAAGCGTAAAAATATATTATAGACATTTTTTTTAATTGTTTATTTTTTATGTTTATTTAAAAAACGTTATTTTTTAAAAGTTTTCAGATATTTTTTACACTTTCTCAAATAGTATTTTGATAATGTTTTCTTTTATTGCACATCTTTACAAATTACTAATAACCTTTTGCATATAAAAACAATAATAAAAAAGATTTGAATTTTATTTTTGATAAAAGTCTACATTATATTTTTTTTCTCGTCTAGTTTGTATTTTAAATGTCTTATATTTATTATTTTTAATATTTTAAAATGTTTTTTTTATTTTGGAACGACATGAAGTGAGTATCTGATGCGTGGTCAAAAATCGATGATTATTCGTAATTAAGTTTATGCTTTTACGTGACTTTTGGTTTCAAATGCCCTGCTTTCGATTACAAAAAAATCCACATGTATTTTCGAATTCAACTAGTTTAATATATTTTTTAAATGAAGAAGAGAAAAATATTTGTGAATCAAACCTATCCATTTGTTTTGCTTTGCTTTGCTTTAGAAAAGTGTTCACCTCGATCCAAGTCTTAAACTGGTTTTAACTTGTTTATAACATACTTTTTACACTAATTAAATTTGATTTTTTATAGATTGTTAATTTATAGTTTGATAAAATAATTTTAGTATCTATTGTTTATTTGTTCACTTACATAGATGGTTTGAATGATTAATATGTGCTAGGGCTGTAAACGCTATTTTAAAAGAATTGTTTTTTTACTTTTTTGATACATAAGAATTGTTAATTATATTATAAACACGTCTAAAGTATTAAAAAGATAAAAGTAAGACCTTTAAAATACAAACTAGACGAGGAAAACATAATATAGATTTTTTTTTTAAAAAAAGAAAGTTCAAAACCTTTTTTATTATTTTTATAAGAAAAAATATTATTATTTATTTGTAAAGATGTTCAATAAGAAAACATAATCAAAATACTATTTGAGAAAGTGTCTTTAGAAACAATATATGAAAACTTTTTAAAAATATGATTTAAATAAAAATTAAGAATCAAATATTTAAAAAAACGTATGTAATCTTTTTTTTACACTTTTGAATTTGTTTTGTAACAAAAAGAATATTTTTTAAAATGATGATTTGTATAGGGGGTAAATATTACATGTTTTAATATGATTTTATGGAAAGGGGGGTATAAAAAGTAACAAGAGGGGGTACATTTAGCCTACCCCTATTATAAATAATAATATTAAACGGCAGGATACCGAGTAATGTCCCTGTTGTTTCTGCGAACCAGCGATACTACCGAGTCCGTGGTTTGAAATTCGTGTCGAAGAACTCACATCGAACGTTCATGGTTTGAAATTCGTGTTGAAGAACTCACATCGAACGTTCATGGTTTCTTCGTGTCTTTTTCTTCCGACATCTTTCTTATACCTTTCTACGCTGCCACCAACAGTTCATTAAGTTCTCGTTTGTGTAGGATCAGGTCATCATGGAAATGCTGTGGAACAAGATCTATCTTGAACAACCTACAGTTCAATTGTCTGGTGACTCCAGATATTTGAACCCTCTTTGGGTTTCTGGAAAACAAGATGAACCCTCTCAATCCATCACAACCTGTATGTCTCATTCTTCTTATATTCATTTCTAGCTTCAATACTTCAATTCTCAGTTAGTTATAGTTTTATTAGGATTTAGTTCTATTATAGGTTATGACTGTTTCCTCCATCTAATTACAGCTTTAAGATATGTTTTTCCATTTTCTTTTATATCAGTGGCGAAGCTTGAGATTTCTGACCAAACGTATATACCTAAAAAAAATTATAAAACCGGGGTTGAAAACATATATGCCCTTAAAAATTCTATACGAAAACTACATACCGAAACACTACTGAGCGAAAAGTTCTGGGTTCGGGCGCCCCCGGCCCCTTGTATCCTGCGCCCCTGTTTTATATTATCTACCAGAGTTCAACATGCCACCCAGACACTACCACCAGCTTTTAAGGAGTGACAATACTTTTAAGGAGTGATTGGGATTTTTGCCTAAATAATAAACTAATTTTTTTAAAGGGGCGGCGTTCCCCTAAGCTTGGCTCCTATGCAGTTATATCGGTTATATCGGTCCCTTAGTAAAATATCGGTGTCAAATATCGGTACGATATTATCGGTGATATTGACCGATATATCACCGATATAACTGATATATCACTGAATTATTGGTGTTAAATTGCTATATATATAAAAATTCTTCATTATATTAAAATTACCGATATCCCACCGATATCTCACCGAGATAACCTATATTTCAAATATCGGTCCTTGACCAATATCCGATGTTTTACCGCATTAAATGCATAGCTTGGCTGTAGGTCCGCCCCTGACAACCATTACCCTCGTTTACGTGTTTTGAATATGATCGACGAACTAGTGATGGCAGTGAGGATGAACAATATTTGAATGTTTTATTGTACTTTTAGATGGTGTTTAAGTTAGGTTAATGTTTTATTATAAGTTGACATGTTTTTTGAACCAGTGCTTAAACAAGAGGAGGAGGAGGAGGAGGAGGATAACAAACAAATTAGTGTTACAGTTTGGGTAAAATAAAAAAGACAAACAGAAGCCTTTTAGTCGTTGTCAACTTACGTCAAATTTGAAAACAAAACTACCGTTTTATATAATCCTAGACCATGCATTCTGTTGGCCTCGAAACCTATTTTCTATCTATATTACTAGTAAGTAGTTTTCTCGTACGACATTTTCCTAAAATCTATCTTATCTTTTGGCATTGTTTCCATTTACTTTTACAATATCTATCAGAGTTCCAACTTGCAAATAAAAACCATGTTCCAACTATAGGTTTCGAGCTGCGAACAGAGAGATTTTACTCGTATCATCAGGAAATAACGTATAAGATAAGAGCTGCGTTAAAGATCTTAACATTCCGTGAGCAACATGTTCTTGTTCAGTTTTGGTCGCCTCGTGATGTTGGCAAACACCAACTACTTACAACCATAGATCAACCGTTCGGTCTTGGTGTAGCCAGTGAAGAATTGTGTTCTTATAGAAGGGACTCTGAGCACAAAGCATTTCTTGTGGACAAGGATCATGAAGAAGAAGATGTTAGTCCTCCTGCGCGAGTATTCAGGCGAGGATTGCCAGAGTGGACTTCTGATATAACTGAGTACGAGACAAAAGATTTTCCACAACAAGACTGCGCGATACGTTGCAATCTTCATGGGTACTTGGCTTTGCCAGTGTTCGATTCTACTACAGGGTCATGTGTTGGTGTGCTTGAGATTTTGACCTCCGTCAAGTATATGCATTACGCCTTTGAGGTTCAACAAGTTCACAAAGCACTGCAGGCGGAAAATCTGACAAGCCCACAAGTATTTGATTACCCTACTTTAAAGGTGAGTTGGGTCTTTTAGAGAGTTCTTATTTGAATCCTCTTTTTTTCAGAATTCTTATATCGGGAGTTACTTTTATATGCAGGTTCCCAGTGAACGAAAGCAAACCGAGCGCGATAAAATCTTGGATATTATGAAAGTTGTATGTGACATCCACAGTTTACCGCTTGCTCAGACGTGGACTGTGTCCCCGACCAGCAGTTACGTTTCCCATAATAAAGTTATCGAGAAGACCTGTAGTAGTTTTGACACCAGATGCGTCGGGAAAGTCTGCATGTCTACGGCTGCTTTGCCGTTTCATGTTCGAGACTTGGGCATGTGGCATTTTAGGAAAGCGTGTGGAGAGCAACACTTGGATAAAGCTCGGGGCTTTGTTGGGAAGGCGTTGTTAGACCGTCGTTCATACTATTGTCAAGATGTGACTGAATTAAGTGAAGAAGAGTATCCTTTGGTACACTATGCACGCATGAACGGGTTAACCAGCTGCTTTACAATCTTCTTGCATAGCGTTGAAGGTGATGATGGCGACGACTATGTGCTAGAGTTCTTTCTACAGTTGGGGAATAAAGATAGCACACTACTAGAAAACTAGGTTTTTCCGACCGCGATTTTGGTCGCAAACCAGTCGCAATTGCCCTGTTGCGACCGTTTTCCGACCGGAACTACAATCGGAAAAACGCCCGTCGCAATTGCTCTATTCCGACTAAGTTGCGACTGCTGCTATCTTTTGCGACCCAAGTTTTGCGACTTTAATAATGGTCACAAATATTGCGACTGTTCTTGGTTTTGTGAGACTTTGGTTGCGACGGTCATGATGCGACCGTATTCCGACCGCATGCCTCTTACAAACTGCGATCGTTTTCCGACCGCCTGTTTTTAAAACACTGCGACTATTTTGCAACTGCTTGCCTTTTGAAAAATTGCGACCGTTTTTGCGGTCGCAATTTCTATTTATTTTTTAAAAACTATTTTTATCCATTTTCTATTTTCACCTGCATATAATGTCAATTTTAAATTTTACATATTATCAAATTTTCACAATTATATAAAACATCCCACTTGAAACATCAAATACCAAAGTTATCATAACAAAATACATATTCAAAACAAAGTGTTTATACGTTTTGAAACCTAAGTCGATGATTATACGTTTTGAAACCTAGCTTTTAGCATCGCTTCAATGTTTGCCATCCTTTCATTCATAGCCTCTTTCTCCGCCTTATCTCTCTTTTTCCACCACCAATTCTGCAATAATATTGTTCAACCTTTCTTTTTCTTTCACTGTAACTTGGATAATCACGTTCAACCTTTTGATCTAATAAAACCAATGCAAAGTGAAATATTAATGGCCACGACCCTTTCCGATATTTGTTGTAGTAGATCCCATCATATCTACAATAAAAAGCCAAGTGTAAGATTCAGCAAATATGATTTGTTGATTTTGATTTTTAGGAATTAGTTATTTCTGTTACTCCTTAGGGGTTGTGAGATTCAGATTAATGCAGAGTCAAAATAGTAGAATACCCAATCCAAACAGCGATAAAACAGCTTAACGACGGCTGAATCCGATTGAAAACCTGTTCATTACCAAAAAATCAGAGTAAAGTTAGTACAAAACTACCGAGACATTGCAAAATTTAGGTCTATGTGAGAAAGAAAAGAAAATTAATTAGTACATAACGAAGTAGACGAGATCGAAACCTGCTTATTCTGTTAAATGAAGAATATTTACCTCAAACAGCTTAGTAGCATGTAAATGCGACCGTAAACGTATTCATCAACATATATAGCATGCCTAGTACTGTATGAACAACTTAGAAAACAGATGTACTTTTTAGTTTTAGGGTCAGGGCAAAAGATGCGGGTTAACCATTTAACCGCATCTTTTAGTTTTGTCATCCGCATCATTTGCCCAATTGTGTACTAGTGTAATATGCTAAATTTTGTAAAATCAAAGTAATAATATATTTTTAGTATGAATATATAAACATATATAGCATAATAACAGTGGGAAACAACTTAGTAGCATGTGCACAAAAGTTATTAGTCCAAAAGGAATAAAAATGGGTCTTCTCTGCTATGTACACATGGGTCACTATCATTGCCTAACCCGTACACTTTTCCTTTATTCTTGCCCTCAGCTCGTGACCACAAGTCTTTGTCAAATTTTGAATGTTTATTACGTTCTTTCCCATACTTCTCCTCAAGAAAACCTTCATATTTAACCTAATGAGATAAACACATAATTATATTATACAAATTTCATTAGATCAGGTATAACTTTGCTAGAAAATAATGATCTATTTTAAATTTCTAATGAAACAACTAGACCTGGCAAACGGGTCGGGTCGGATCATGGGTCTAAACGGGTTCGGGTCAAAACGGGTTAACTATAAAAAAGGGTTGGCTTGGTTCGGGTCAAAACGGGTCCGGGTCAGAACGGGTTTCGGGTCGGGTCAGTTTTTTTTCTTTTAACAATATAACTTTGGTACCTCGAATCATTTCATATGATTTATTTTGTAACGCGTGTACAATTAACGTCAATTGTTATTAAAACCAACCATTTGATTTATGAATATGACAATTAATTTATGTTTGAAATTGGTCAACTGGTCATTATATTCGTTGAATTTCCTACATGTATAAGGGAATTTAAAACAAGATGTATATACAAAGTATGAAGTAAGTTCAGGGTTAATTAAACAAGGAAATGATCTAAGAAAGACTTGTCAAACTAATTAACCCGAATACCTGTTTGTAAAATATATGAATCCTAGTGGTTAAATTTCAAACTAACATGATCTTTGCATAAGTGCCATAACACATCTGTAGTTCTTCCCTTGATTGGTTTAGGGAGAAGGGCACTGCAAGTCTACAACCAATCAGTCGCCAGCCACACAAGTCGGTACCTTCGAGTTTCGTTTCGTACTATTATAACAGGTCTTAATACAGTGTCTTATTTTAATGCAATTTTGTGACATTATGTCTGTATCTGCAGCCGCTGCTGCTGCGTTTATGCAGCCACTGCTGCTAGGTTTATACCTTTGGTTCATTGAATTGTAATATATTCTAAATATATACTATAATATGATTTGAAAGTGGTTTTTTTAAATATGATGTTTTAAATGTTTAAAGAACACATGTATAAGCCATCAAAATTGCGTCAAGGTTTTTACAATAGACGGTCTATAATTAAAGTTAACTAAAAAAACCTATTTGCTTTTGGCTCATTTACCATTCTATAACCGGTGTGTGTGTATATATATAGAGAGAGAGAGCGCAAATCTCCACGCATATGCAGCCGCACATTGCGTTTCGGTAGCCGCATGCTTCGTTTCTGAAGCCGCGCGCTGCAGCGTTACGGCAACCGCGCCCATTGCGTTTGGCCGCTGTGTTTCTGCAGCCGTGCTCTGCATTTCGGCAGCCGCACGCTGTGGCAATAACACACACTATCCATAAGTAGTTTCGACCCGAACCAAAACAACCCCTTTTTAATTGACCCGTTTTGATCCGAACCTGTTTTGACCCATGACCCAACCCGACCCGTTTGCCAGGTCTACTTGAAACTGGCACTCTATTGCTAGCAATAATATAACAAATTTTATGAACGAGTGTATTTAGATTGACCCGACCAGTTTTGCTAGAACAAGGGACATACCACCATGCAGATTTCATTTTTCTCTTCACCGTTGACTTCCACTGTGTTGTTGATGACTAGATTCATGAACTGGTCAAACCCACGAAGAGTCCCCATCACTGTCCGATTCGCATTCAGCTTGACTAAAATAAAAGATCAAGGAACATGGATAATTAGTAAAAATGTTGATTAATATTAAATATTGTGTACGGTTATTAAAGCTAACTATAGAAAATTACAAATACATATATATAAAGATTAAATATATACCACTTTGGAATCAGCTAAAGAATTTAGACCTGGCTAAAATGTGTAAGTTTTCTTAAAAAAAAACAAGATCAACTAGATCCAATAACACTTCTTAAACCGTTGATCTTAACTCTATTGTGCCATATGAGTACCATAGGTTATATGAACTATTAGAAGAACAAGGTATGGTCATATAGATTCGAACCAAACGCATTATACGACTTCCAGCAGTGGCGGAACTAGCCTATTAAGTCAGGGGTATCCCAATTTTTTTACCGTCCAATCATACAATATTAAAAAAAACGACAATAAATAAATAAAGTAAAACATATACCTACCTATGTGTTCCCGTTTCAACCATAAGACGCGCAAAAGCACTTATTTCCATTCATCTTCCCTACTCCCTAATTTAACAACAAAAATAAAGTCTTAATTATGAAAGATCATCATAAAAGAAATCAAACTATAAGTCTAAAACTAAAACAACATATCTATTATCTAATCTATACAACTTACAAGTCCACCTAACACCAAGTTTGACAATGTTATAACTTATATAGCTTGCTGGGAAAATAAAATAAATAGAGAGAGAAAGAAAAAAAACAACTGTTGCATAAATTGAGCAACAGCAGAAGCCAGAAGGTGTGGTTATACACTTATACTCTTTTTTTCTCATTCCATTCGATTGAAGAATAACAATACAATATAATATGAATCATCATAAAAGATTCAGAGGACAATAAAACTCACACAATATCAAATCGCCTGAAGCCCTGCTGAGTGCCGAACCGCTGATCAGATTGCCGCCTGCCGGACCGGCATCGCTGATTCGCTGATCAGATTGCCAACTATGTGAGGCTGCAGATTCTGCGCCTGTGTTGTTGCTGTTGTTGTGCGACCGACGTTTGTTTTCGCATTCACAATATCAAATATCGTTCTACATTGGTTCCGCCTTCCAGCACAACTACATCAATGAAAGGTAAAGTAGCCAAATATCAAACTACATTTGTTCTGAACGCAATCTCAAGTACACAACTAAAACATTTCCATCACCAACTCTAAAGTGTATGACACGTATTCTTTTTAGACTTATATATATTAGTTAATATCCAGCAGAGCTCGAGCCAAGCTTCGGCTCATTTAAGGTATTGTAGACATTATACAAGCTTGAGCCGTGCTTTGGCTTGTTTAAGGTTTTTCTCAAATTAGCTCGAGCCGAGCTCAAGCATCAAATTATGTATACGAGCTCGAGCTCATAAACATAGGCTCGAGTCAAGCAGAGCTCGAGCTAGAGTAGTGTACGGCTCAAGGTCAGGTTCTTTTGCACCCCTAAATCCAACCGCACCCCATGAAACCACCAAATATCATTGCTTCCTCCTATCAATTACTCCTCAATTAAACCATACTTAAAATCTTTTTCCAACCAAATCACTGATACCTGACATATAACAACCCTAACAATTAAACCATACTTAAAATCTTTTTCCAACCAAATCACTGATACCTAAACCGTTTAGATCGAGTTATGAACAAACATGAAGTCATGAAGAAAACAGTGATTTAGGTCTACTACTGTCTACATATCGTAAGATGTAGTAATTACGAGTAGAAAATTGGAAGAAATTAGGGCAAAATTAGGGAGAATAAGAGACCACACCTTGCCCTCTGCCGCCTCCTGCCACTAAACCACGACATCTGCCGGCATCTGCTGTACTACGTGCCATGATACTACAAAAAATATATCTTAAATACCTCAGATCCGTGAAACGGCACATAGCAGAAGTACACTTCAAAACTAGAATCAAATTAACAACAATAACCTTCAAATACCTCAAATCCGTGAAACGACATGAAATCGAGAACAACTTCGATTACCAGCAAAAGTTTAACAGAAATTGGTTAGAGGAACGATTAAGGAGTCGTCGATCTAGGTTTTATGCAGAACAATTGGTGAATCTTCGGTGATGTGGAGGAACGATTGGGGAATCATCGGTGAATCTTCGTCGATCTAGGGCTGACATCGTGAATTGGCAGAGTCAGTTTTAGGTTTTGAGAGAGAGAGAGAGAGAGAGAGAGATTGGGGGAATTAGGAGCGGGATACGAAAATTTTAAAGGGATTATTTATATTTTAAAGAGATTGGGGGAATTAGGCCCATAACAAAGTCTTATACTTAATATAATGAGGATATAAGTAGTATGCGAATAAAAATACACAGTTGATAGTTGTTTATAATATGGATTTTATATGGTATAATTAAGCTCAAAATAAATATAAAGTAAATAGGATGCTAAACTTGGGATTTTAGAAGGCGGGAAACGGCCCAAGGGACGGGTTTATACGAAGAAGATGGAAGGGAGGAATCGGGTGGCGGCTGCGGATTTGTGTGGGAGTGTGTCGACGGGTATGCATGGGAACCCGCTTGGGATTTTGGCGTGACAACTTTCGTATCCGCTGCATAAGATACGGGACAAGTGTCTGCTTTATAGGTCGGATGGTCGGTTGGTTGGTTGAGACGTTTTGGCAGGTAGATGGTTCACCGACGAATCCGGAGGAAATGAGTTTGTTTAACACGGGTTTACTCTCGAGGCTTTCGTTAGCATAAAACTATTGTTATGAAAATCTTTATATTTTGTAAATTTCTCATTGAATAATCAACTAGAAGCAGTTAACATTTCAGTAAACATATACAACTTTTTAATCAGGATAAAAGGTTTATACGGATTACTAAATGAACAATGTCCAATCCCAACCAGGTGCTAATTGCTTCAAACTCATGAGCAAAATAAGATAATTAAGACATGTCAGATAGCATTTAACAAACACTACAGAATCAATAACTCGTATTTGCGACCGCTTTAGACGGTCGCAACTTTTTCTTTTATATATATATCTCGTATTTGCGACCTCTTTATGCAGTCGCAACTTTTCCTTTTCTCGTATCTGCGACCATTTTCTGACACTATTCAACTAATTTGCGACTGCGAATACGAGGTCACAAAACTTGCTACCGTTTTGCGACCGAATCTAGATTGGTCTTTAATTGTGCGACTATTTTGATTTTGGTCACAAACCAGTTGCTAATTTTGCGTCCGCCTTATATTGGTCGCAACATTTGGTCGCAATTGCTTAGTTTTCTAGTAGTGGCAGACACGTTGTGAACTTGGTGCAAACGTTGAAGCAGCGCGTTGAAGTCGCTTCGGGATTTGAGTTGGGTGAGATATTATTACCTGTAGAAGTTACTGAACCACCTAGGGATGTTAGTTGTCTGTCTTTAAATACAAATCCTCATATTATTCCAATATCCTCAACCACATCGGCAAACGCCTTGACACCTGAGACAGATTCATCAGATTCGGAGTCATTGTCTGCAAATGTCCCAAGCCAACGGTCACCCAAACATATTTACCCCAATAAACAGGAATGTATTATCACTGACAATGTAAGTATGCAGAAGACGAAACAGAGCAGAAAACGTAAGATAGACTCGCTGACAATGGAGACAGTCGAGCAACATATTGGAAAACCACTAGGCCAAACCGCCGAAATTCTTGGTGGTAAGCACTCTTAGTTGTTTATGGTTGTTCGTACATTTTTTTTTTTTTGTATTTCAATTAACATACTCATTAACTTTGGTCCGGTTTACTCTTTTTCAGTTAGTAGGTCTACGTTGAAGCGCTTTTGTCGGGAGCATGGGATATCCAGTTGGCCCGTGCCAAAGCATAGCAAAAGAAGCGATTTAGTTCCTGACCCGAATCTGTCACAAGAATTATGGTTAGAGAAACAATTGCAACAGTCTTCAACGCGGAGTGTGAACCATATTTCAGAAACGGGGTTGTTGACGGTGAAGGCGAGTTTTAAAGGTGATATGATAAAGTTCCCATTTTGTGTTTCATCCGGGTTGGTGGAACTGGAAAAGGAAGTGGCAGAAAGGGTGGATGCAAAGGGTCAAAGGCTTAGTATAAAATACGAGGACGAAGAGAAAGATCTGGTGCTCATTACCTGCGACACTGACTTGGAGTTTTTGGCTAGTAAGACCGCGATCAAATTATTCGTCCACCTGGCTGATGATAATCGATTAGCATTTAAAAGATCACAAAGTGAGTAAAGTAGATCGGTCCAGTGCACGGCTCCACAACTGGATTGGGTAAATCATAGCTTGCGCTGGGCTGGATTCAAGAGTGTATGACAAAAGCCGGTGGAAGCAAGATTCAAACCTGAGACCTTTGCTAGAGGGAATCAGATGCATACCACTCCACCATCCTTATTGTTGTTTTTATAGTATGAAGTGAAAGAAGAGTGTTTTTAATATGAAGTCAAAGAAGAAAGTAGGTCCTCAATGTTTTATTTGTAACATGGAAGTCATATAAGAAAGTAAATACGAATCTCAAAAGGTGATTTTATTAACAAAGAGAAGATAAATGATATTTATTGTTTGTCCAACATGATTATTAATCGGTCTTCGGATTTTGTTCGTCATATCCCATTAGATGAATAGATGATCTTATGAATCATTAACTTCTCTTTTAAGGAGTTTCTTTCTTATTTGCTTGAAACCAAATGTGATACTCTTACATGTCTTGCCTTATTGTAATGGTATTCCATTAGCTCATCATTTCTCAAGTGGATCAAGCATTTCTTGATAGCGTCTTTAAATTGCATGGCTCTTCAATGACCAAAGTCTCAGACAGAGATGCTATTTTTTAAAGCAATTTCTGGAAAGAATTCATACAACTTCAGGGGGTGCAGCTAGCTTGTTTTACTTCGTACCATCCTCAAAGTGATGGACAAACTGAAGTTCTGAAACGCTGCCTTGAAACTTACTTAAGGTGTAAATGTATGCAGACCCCTACTAAGTGGTTAAAATGGTTGAACTTGGCTGAATGGTGGTATAAGACTAGTGGGTATGGGGGCCGGCTGAGGCCCGGCGCCGGTCCCCCACACCACCCCCCATAGGGTCGGCTCGGCAAGTTCGACTCCCACCAGCCGGTGTAGCCGTGCCTCTCTCCTCTCTCTTAACACACACACATCTATACATACATACATATATATAAAGGGGTTCATCCCCCACCCCCTAGGTCCATCCCCTCCAAGCCGAGCCTACGTGGCGCTGACGTGGCGGCCCATCCCCTTGGGCATGAGGCTCTCCATACCCACTAGTCTAATACTACCTATCATTCTGCCATCAAGGTCAGTCCTTTTGAAGCATTATATGGTTTTCCTCCGCTTTTTCATTTCCCTACATTTTATATGATACTGCTGCCGAGGTTGTGGAAGTCTTACATAGGGACAAAGAGACCATGATAGTTCATCTAAAGCAAACTTTGGCGCAAGCTCGAAATCGAATGAAACAATATGCTGACAACCATAGAAGTGAAAATCTTTACAGTTGGTGATTGCGTTTATCTAAAGGTCTAAGACTGCAGCCTTATGTGCAGTCTTCAATTGGGGGTCCCAAGTATTCAAAGCTTTGTCCAAAGTATTTTAGACCCTATTTGATCTTTAGAAAAGATTGGAAAAGTTGCCTATAAAGTGGACCTATGATCGATGCATTTTAGGTGTACACTATTGTATAAGAACTATTCGGTGACACAAAGAGTGATGGGAGAGTCGTGGGAGTGACGTAGGGATCGCCGAGGGGGTATCAAAATGGCATAGATTATTGAGATGCAAAACCTTATTAATGGTGTTTTGTTTTCGAACGGTAATGATTGGTGGGCTTGGTCTCTGCTGGGGATAGCGGGGTTAGGCTGGAGGGTGTGGGGGCTTCATCGCCGCCACGTCATCATGTATAGCGTCCATATGGGCTCCATCACCACACCCTCCAAGTGAAGAGGAGGGCGCCATTGATGGGGCTCCATCATGGTAAAGCCCTTTAACGCCAAAGTTTAAGCATTCAGGTGGGGCCCACTAGTTTTAAACCAATCAAATGTTTTTTTTATTTATTATTTTGTTTAATAGGGGCTCCATAGGTAAGGTGGATCTTAGGTGGACTTGATAAAGCCCCATAGGGCTCCAACCACACCTCATAGCCTTAGGGAGTGTATCGATGAATTTATGCTTCCTAGTGCTTCGAGGAAAACTAATTGGTTTTCTTATCTGTCTCGGAAAATAAATATTTGTGGGTGGGAAAACGTCTGCCAACTCGGATGAATCTAGCTACTAAAGGGATTGATATTCCGTCTACTATATGCCGATTAATGGATTGGAATCCGCCTTTCATGTTTTTGGTGAGTGTGCCTCGGTTAAGAAGATTTGGAATTTGGTTGAATGGTGGTTAGAAGTGAAGTTGTCGGTCTTGCGCTTCTCTTCTGATCTCTTGGAGTGGATTAAGTGTGCCAAAGAAAAAAATAGTGGTCACGGTAAAATGATACAATTCTTGAAGAAATGCTCTAAGTTTGCGGTGTTGTTTGATGAGGTCACTCCAGAGCTTTAGATATTTAGATATGGCTTTTACTGTGAACCACTCAAGCTTTATCACCTATGGAACTCTGAAATTATTTCTTTTTATCTGAACCGGTCCAGTATGCTGTAAACTGAACCCTTTACTTATTATCAACTAATGGGATTTTGGACTCACTTGAGAGTAAATGAGTCTGTACTCTGTGTAGTGAACAACTATGGGGACATGGGGCACGCCTCTTCCAACATGTTTATAGTTAAAAAAAGTACCTTTGGTTAACAAATTTTAAATTCTTTTATACATATACTAGGTTATAACCCCGTGTAATACACTGGGTTGAATAAATAAATTTTATATAGTAAATAATAAAACAATATATCTTTAGAACCTCATTTATTGTACGGGTTGAATAAATATAATTTATATATTAAATAATAAAAAGTGATATATATAAGAACCATATATTGTACGGGTTGAATAAATGTAATTTTATATACCAAATAAAAAAGTTATATCTTTAAAACCACGTGTATTACACGGGTTGAATAAATGTAATATTGTTTACCAAATAATAAAATGATACATCTTTAAAAATATGCGCATTACACGTTTTGAATAAATGTAATTTTCTATACTAAATAATCAAAAAATATATATCCTTAAAAAAACCCCGTGTATTGTACGAATTAAATAAATCTAATTTTATATATCAAATAATAAAAAGTTATATCTTAAAAAACATCATATATTACATGGGTCGAGTAAATGTAATTTTGTATAGTGAAAATAAAAATATTTAATATATTAATACAAAGTTTGGTTTTCGTGATAAAAATAGATTATTCTGTTGTTGCAAAATTTGTTAACGAAGTCTCAATAAATTTAACCATTTATTTAAAACTCCGTAAATGTATAAACGATAAATAATATTACTTAATTTTATTTTAAGTTTCGTAAAATATATTTGATTTGGAGGTCGCCAATTCGAAACCGAGCCGAACCCAACTTTGATCATTATGAAGGAGGGGCTATATTTACTCGATTGATGGCAACCCAGAATGCTTATCCGGTGATTTAGTTACCCGTTAAAAAAATCATGCAAAACCAAAATTCTTTATTTAATCATGCAAATGGGCTGAAGCCCAACTTCTGGTAGTTCCACTTGATAGGCAAGCCAATAGAACTTGATGCGGCAAATGATTCAATATAATTATTTAAATAATAATATTATAAATGAGAAGGAGATTAAATTAAATAATAATTATCAATAAGATATTAATTAAACTAATAATATTTAGTAGGAGGGTTATCTATAATATGAGATATTAAACTAAATAATATTTAGTAGGAGAATTATCTATAATTAATTAGAAGAAATTAAACTAAAATAATAATTATCTATAAGAGATGGCCTAATATGATGACAAGTGTCCCTAAAGTGGTTTCTTTTATTATATAGTATAGATGCTATGCAGTAATATTAATAACAGAATAACATTATATCAGTTATAGTTCGGTGAACTTTATATTTTTGTAATCTTTAATAGAAAATATTTTTATAATCTTTAATAAAAACGTAGAGATAAATGCAATATTAATAACAGAATAACATTATATCAGTTATAGTTCGGTGAACTTTATATTTTTAATAAAAATGTAGAGATAAGCATTTATAAAAATATGAACTTTTTTCCCCTTAAATTTTATAAAATCTAAATCTTATTCTTGTTTTTTGCACGTTTTATAAAATTTCGAATATATGGTTGCGATATGTTTGTTTTTAGAGTAAAAAGTCATTTTAGTCCCTGAGGTTTGGATCATTTTGTCACTTTAGTCTAAAAGTTTCATTTATCGCATGTGGGTTCAAAAAGTTTTTGACATTGTCGTTTTAGTCCAACTAACTTAACCCCGTCTTTTGTTTTTGTTAAATGAGGGACAAAGGTGTCTTTTGAGTTTATTAAGACAGAAAAATTTAAATATTAAAATAAAACTAAAAATAATGAAATCTATACATATAATAAAGTAAACCAATGTGTGACACGTGTCATTCATTAGATGCACCTATTTTTGGGTTTTCCCGCCTTTCTTTCATATTTATTTTCTAATAATTTATCTTCTAACTTGTAGATAATATTAAATAGAAAAATGTTTATCTGATAATTATAACCCTTTTTGTGACAACTCGTTTCCAAACCGATCTTTGTACTTTGATGTAACGTAGGTGTACGATGCGTGACTGTTATGAAAGTGAATTTTATGTGAATGATGTGTTATATATGTTATATGAACTTTGTGAATAATAAATGTCATGTGCTATATGTGTTACGCGTATATATGATAATCACAACCCGAACCGCACAACACCGCTCAATCGCACAAAGCCCACTTGGGCCACACCTTGTACGCGGACCCATAGGGCACCCGAGTTGGGTTCGGCCCACTTGTTTTGTACGCAAACAAACACCCACCTAGGGGTTGTTCTCTCATTTGGTTACAATTCTCTTAACACACCCCAAAACCCTAGACTTTCTCTCTCTCTCGCAAACCCGACGGCACAAGGCACAAGGCAATCGGCGATCATCTTCTAGTTCGGGTCACCCTTTTTCTACACTCAATCGGTTAGTGTATTGCTAATTGTTTCATGATTTCTGTTGCGTTTTTGTGTGTTACATGATATTGTAATTCTCATGATCGGTATGATGGTTGGGATGGTATGATAAACAATTATGGTTATATGATAACATGCTATGAATCGAATTGAATGATACTAGGTGTTAATCGGCTGTGATTTGATAAATGATGATATAATTGTTATGTAATCGGCTCTTATGTGTAAGTGTTAATGTTCATATGAATCGGATAGTTTAGAAGTTATAAGATATGTTTATGAAAATCGTTATGTTACTGTTCGTATGTTTAGTTAGGGTTCATATGAATTCGTAATAGATTTGCTTGTTTGATCGAATAACACATGGATGGAAACTGTTAGTGATTGATTGATTTCAAATATGGAAACCGTAGAATTAGTTACAAGATAAATGATATGTAACGGATTGGCATGATTCTTGGAATTAGTTAATTGATCACACAAGACCCTTAGTCGCACAAGGGGCCTCCTCGCACAAGAGGACCCGAGCGTACAAGCAGTCCTCAGTCGCACAAGCTGCTATATGTTGGGCCGAACGTGCATGTTGGACTGGGCTGGTACGGATCGCACAAGGCGACTGGGCCGTACAAGCCCACATTGATCGCACAAGAGTTGTCCGGTCGCACAAGACGAACTGGACCACTCCGGATTGTTGTTTACTTGTTAATTGGGCTATATATTGTTCTGTTGGGCTTCTAAGCTGTGGGCCGGGTAGCTAAAACATCGCACAACCCAAGCTGATCGCACAAATCAGCTTGGATCGCACAAGACTGTTATGTTGTTTAATTGTTTTGGGCCGAGTATGTTAGTGGAATGCTCATGTGTATGGGCCGGGGTATTGGATCGCACAACATGTTGGGCCAAATATTATTAGGCTTCTTGATATTACTTGACTGCCAAGATGTTGCCATGATCAATACGTGTTAGTAACGTGTTAACTTGTATGTTTTATACGTGCTTTACGTGAAGTCAAAACCTGACTTGTGTGGTAACCCTGTTAGGACGTGGTTGACCACCCTTAGTTCAAGAACCCCCTCTTTTTGTGTATCTGCCGAGCAAACCAAGGTGAGTTCACACAGCCAAGGCATGGGATTCCCGGGTTGGGAATTGGGTTGGAATGTTTGATATGGAATGATTACTCGTACTTACGCAATCACTAGACTATAGACCATCGTCCTCAGGATAGTCAGGACACTTACGTAAAACCTACGTAAACTAGTATCTACCATTGTCTCCCGGGTCGGGAGGACACTTACGTAAATCCTGCGTAACCTAATACCCACTACTGTCTTCCGGGTCGGAAGGACACTTACGTAAATCCTGCGTAAACCCCACACGTACCACTGTCCTCGGGGAAGGGCACTCACGTAAATCCTGCGTGACCTTGTACGTATTCCTGTTCTCGGATTAAGAAGAACACATGGTTGCAAATAGTCTAGTAAGTACCATAATGGGAATCCCCCATTATAGAGAATAAATGTGAGAATCCCTCACCAGTAGTATATACTTGCATGGGAAGCCCCCTACTAGATGAACTTATGCATACTGTTATGAACTTACTTTCTGTGAACTCGCTCAACTAGTTGTTGACTATCTGCTGCATGCCTTGCAGGACCTTAGGTACTTAAGGAGCTTGCACAAGGAGGAGCGGGTCGTTGTGGACAAGGATTATTCGCATTCCACGTTCTGGTCAAGAACCTCTCGAAGTCCAAGGCGACAAGAGTGGTGCAGTGGTTGGCATCATCTCTTTCTTGAAGGCTCAGAAGTGTCTGCGGAAGGGTCACACCTCAATCTTGGCACTCGTTTCAGACGCGTCAGTGAAGGAAAAGAAACTGGAGGATATTCCAGTAGTACGCGACTACCCACAGGTGTTTCCTGAAGACTTACCTGGCTTACCGCCTCACCGTCAGGTCGAATTTCAAATCGAGCTCGCTTCAGGAGCAGCACCCATAGCTCGCGCACCATATCGTCTAGCTCCATCAGAATTGGAGGAATTGTCAAAGCAGCTACAAGAACTCTTGGAAAAGGGCTTCATTCGTCCAAGCTCTTCGCCTTGGGGAGCTCCAGTACTATTCGTGAAAAAGAAAGACGGTACGTTCAGAATGTGCATAGACTACCGTGAACTCAACAAGGTGACGGTGAAGAACCGCTATCCTCTTCCACGCATAGACGACTTATTCGACCAGCTGCAAGGGTCGTGTTACTACTCCAAGATAGACCTACGGTCAGGGTATCATCAGCTGAGAGTCCGGGATGAGGACGTCTCCAAGACCGCATTCAGAACTCGCTACGGTCACTACGAGTTTCTTGTCATGCCGTTCGGGTTAACGAACGCGCCTGCCGTATTCATGGATCTTATGAACAGGGTGTGCAAACCCTATCTTGACAAGTTCGTCATTGTCTTCATCGATGACATTCTGATCTACTCCAAGAGTCGGGAGGAACATGAGCAGCACTTACGTCTTATCTTGGAACTTCTTCGAAAGGAACAATTGTACGCCAAGTTTTCAAAATGCGACTTCTGGCTTCGTGAAGTCCACTTTCTAGGCCACGTAGTGAACAAGGATGGGATCCATGTCGATCCATCCAAGGTAGATTCGATCAGAAACTGGCCTGCACCACGTACACCAACGGAGATACGCCAATTCTTGGGTTTGGCGGGGTATTATAGACGATTTATTAAAGACTTTTCAAAGATTGCTCAGCCGCTTACGTTACTGACACAGAAGGGTGTCACCTATCGCTGGGGAGAGCCCCAGGAGACTGCTTTTCAGCACCTAAAGGATAGACTTTGCAGTGCACCTATCCTCTCTTTGCCAGAGGGCACAGACGACTTCGTGGTTTATTGTGATGCATCCATTCAGGGTCTTGGATGTGTGTTAATGCAGCGCGACAAGGTTATTGCTTACGCTTCACGCCAACTTAAGATTCATGAACGGAACTACACGACGCACGATTTAGAGCTGGGAGCTGTTGTTTTCGCGCTTAAGATATGGCGACACTACCTGTACGGTACCAGGTGCACGATTTACACCGATCACAGGAGTCTCGAGCATATCCTTAAGCAGAAGGATTTGAACATGCGTCAACGGCGATGGGTTGAATTACTGAACGATTACGAATGCGCTATCAAGTACCATCCAGGCAAGGCCAATGTGGTGGCTGACGCCCTCAGTCAGAAAGACACTTTACCTCGGCGCGTGCGAGCGCTACAGCTTACGATTCAGTCTAGCCTTCCTGCACAGATACGAAATGCTCAGGTAGAAGCATTGAAACCCGAAAATGTCAAAGCTGAAGCCTTACGCGGCTCACGACAACGAATGGAACAGAAGGCAGACGGCGCCTACTATGTATCGGGGCGTATTTGGGTCCCACTTTATGGCGGTTTACGCGAACTTGTGATGGACGAAGCTCACAAGTCTCGCTATTCGGTACATCCAGGATCGGATAAAATGTACCACGACATCAGAACTACTTATTGGTGGCCTAGCATGAAGGCCCACATCGCTACTTATGTCGGCAAGTGCTTGACCTGTGCGAGAGTCAAGGTTGAATACCAGAAACCAGCGGGCCTACTTCAGCAGCCTAAGATATCGCAATGGAAATGGGAAGAAATTTCCATGGACTTCGTTACAGGCCTACCTAGATCCCAGCGTGGGAATGATACCATATGGGTGATCGTGGATCGACTCACCAAGTCTGCACACTTTCTGGCTATAAAGGAAACGGATAAGTTCTCCACTCTCGCAGACGTCTATCTTAAAGAAGTTGTTTCGAGGCACGGGGTGCCCACATCCATCATTTCGGATCGCGATGCACGATTCACGTCAGAATTATGGCAAGCGATGCACAAATCTTTCGGCTCACGATTAGACATGAGCACAGCATATCATCCTCAGACGGATGGGCAGTCTGAGCGAACGATCCAAACTCTTGAAGACATGCTTCGGGCATGCGTCATCGATTTCGGCAACAGCTGGGAAAAACATCTCCCTTTGGTGGAGTTCTCGTACAATAATAGTTATCACACCAGCATACAAGCCGCTCCATTCGAGGCATTGTACGGACGTAAATGCCGGTCACCTCTCTGTTGGGCAGAGGTGGGGGATAGTCAGATTACGGGTCCAGAGATTGTAGTGGACGCCACAGAAAAGATAGCACAGATACGACAACGCATGGCGGCAGCACGCGACCGTCAGAAAGCCTACGCGGACAAGCGTAGAAAGCCTTTGGAATTTCAGGTCGGGGACCGGGTTTTACTAAAAGTCTCACCCTGGAAGGGTGTGGTTCGTTTTGGCAAACGGGGCAAACTAAATCCGCGATATGTCGGGCCGTTCGAGATCATTGAGAAAATCGGCAAAGTAGCCTACAAGTTGAACCTACCAGCTGAACTCGGGGCAGTTCACAATGTCTTTCACGTGTCGAATCTGAAGAAGTGCCTATCAGATGAGACCCTTATCATTCCTTTCAAAGAACTCACTATCGATGAGCGGTTGCAGTTCGTCGAGGAACCAGTTGAAATCACGGACCGGGATGTGAAGGTCCTCAAAAACAAGAGAATCCCTCTTGTTCGAGTACGTTGGAACTCCAAACGTGGCCCAGAGTACACCTGGGAACGCGAAGACAGGATGACAGAAAAGTACCCCCAATTATTCGGAACCAATGCAACCACTACTGAGGCTGAAGCTACTACTGCGGAATTTTCCGGACGAAATTCCAGATCAACGGGGGGAGGATGTGACACCCCAGGAAAACCAGTGAACGATTGAACTTACCTAGCTTCCTTAGTGAGTGCATACCAAATTTCGGGACGAAATTTCTATTTAGTTGGGGATAATGTGACAACTCGTTTCCAAACCGATCTTTGTACTTTGATGTAACGTAGGTGTACGATGCGTGACTGTTATGAAAGTGAATTTTATGTGAATGATGTGTTATATATGTTATATGAACTTTGTGAATAATAAATGTCATGTGCTATATGTGTTACGCGTATATATGATAATCACAACCCGAACCGCACAACACCGCTCAATCGCACAAAGCCCACTTGGGCCACACCTTGTACACGGACCCATAGGGCACCCGAGTTGGGTTCGGCCCACTTGTTTTGTACGCAAACAAACACCCACCTAGGGGTTGTTCTCTCATTTGGTTACAATTCTCTTAACACACCCAGAACCCTAGACTTTCTCTCTCTCTCTCTCTCGCAAACCTGACGGCACAAGGCACAAGGCAATCGGCGATCATCTTCTAGTTCGGGTCACCCTTTTTCTACACTCAATCGGTTAGTGTATTGCTAATTGTTTCATGATTTCTGTTGCGTTTTTGTGTGTTACATGATATTGTAATTCTCATGATCAGTATGATGGTTGGGATGGTATGATAAACAATTATGGTTATATGATAACATGCTATGAATCGAATTGAATGATACTAGGTGTGAATCGGCTGTGATTTGATAAATGATGATATAATTGTTATGTAATCGGCTCTTATGTGTAAGTGTTAATGTTCATATGAATCGGATAGTTTAGAAGTTATAAGATATGTTTATGAAAATCGTTATGTTACTGTTCGTATGTTTAGTTAGGGTTCATATGAATTCGTAATAGATTTGCTTGTTTGATCGAATAACACATGGATGGAAACTGTTAGTGATTGATTGATTTCAAATATGGAAACCGTAGAATTAGTTACAAGATAAATGATATGTAACGGATTGGCATGATTCTTGGAATTAGTTAATTGATCACACAAGACCCTTAGTCGCACAAGGGGCCTCCTCGCACAAGAGGACCCGAGCGTACAAGCAGTCCTCAGTCGCACAAGCTGCTATATGTTGGGCCGAACGTGCATGTTGGACTGCGCTGGTACGGATCGCACAAGGCGACTAGGCCGTACAAGCCCACATTGATCGCACAAGAGTTGTCCGGTCGCACAAGACGAACTGGACCACTCCGGATTGTTGTTTACTTGTTAATTGGGCTATATATTGTTCTGTTGGGCTTCTAAGCTGTGGGCCAGGTAGCTAAAACATCGCACAACCCAAGCTGATCGCACAAATCAGCTTGGATCGCACAAGATTGTTATGTTGTTTAATTGTTTTGGGCCGAGTATGTTAGTGGAATGCTCATGTGTATGGGCCGGGGTATTGGATCGCACAACATGTTGGGCCAAATATTATTAGGCTTCTTGATATTACTTGACTGCCAAGATGTTGCCATGATCAATACGTGTTAGTAACGTGTTAACTTGTATGTTTTATACGTGCTTTACGTGAAGTCAAAACCTGACTTGTGTGGTAACCCTGTTAGGACGTGGTTGACCACCCTTAGTTCAAGAACCCCCTCTTTTTGTGTATCTGCCGAGCAAACCAAGGTGAGTTCACACAGCCAAGGCATGGGATTCCCGGGTTGGGAATTGGGTTGGAATGTTTGATATGGAATGATTACTCGTACTTACGCAATCACTAGACTATAGACCATCGTCCTCAGGATAGTCAGGACACTTACGTAAAACCTACGTAAACTAGTATCTTCCATTGTCTCCCGGGTCGGGAGGACACTTACGTAAATCCTGCGTAACCTAATACCCACTACTGTCTTCCGGGTCGGAAGGACACTTACGTAAATCCTGCGTAAACCCCACACGTACCACTTTCCTCGGGGAAGGGCACTCACGTAAATCCTGCGTGACCTTGTACGTATTCCTGTTCTCGGATTAAGAAGAACACATGGTTGCAAATAGTCTAGTAAGTACCATAATGGGAATCCCCCATTATAGAGAATAAATGTGAGAATCCCTCACCAGTAGTATATACTTGCATGGGAAGCCCCCTACTAGATGAACTTATGCATACTGTTATGAACTTACTTTCTGTGAACTCGCTCAACTAGTTGTTGACTATCTGCTGCATGCCTTGCAGGACCTTAGGTACTTAAGGAGCTTGCACAAGGAGGAGCGGGTCGTTGTGGACAAGGATTCGTGAATGCTTACTAAACACTTATGATATTGCATACGTTAACACTTATGTTTGGGTTTTACTTTAATGCTTCCGCTACTCTTAATTACGTTGGTTTGATAAACACCTTTCGTATTGATGAATAATTATTACTATTTATTACATGTTCAATATGATTGGTGGCTTGATCCTGGTCAGTCACGCTCCCAAGCGGTGATACTCCGCAGGTGGATTTTGGGGGTGTGACACTTTTATTGAAATTTGAAAAGGGTTTCACGCTTTTTTGGATTTTATTAAAATTCATGACTACATTATATAATTATAAGTTTGAATATATATATATATATGTGTCAAAATTAAAAATTATTCTTCAAAAATTCAGTAACATCCATACTCTATATATACATTTAGAAAAATGTTAATAATTGCAAATAATACTAAATAGAAAAATGTTAATTGAATACAAAAAAATATAGGATATCATCAAATGTATATCGATTACTTAAATGAGTATACACATGCATGGGCGGTGATAAGGGTGTGCGGGGAGGACCACCGAACAGGGTCTGTGATTTCGAGGGGCACGTGTTTAAAAAAAAAAAAAAAAAACCGATATCTATGTTAAAAAAACCCAAAACCCCAATAAGTCTATAAGTTGTTTCAAAAAACATAACCAAACATGCTCTTACTGAGTCCAATACCCATTTTATTTTAAAATTAAATAATAATATTAAAACATTACGAAAGAACATATTTTTTCGAGTTCAAACAGGGTACATGAATTCTTACAGACGACTCTGTACACATGTATGAGATTTTTTTACTATTATTATTAGTTTCATTATTTATCAAATATATATAAATGTCTCCGTCTTTGATTTGCATTTACAAGAAATATTTTATTATATAGTTTAAATTGTTCAACCCGTATAACACACAGGGAACTAACCTAGTATATAATATAACTAGATTAGAACCCCGTGTATTACAGGGGCTGGGGCTGAATAAATGTGAATTTATATACTAAATAATAAAATAATATATCTTTAGAAACTTTATTTATTACATGGATTGAATACATATAATTTTATATACTAAAAAATAAAAAGTTATATCTTTAAAAACCTCTTGTATTGTTGTACAGGTTGAATAAATATAATTTTATACATTAAATAATGAAAAAAAATACTAAATAATAAATTATTTATATATTTAAAAAACCTCGTGTATTGTACGGGTTGAATAAATCTAATTTTATATATCAAATAAAAAAAGTTATATTTTTAAAAACTCATGTATTACACAGGTTGTATAAATGTAATTTGTATAATAATTTATAAAAAAAGTTATATCTTTAAAAAACCCCGTGTATTACACGGATTGAATTTATATATCAAATAATAAAAAATTATATTTTTAAATACCTCATGTATTACACGGGTTGGATAAATATAATTTTGTATAGTAAATGATAAAAAAAATTGTATCTTCAAAAACCTCGTGTGTTACACGGGTTGAATAAATGTAATTTTATATAGTAAATAAAAAAAACTTATATCTTTAAAAAACCTCGTGTAATACACGAGTTGAGTTCTGATTAATTTCAGATTTTAATTTCCTGCATTTTCTCTCCTATTAAATAATAATAATTTTCTCTCCTTAAAATCACATCTTAAGTCATATTCTTATTTTTATAAAACATATTTAAAAAATATATAATATTTTATTTAAAATAAATATATTTAAAACATTTACTGATTATAAAAAGTTAAATATATTTAAAACATATTACTGATTATAAAGAGGCATAGACAATTTAAATATGTTATCTAAATTTGGATGTAAAAGTATAAACGTAAATATTAAAATAAAATCTCTCTACAATATAATAAAACTATAATGTAACCTATTCCTATATCTAAGGAAATATATTATAAAAATAATAATTTAATATTAAGAGTATATTTTCTAAATAAGTTTTTAATCTATACTATATCTCTACGTATATCTCATAATTATATATATTAAATAGTATATCTCTACGTATATCTCATAAATAATTATTTTACCTAAATTTGGATGTAAAAGTATAAACGTAAATATTAAAATAAAATCTCTCTAAAATAAAAAAAAATAATAAAACTATGATAAAACTATAATGTAACCTATTCCTATATCTATGGAAATATATTATAAAAATAATAATTTAATATTAATAGTATATTTTCTAAATAAGTTTTTAATCTATACTATATCTCTACGTATATCTCATAATTATATATATTAAATAGTATATCAATAGTATATCTCTACGTACATCTCATAAATAATTATTTAATTTTAAATAATAATTTAATTTTAATAGGCTAAAAAATAGATGGCTCCAATGAGTGACATGTGTCCCCAAAGTGGTTTCTTTTATTATATAGTATAGATATATACATCACGTTATTAGTTTTTATCACAAGTTTGTTCAGGTTGGTGATCAACAATGACCCGTGACTAAAAATAAGTTTTTTTTTTAATTATTACTTCTCCATTAACAAACAAAAATTCAGGTTTCGGTTGAACTGAAAACAATCCGACACCACAAATCAATGACCTTCAACCACGGACGTATTCATATACAATTTATGGGTAATCCATCAATGAAGGTTCACAAATCAAATATTTACTTTAAAGCTAAATAATTTCAATGGATATATCAGTTCGAACGATAATGCACTAAAAGCTTTCTTGGTTTATATTAAAAAACTGGTTATAGGTGTGTAACTATAGAATTTCAAAACACTTAAGTTTAAAAATAACTAGGATTGCGACCCGCCGTAATGTGGCGGGGATTTTTTTAATTATAACTAAGTCGATCTAGGACTCGCACGTTATGTTAAACCTGTCAAACGGGGAAAAAATAGACGATGTAAAAACGTTCACCCACACACGCACGTTGCATCATGTTAACTCGCAAAATTTAGAACGAAACGTAAAAACGTTAAACCAAAGACGCACGTTGCAATGTGTTAAGTCACAAAATTTAGAACCAAGCCTAAAGCGAAAAATTTGCGGAAAATGAAAACTATAAAGGACCAAAGTTGAAAGTAAAAAAAAAGTTATGAGGATAGATTGTAAAAGATAAAAAATTTTGGGTTAAAAGTAAAAAAACAAATAGTTTTGGGTTAAAAGTAATTTATGAAATACTTTTGGGTGAAAAGTAAAAAAATCATTTTTTTTTGGAAAACCCCCAAAGCCAACGTTACGACAACCATATGCATAACCATTTTATTTTTGAAAACCCCCCAAAGCACACCCCGCGTTGCGGCGGGGCGTAAAATGGTGTCAAATAGTACTAATGTCACACAACCGTCATCGACCACAAACACTGACTCGACCTAGGATATACGTGGTGCGACGAACTTGTCAAACAAGGAAAAATAGAGGTAAAAACGTTGAACCACACATGCACGTTGCGTCATATTAACTCGAAAAATTTAGAACTATACGTAAAACGAAAATTTGTGAAAGATGAAAAGTATAAGTGACAAAAGTTGTGAAGTTAAATTGCAAATAATGAAAAGTTTTGGGTTAAAGTTAAAAAACAAATTATGTAGGGTTAAAATTGCAAAAGGTAAAAACCTTTGGGTTAAAAGTAAAAATCAACTTTTTTTTTGAAAAATATCCAAAGCACAATGTACAACTCATGATGCACGTATAACTTGCTAATTTATATACGGAATAATAACATTTTCTAATATTTTTATTTTTAAGAGTAAACTGCCATTTTGGTCCCTGTGGTTTGGTCACTTTTGCCACTTTAGTCCAAATTTGAAACCTTTTATATATGGGTCCCTGTGGTTGCATTTTTGTTGCCATTTTGGTCCAAAAATCAAATCAGGTCAGATTTCTCAAAAAAAAAAACATGCTATTTTGTCCTTTTCTGAAAGGCATTTTAGTCATTTTGCCTACCCAACTACCACCCACCCCCACCCTACCCCCACCCCTCTCTCATTTTCTTCTTTCCCCCTCCTCTGCATTCTTCATTCATCTCCTTCCTCTGCAATCTTCATTCTTGAAGAAACCTAATCTACATCACCTCCGCCTCTCACCGCCGTCAACCGTCTCCACCCTTCATCCTCTTACCTTTCTCCTCCACCACCACAAATCTTCATCCTCTTACCTTTCTCCTCCACCTTCAGCCACCGCACATGCCGCCGTTACATCTCCTACGCCATCACCGTCCTCCTCCTCACCGCCGCCATCTACTTCCTCTGTTTAGGTTTTGTTTTTTTTGTTTCATCTAGGGTTTCAGTTTTTAGGGTTTTTTTATTTTGGTAGATAGTTTTATTAATTGATGCTGTTAGTGTTTGTGCTTACAATTTTTATGTTGTTTTGAAGTTAATTTATTACTAGAGACTGATTTTTATGTAAATTGATCTTGATCTTGATCTGGCAATTCCAATTCAGAGGTATCTTCAACATTGATGATAGTGATGGCGGAGCTGGAGGCAGCAATTCAGCCGCAACGCCGCACCGATGGCCGACAAGCTTTTCCGGTAAACCCCCACCTCCTCACACATATCTTTTCCCCTGTTTCATTTATTTTTCTGATGATTGAAGATGATGGTTGTCACACCCCAACTGATGGTGGAAACATCGGGATGAGACGAAATAGATTGCAAGAGACATCATAACACTACGTGACAATAATAATTAAATTCCATTTCATATTAAGTCAATATTGTCATACAAGAATCCAAAATAAAAATCAGCATTGTTTCAAAAATAACATAACATCCAATAATCAAAATTAATCTAGGTGTGTATCTAAGTCCACCTAAATTGTATTTCTTCATAACATCAACTCATCCTTGAACCAGTAACATGTATTAAAATATATCAACAAAAAAAAATGTTGGCGAGTATAAAAGTTTGTTTACAATATAATAGTATAAAAGTTTCAAGTCTCATATCCAACATGAATCACAATTTGCAAGTTTAACAGTATGCCGAAAAGGTGTACTCATATGTTCAAACCCAAGTTTCCAATGCGTTAAAATAGCCTATCCCAATAGTTTCGCGGGAGGTAAAATAGTTTAAACAAACTTGTATACTCGCCAACATTTTTTTTTTGTTGATATATTTTAATACATGTTACAGGTTGAAGGATGAGTTGATGCTATGAAGAAATACAATTTAGGTGGACTTAGATACACACCTAGATTAATTTTGATTATTGGATGTTATGTTATTTTTGAAACAATGTTGATTTTTATTTTGGATTCTTGTATGACAATATATATAGACTTGATATGAAATGGAATTTAATTATTATTGTCACGTAGTGTTATGATGTCTCTTGCAATCTATTTCGTCTCATCCCAATGTTTCTGCCATCGGTTGGGGTGTGACAATGGTGATTTTCGTTGTTGAAGACGATAATGATTATGTCAATGATGGTGATTTCTGTTGTTGAAGAAGACGAACAAGATGGTTGCAGGTTTAACGGAGGTGATGATCTACAGATAGAGAGAGAGAAGAGAGAGAGAGACAAGGTTTTTTTTAAAAGACCATTTTGCCCCTGAGCAAAATGACAAAATAGCAGGGGTTTTTTTTGAGAAATTTGACCTGGTTTGATTTTTGGGCCAAAATGGCAACAAAAATGAAACCACAGGGACCCAGATGTAAAAAGTTTCAAATTTGGACTAAAGTGGCAAAAGTGACCAAACCTCAGGGACCAAAATGACAGTTTACTCTATTTTTAAATATAGTTTTCATATACACTTTTACATTGTCAACCAGTTATATAATTTACACCGGGAGAGTATCAAATATGAAGTATAGTTTGGGTATAAAGGGTACGAAGGAATGTGCTTGTGACATGTGGCAAATTTAAAAACAAATGGGAAGGGTATTATGGTTAATCTCATATAATCTTCTGCCTTTCTCTTTGGGTTATTGGATTTTATCACCTCCCAACTATTGGCTATTGGCCGCTGCCACCCTCAATTATCACTTTGACGCCCGTCATCCCCAACTTAACACTTAGCATGTTCTATCATCACATCGTTAACTGATCACTAACTTTTCATCATTTTACTATACTTTTGGGGGTGTCATAGGGATCTTACGAAGGTTTCAGGGATCTTAGGACACCCCAAACGTATACTAACAAGATCAAAAGTTAGTAATCAAACGACGTGGTGACAGAACACAGTAAGTGTTAAGTTGGGGGTGGCGGACGTCAAAGTGATAGTTGGGGGTGACAGCGGCCAATAGCCAATAGTTAGGGATGATAAAATCCAATAACCCTTTCTCTTTTCCTACATCTTCAAAACCCATCATTTTAAAATCTCATTTTCTTTATTTTTTTCTCTCTATCATCACTAAATCATATTGTGATTTTCTACATCAATCAATGATTCAAACACTCAATCAACATATTCTTCAACTTTTTTTTTTTTGAAGAAACCCAGTTCAATTTTACACAATTTCTCTTTTTTTCGTTTTTTTAAGTGAATCAATCGATTTATTCGTTAATCTTTCAAGCTTTCAATTTTCATCAATCGTTAAAGAAATCCTAAGAAATCAGTTCAATTCTATGTAATAAATCTGAAAAATTTCGTCAATTATTGCGTTTTGCGATCTAGGTTTTTGAATTGCGTTTTACGATCTGGGTTTTCGAATCGTGTTTTACGACCTTGGTTTTAAAATTATGTTTTATGATCTGGAGTTTTCCATTGTGAATTGCGTTTTATGGTCTAGTTTTATCATTATGAATTGCGTTTTACGTTCTAGGTTTTACCATTTTGAATTGCGTTTTACGATCTAGGTTTCGAATTGCGTTTTACGATCTAGCTTTTACCATTGGTAATTGTGTTTTCGGACCTGAGTTTTCGAATTGTGTTTTATAATATGGGTTTTACCATTTTGAATTGCATTTTACAGCTGGGTTCTACAAATGCGTTTTACGATCTGAGTTTTCGAAAAAATATTCTAAAGTATAACATCTATATACTCGTTTTAAAGATAAAACGCTCGTTTTTATAGTGCAATTTTGATACCAAAAATAATATCGTATGAAAGAGTGATTAACGTTTTAAAAACGAGGAAAATCAGAGGAAATAGAAAATATTCTCTTGGATGGACTATCATGCTCTTACACAAACCCATACTCCTCTTATCTTTTTTCTATTCCACTCATTTAATCTTGGCCCATTTATTTTAAATTTAATGCATAAGATTGTTTTTATCATTCTTACCTAAAAAATCTTTCCATTTATTTTAAATTTACACTTACCCAAATATATTTAAAAAATAACCTATAATTTTACAAAAACGATATACTTTTTTTCTATCACTACATAAATAATTACATTAAATATTCCGCACAATTGTATAACTCATGGATAATAAACTAGTGAGATAAAAAAAAAAATAATGGCAAACTAATCTACTCTTAACTAGTAATTGTTACTATACACGTAGTTTATAAGATTTGAACCCTACACCTGTTAGATAGTAGGAAAACACCTTTGTTGGTATAAAGCCTTGATTGAATACACACAAAAGATAAAGATTGCAGGAACTCTCGATATTTTATTGATGTGAAAATGTGATAATACGAGCAATACATGAAGAACTATAAATACTAGAAAAACAATGAGAAAATCTCAACAACTACTGACTACATCAGACTGCCAACGGCTTTATTGCAAATAACGAAATATGCATAATAATAGGAACATGCAGAGACTGAAGCAAAACCAAGAGAGAGAGAGTTCCATGCACATGATTTGAATCATTCTTTAACATCCTCCCGTGATTCAAATTTTTCGACATTCAGCAGTGACCTGAAGTTCTCAAATTTCTCTCTAGTGAGAGCCTTAGTAAACACATCTGCTAACTGACTGAGAGTACTACAATACTTCAAGCTGACTTGTTTCTGCATAATCATTTCCCTGATAAAATGATACTTCAATTCAATGTGTTTAGACCTGTTATGCATTACTGGATTTTTTGAAAGGTTAATGGCCGACTTATTGTCACAATAAATCACTGTTGGGTCAGTTTGCTGCAAACCAAGATCTTCCAAAATTCGTCTTAATCATATGGCTTCACATGTAGCTCCAGTGGGTGGCTGAGATGTACTCAGCCTCAGTACTTGAAAGTGCCACGGTGTGCTGTTTCTTTGAACACCATGCAACCGCACCATTACCAAGCGTGAAAACATAAGTTAAGAGACTTTTCCTATCATCTGGACAACTGGCCCAATCACTGTCACAATATCCAACCAGAGCTATTTCTTGCGCTTTCTTGTACCAAATACCAAAATTCTTCGTTCCTGCAACGTATTTGATAATTCTTTTTGCAACACCAAGATGAAGCTTTGATGGCTGATGCATTTACCTTGACACTAAGTTTACTACATAAGCTAGATCAGGACGGGTATGTGTAAGATAAATTAGGCCACCCACTAGACGTCTGTACATCTCACCATCAACTTTGTCTGCACCATCTTTCAGTTGAAGTTTTTCATTGTAGTTGACTGGAGTATCTTCAGTGTTGCAATTGCTCATTCCAAATCGAGACAATAGATTGGCAGCATATTTTCCTTGATAAACAAAGATCCCCTCTATGGTTTGTTTAACTTCCAGACCAAGGAAGTATTTTAAGCTACCCATGTCAGTCATTTCAAAGGTGGACTTCATGCCTTGCTTGAATTCTGTGACCATTTCATTACAAGAAGACGTGCAAATGATATCATCAACATAAAGGCAAACATAAAGTATACCTTTTTCATTTACTTTTACGTACAAGGTAGGTTCACTGTAGCTTCTTTTGAACCCATGACTGAGGAAGTAAGTATCAATCTTTTCATACCAGGCACGAGGTGCCTGTTTCAACCCATACAGAGCCTTCTTCAGTTTATACACCATATGTTCTTTACCCTCTACCTCAAAACCTTCTGGCTGCTCAACGTATATATCTTCCATCAGTTCTCCATTAAGAAAAGCTGACTTAACATCAAGTTGATGCACATGCCAGCCTCGTTGAGCAGCTATAGCCAGGATAATTCGTATGGTCTCGAACCGTGCTACTGGTGCAAACGTCTCCTGGTAATCAATACCATGTTGTTGAGAGTAGCCCTTGGCTACTAGTCGGGCTTTGTGTCTTTGGATTTCACCTCGTTGACCAAACTTAGTCTTGAATAACCATTTGACACCCACAATATTTTTGTCAGGAGGAGGAAGAACTAGTTGCCAAGTATCATTCTTTTCAATAGAAGCAATCTCCTCCTTCATGGCTTGAAGCCATTTATAATTGTTGCAAGCTTCTTTATAAGTAGATGGATCAGCAGTGTGAAGAGCAAATTGACAAGTAGTAGAAAGATCATCATCAGACAATTCTGCACCAGTGTAGTAGTCTTTAAGCCATACTGGGGGTTTTGATACACGCCTGGAGGGACCAGCTTCGGTGTGATGTGGGCCATTGGTAGGATTAGGTTCGAGGCTATGCGTGTTTTGAGTTAGTGGTGGAGTGTCTTGAGGGGAAGGAGGTGTACTTTGGGTAGGTTGTGGATCAGATGAGGGAGTAGGTGTATTGGTTGTGGTGAAAGTATCATTGGTTGGGAAAGGGTCTCCAAAAGAGTTGTCACTATCACCTGTGTCCTGCACATTACTTGTACCTTCAATTGACCATTCCCACTTTTGATTCTCGAGAAACTGAACATCACTTGTGCTTTTGAGTAGAAACTTTTTTGTCTTTGGATTATAAAGTTTGTATGCATAACCAGGTGAAGTGTATCCAATGAAGATTTGCTTTTCTGACCTCTGGTCCAATTTTTGTTTGTGATGTGTAGGAGTTATGCCATAAGCTATGCAACCAAAGGCTCTCATGTGTCCCACAGTGGGTTTTTTACCACTCCATGCATGCAAAGGTGTTTGCTTTACCAATGCTTTAGTGGGTGATCGATTCATGGTATAGACAGCAGTAGATACGGCTTCGGCCCAAAAACACTTAGGTACCTGTTTTTCAAACAACATGCTTCGAGCAAGCCCCATAATTGTACGATTTTTACGTTCAACTACCCCATTATGCTGAGGCGTATATGGGGCAGTTAATTCACGCTTGATACCAGCTTCACTGCAAAAAGAGTTGAACTCGTGTGAACAGAACTCCCCACCATGATCAGACCTAAGAACCTTTATACATCTCCTACTTTCTTTTTCCACCATAGCTTTAAAAATCTTGAACTTGGCAAAAGCCTCTGACTTGTTTGTGAGAAAGTAAACCCAAGACATACGAGTGAAGTCATCAACAAATAATAAATAATACCAACTGTTACCTAGACTTGAGACTTGCATGGGTCCACATACATCAGTATGGACAAGTTCCAGCCTTCGTTTAGCTCGCCATGATGTTGACTTAAAGGACCCTCTAGCTTGCTTTCCCATAATACATGCTTCACATTTCAGCGAGGTGGATATTTTGGGCAGACCCACAACCATTCCAAAATCATGCAATTGTTTAAGAGCTTCAAGGTGTATATGACCATCCTAAGGTGCCATTTGTGAGTTTCCAATTCTTGCTTAGTTGGTGTGGAATTTGAAACAGTTACTAAGCAGGTAGTGTTGAGAATAAACATATTGTTTCTGGCCACTTGAACCTCTAAGAGAACTTTTCCTGTCTCTTTGCTTTTTACCATACATTTATCATCATCAAAGAGTATAGCATACCCTTTTCTCATTAATTGACCAACACTTAGCAGATTATACTCTAATTGTGGAGCATAATAGACATCATCCAATAGTTTGAATGATGTAGAGCTAGTGTAAACTTTAATGGTTCCTTTTCCTTTGACTGCCACCTTCTTTTTATCACCAAGTATTACATCCAAAGTGAATGTATCATCAAAACTTACAAAACTATTTCGAGATCCAATCATATGATTGGAACATCCAGAATCTATAAACCAGAGATGATTAAGTTTACCAGAGTGTGAGCCAGTCACCATTAGAGCCATCGGTTTGGTTGATTCGGGAACGAATGCCATGAGTAAGTGTTGTGCTTCAGATTCGGCAGCAGCAGGTTCACTAGTTTCTTCATCCTCTGCAACATTAACTTGTGGTTCTTCATTATACCAGCAATCTTTTTGAAGATGCCTGAATTTTTTGCATATGTAGCATTGTGGCACTTTGCTACGGTCCATCCCAGATCCAGGTCTACCACGTCCTCTTCCTCTGAACGATGTACGCCCTCGGCCACGTCGACGAGTGGATTTGTTGTTGTCTTGAAACACTTGGAGGGCCTTCTCATCAGTGAGTTCAGCCGGCTTGACTGGACTCACAATAGTCCTCCCGTTCAGCCTTTCTTCTTGGGATTGAAGCATCCCCATAAGCTTCACTGGCTTGATAGTGGATAGATCCAGAGCGACTTCAATGGATGGGATCACATAATCAAATTTTGGTGATAGGCTTCGAAGGATCTTCTCAACAACCTTTTGATCGGACACTTTTTCTCCAAATGCTCTTTGTAGACTTATATTGGCAGTAACACGAGAGAAGTATTCCCCCACGACTTCATCATCCTTCATATTGAAATTTTCGAACTCTCGCCGGAGACTTTGAAGCTTAACTGCCTGGACTTGAGAATCACCCTGGAATTCCATACGAAGAGTTTCCCAGGTGTCCTTAGCAGATTTAGCAGCTACAATACGGGAGAATAGTTGGTCATCAACACCACGCTGAATAATAGCCATTGCTTGAGCATCTTTCTTCTTAGCCTCGCGATGTTGATCATCTCCGTTACTTGTAGCAGTAATACCAAGATAAACAACATCCCACAATTCACATGATCGTAGGATAGTTTTCATTCTTAAGCTCCAATGTTCGTACCCCTCACCTTTGAATAGGGGAACGAATGGAGCACTCTTAGTTGTTTATGGTTGTTCGTAATGTGAAGCAATGGAAAACCACTAGGCCAAACTGCCGAAATTCTTGGTGGTAAGCACTCTTAGTTGTTTATGGTTGTTCGTACATTTTTTTTTTTGTATTTCAATTAACATACTCATTAACTTTGGTCCGGTTTACTCTTTTTCAGTTAGTAGGTCTACGTTGAAGCGCTTTTGTCGGGAGCATGGGATATCCAGTTGGCCCGTGCCAAAGCATAGCAAAAGAAGCGATTTAGTTCCTGACCCGAATCTGTCACAAGAATTATGGTTAGAGAAACAATTGCAACAGTCTTCAACGCGGAGTGTGAACCATATTTCAGAAACGGGGTTGTTGACGGTGAAGGCGAGTTTTAAAGGTGATATGATAAAGTTCCCATTTTGTGTTTCATCCGGGTTGGTGGAACTGGAAAAGGAAGTGGCAGAAAGGGTGGATGCAAAGGGTCAAAGGCTTAGTATAAAATACGAGGACGAAGAGAAAGATCTGGTGCTCATTACCTGCGACACTGACTTGGAGTTTTTGGCTAGTAAGACCGCGATCAAATTATTCGTCCACCTGGCTGATGATAATCGATTAGCATTTAAAAGATCACAAAGTGAGTAAAGTAGATCGGTCCAGTGCACGGCTCCACAACTGGATTGGGTAAATCATAGCTTGCGCTGGGCTGGATTCAAGAGTGTATGACAAAAGCCGGTGGAAGCAAGATTCAAACCTGAGACCTTTGCTAGAGGGAATCAGATGCATACCACTCCACCATCCTTATTGTTGTTTTTATAGTATGAAGTGAAAGAAGAGTGTTTTTAATATGAAGTCAAAGAAGAAAGTAGGTCCTCAATGTTTTATTTGTAACATGGAAGTCATATAAGAAAGTAAATACGAATCTCAAAAGGTGATTTTATTAACAAAGAGAAGATAAATGATATTTATTGTTTGTCCAACATGATTATTAATCGGTCTTCGGATTTTGTTCGTCATATCCCATTAGATGAATAGATGATCTTATGAATCATTAACTTCTCTTTTAAGGAGTTTCTTTCTTATTTGCTTGAAACCAAATGTGATACTCTTACATGTCTTGCCTTATTGTAATGGTATTCCATTAGCTCATCATTTCTCAAGTGGATCAAGCATTTCTTGATAGCGTCTTTAAATTGCATGGCTCTTCAATGACCAAAGTCTCAGACAGAGATGCTATTTTTTAAAGCAATTTCTGGAAAGAATTCATACAACTTCAGGGGGTGCAGCTAGCTTGTTTTACTTCGTACCATCCTCAAAGTGATGGACAAACTGAAGTTCTGAAACGCTGCCTTGAAACTTACTTAAGGTGTAAATGTATGCAGACCCCTACTAAGTGGTTAAAATGGTTGAACTTGGCTGAATGGTGGTATAAGACTAGTGGGTATGGGGGCCGGCTGAGGCCCGGCGCCGGTCCCCCACACCACCCCCCATAGGGTCGGCTCGGCAAGTTCGACTCCCACCAGCCGGTGTAGCCGTGCCTCTCTCCTCTCTCTTAACACACACACATCTATACATACATACATATATATAAAGGGGTTCATCCCCCACCCCCTAGGTCCATCCCCTCCAAGCCGAGCCTACGTGGCGCTGACGTGGCGGCCCATCCCCTTGGGGATGAGGCTCTCCATACCCACTAGTCTAATACTACCTATCATTCTGCCATCAAGGTCAGTCCTTTTGAAGCATTATATGGTTTTCCTCCGCTTTTTCATTTCCCTACATTTTATATGATACTGCTGCCGAGGTTGTGGAAGTCTTACATAGGGACAAAGAGACCATGATAGTTCATCTAAAGCAAACTTTGGCGCAAGCTCGAAATCGAATGAAACAATATGCTGACAACCATAGAAGTGAAAATCTTTACAGTTGGTGATTGCGTTTATCTAAAGGTCTAAGACTGCAGCCTTATGTGCAGTCTTCAATTGGGGGTCCCAAGTATTCAAAGCTTTGTCCAAAGTATTTTAGACCCTATTTGATCTTTAGAAAAGATTGGAAAAGTTGCCTATAAAGTGGACCTATGATCGATGCATTTTAGGTGTACACTATTGTATAAGAACTATTCGGTGACACAAAGAGTGATGGGAGAGTCGTGGGAGTGACGTAGGGATCGCCGAGGGGGTATCAAAATGGCATAGATTATTGAGATGCAAAACCTTATTAATGGTGTTTTGTTTTCGAATGGTAATGATTGGTGGGCTTGGTCTCTGCTGGGGATAGCGGGGTTAGGCTGGAGGGTGTGGGGGCTTCATCGCCGCCACGTCATCATGTATAGCGTCCATATGGGCTCCATCACCACACCCTCCAAGTGAAGAGGAGGGCGCCATTGATGGGGCTCCATCATGGTAAAGCCCTTTAACGCCAAAGTTTAAGCATTCAGGTGGGGCCCACTAGTTTTAAACCAATCAAATGTTTTTTTTATTTATTATTTTGTTTAATAGGGGCTCCATAGGTAAGGTGGATCTTAGGTGGACTTGATAAAGCCCCATAGGGCTCCAACCACACCTCATAGCCTTAGGGAGTGTATCGATGAATTTATGCTTCCTAGTGCTTCGAGGAAAACTAATTGGTTTTCTTATCTGTCTCGGAAAATAAATATTTGTGGGTGGGAAAACGTCTGCCAACTCGGATGAATCTAGCTACTAAAGGGATTGATATTCCGTCTACTATATGCCGATTAATGGATTGGAATCCGCCTTTCATGTTTTTGGTGAGTGTGCCTCGGTTAAGAAGATTTGGAATTTGGTTGAATGGTGGTTAGAAGTGAAGTTGTCGGTCTTGCGCTTCTCTTCTGATCTCTTGGAGTGGATTAAGTGTGCCAAAGAAAAAAATAGTGGTCACGGTAAAATGATACAATTCTTGAAGAAATGCTCTAAGTTTGCGGTGTTGTTTGATGAGGTCACTCCAGAGCTTTAGATATTTAGATATGGCTTTTACTGTGAACCACTCAAGCTTTATCACCTATGGAACTCTGAAATTATTTCTTTTTATCTGAACCGGTCCAGTATGCTGTAAACTGAACCCTTTACTTATTATCAACTAATGGGATTTTGGACTCACTTGAGTAAATGAGTCTGTACTCTGTGTAGTGAACAACTATGGAGACATGGGGCACGCCTCTTCCAACATGTTTATAGTTAAAAAAAGTACCTTTGGTTAACAAATTTTAAATTCTTTTATACATATATGCTATGCAGTAATATTAATAACAGAATAACATTATATCAGTTGTAGTTCGATGAACTTTATATTTTGGTAATCTTTAATAGAAAATATTTTTATAATCTTTAATAAAAACGTAGAGATAAATGCAATATTAATAACAGAATAACATTATATCAGTTACAGTTCGGTGAACTTTATATTTTTAATAAAAATGTAGAGATAAGCATTTATAAAAATATGAACTTTTTTCCCCTTAAATTTTATAAAATCTAAATCTTATTCTTGTTTTTTGCACGTTTTATAAAATTTCGAATATATGGTTGCGATATGTTTGTTTTTAGAGTAAAAAGTCATTTTAGTCTCTGAGGTTTGGATCATTTTGTCACTTTAGTCTAAAAGTTTCATTTATCGCATGTGGGTTCAAAAAGTTTTTGACATTGTCGTTTTAGTCCAACTAACTTAACCCCGTCTTTTGTTTTTGTTAAATGAGGGACAAAGGTGTCTTTTGAGTTTATTAAGACAGAAAAATTTAAATATTAAAATAAAACTAAAAATAATGAAATCTATACATATAATAAAGTAAACCAATGTGTGACACGTGTCATTCATTGGATGCACCTATTTTTGGGTTTTCCCGCCTTTCTTTCATATTTATTTTCTAATAATTTATCTTCTAATTTGTAGATAATATTAAATAGAAAAATGTTTATCTGATAATTATAACCCTTTTATTGAAATTTGAAAAGGGTTTCACGCTTTTTTGGATTTTATTAAAATTCATGACTACATTATATAATTATAAGTTTGAATATATATATATATATATATATATGTCAAAATTAAAAATTATTCTTCAAAAATTCAGTAACATCCATACTCTATATATACATTTAGAAAAATGTTAATAATTGCAAATAATACTAAATAGAAAAATGTTAATTGAATACAAAAAAAATATAGGATATCATCAAATGTATATCGATTACTTAAATGAGTATACACATGCATGGGCGGTGATAAGGGTGTGCGGGGAGGACCACCGAACAGGGTCTGTGATTTCGAGGGGCACGTGTTTTTTATAAAAAAAAAAAAAAAAAAAACCTGATATCTATGTTAAAAAAACCCAAAACCCCAATAAGTCTATAAGTTGTTTCAAAAAACATAACCAAACATGCTCTTACTGAGCCCAATACCCATTTTATTTTAAAATTAAATAATAATATTAAAACATTACGAAAGAACATATTTTTTCGAGCTCAAACAGGGTACATGAATTCTTACAGACAACTTTGTACACATGTATGAGATTTTTTTACTATTATTATTAGTTTCATTATTTATCAAATATATATAAATGTCTCCGTCTTTGATTTGCATTTACAAGAAATATTTTATTATATAGTTTAAATTGTTTAACCCGTGTAACATACGGGGAACTAACCTAGTATATAATATAATATATACATCACGTTATTAGTTTTTATCACAAGTTTGTTCAGGTTGGTGATCAACAATGACCCGTGACTAAAAATAAGTTTTTTTTTTTTAATTATTACTTCTCCATTAACAAGCAAAAATTCAGGATTCGGTTGAACTGAAAACAATCCGACACCACAAATCAATGACCTTCAACCACGGACGTATTCATATACAATTTATGGGTAATCCGTCAATGAAGGTTCACAAATCAAATATTTACTTTAAAGCTAAATAATTTCAATGGATATATCAGTTCGAACGATAATGCACTAAAAGCTTTCTTGGTTTATATTAAAAAACTGGTTATAGGTGTGTAACTATAGAATTTCAAAACACTTAAGTTTAAAAATAACTAGGATTGCGACCCGCCGTAATGTGGCGGGGTTTTTTTATTATAACTAAGTCGATCTAGGACCCGCACGTTATGTTAAACCTGTCAAACGGGGAAAAAATAGACGATGTAAAAACGTTCACCCACACACGCACGTTGCATCATGTTAACTCGCAAAATTTAGAACGAAACGTAAAAACGTTAAACCAAAGACGCACGTTGCAATGTGTTAAGTCACAAAATTTAGAACCAAGCCTAAAGCGAAAAATTTACGGAAAATGAAAACTATAAAGGACCAAAGTTGAAAGTAAAAAAAAGTTATGAGGATAGATTGTAAAAGATAAAAAGTTTTGGGTTAAAAGTAAAAAAACAAATAGTTTTGGGTTAAAAGTAATTTATGAAATACTTTTGGGTGAAAAGTAAAAAAATCATTTTTTTTGGAAAACCCCCAAAGCCAACGTTACGACAACCATATGCATAACCATTTTATTTTTGAAAAACCCCCAAAGCACACCCCGCGTTGCGGCGGGGCGTAAAATGATGTCAAATAGTACTAATGTCACACAACCGTCATCGACCACAAACACTGACTCGACCTAGGATATACGTGGTGCGACGAACTTGTCAAACATGGAAAAATAGAGGTAAAAACGTTGAACCACACATGCACGTTGCGTCATATTAACTCGAAAAATTTAGAACTATACGTAAAACGAAAATTTGCGAAAGATGAAAAGTATAAGTGACAAAAGTTGTGAAGTTAAATTGCAAATAATGAAAAGTTTTGGGTTAAAGTTAAAAAACAAATTATGTAGGGTTAAAATTGCAAAAGGTAAAAACCTTTGGGTTAAAAGTAAAAATCAACTTTTTTTTTTTGAAAAATATCCAGAGCACAATGTACAACTCATGATGCACGTATAACTTGCTAATTTATATATGGAATAATAACATTTTCTAATAATTTTATTTTTAAGAGTAAACTGCCATTTTGGTCCCTGTGGTTTGGTCACTTTTGTCACTTTAGTCCAAATTTGAAACCTTTTATATCTGGGTCCCTGTGGTTGCATTTTTGTTGCCATTTTGGTCCAAAAATCAAATCAGGTCAGATTTCTCAAAAAAAAAACCTGCTATTTTGTCCTTTTCTGAAAGGCATTTTAGTCATTTTGCCTACCCAACTACCCACCCACCCCCACCCTACCCCCACCCCTCTCTCATTTTCTTCTTTCCCCCTCCTCTGCATTCTTCATTCATCTCCTTCCTCTGCAATCTTCATTCTTGAAGAAACCTAATCTACATCACCTCCGCCTCTCACCGCCGTCAACCGTCTCCACCCTTCATCCTCTTACCTTTCTCCTCCACCACCACAAATCTTCATCCTCTTACCTTTCTCCTCCACCTTCAGCCATCGCACATGCCGCCGTTACATCTCCTCCGCCATCACCGTCCTCCTCCTCACCGCCGCCATCTACTTCCTCTGTTTAGGTTTTGTTTTTTTTTGTTTCATCTACGGTTTCAGTTTTTAGGGTTTTTTTATTTTGGTAGATAGTTTTATTAATTGATGCTGTTAGTGTTTGTGCTTACAATTTTTATGTTGTTTTGAAGTTAATTTGGTACTAGAGACTGATTTTTGTGTAAATTGATCTTGATCTTGATCTGGCAATTCCAATTCAGAGGTATCTTCAACATTGATGATAGTGATGGCGGAGCTGGAGGCAGCAATTCAGCGGCAACGCCGCACCGATGGCCGACAAGCTTTTCCGGTAAATCCCCACCTCCTCACACATAACTTTTCCCCTGTTTCATTTATTTTTCTGATGATTGAAGATGATGGTTGTCACACCCCAACCGATGGCGGAAACATCGGGATGAGACGAAATAGATTGCAAGAGACATCATAACACTACGTGACAATAATAATTAAATTCCATTTCATATTAAGTCTATATTGTCGTACAAGAATCCAAAAAAAAATCAGCATTGTTTCAAAAATAACATAACATCCAATAATCAAAATTAATCTAGGTGTGTATCTAAGTCCACCTAAATTGTATTTCTTCATAGCATCAACTCATCCTTGAACCAGTAACATATATTAAAATATATCAACAAAAAAAATGTTGGCGAGTATAAAAGTTTGTTTACAATATAATAGTATAAAAGTTTCAAGTCTCATTTCCAACATGAATCACAATTTGCAAGTTTAACAGTATGCCGAAAAGGTGTACTCATATGTTCAAACCCGAGTTTTCAACACGTTAAAATAGCCTATCCCAATAGTTTCGCGGGAGGTAAAATAGTTTAAACAAACTTGTATACTCGCCAACATTTTTTTGTTGATATATTTTAATACATGTTACAGGTTGAAGGATGAGTTGATGCTATGAAGAAATACAATTTAGGTGGACTTAGATACACACCTAGATTAATTTTGATTATTGGATGTTATGTTATTTTTGAAACAATGTTGATTTTTATTTTGGATTCTTGTATGACAATATAGAGTTGATATGAAATGGAATTTAATTATTATTGTCACGTAGTGTTATGATGTCTCTTGCAATCTATTTCGTCTCATCCCGATGTTTCTGCCATCGGTTGGGGTGTGACAATGGTGATTTTCGTTGTTGAAGACGATGATGATTATGTCGATGATGGTGATTTCTGTTGTTGAAGAAGACGAACAAGATGGTTGCAGGTTTAACGGAGGTGATGATCTGCAGATAGAGAGAGAGAGACAAGGTTTTTTTTAAAAGACCATTTTGCCCCTGAGCAAAATGACAAAATAGCAGGGGTTTTTTTTGAGAAATTTGACCTGGTTTGATTTTTGGGCCAAAATGGCAACAAAAATGAAACCACAGGGACCCAGATGTAAAAAGTTTCAAATTTGGACTAAAGTGGCAAAAGTGACCAAACCTCAGGGACCAAAATGGCAGTTTACTCTATTTTTAAATATAGTTTTCATATACACTTTTACATTGTCAACCAGTTATATAATTTACACCGGGAGAGTATCAAATATGAAGTACAGTTTGGGTATGAAGGGTACGAAGGAATGTGGTTGTGACATGTGGTAAATTTAAAAACAAATGGGAAGGGTATTATGGTCAATCTCATATAACCTTCTTCCTTTCTCTTTGGGTTATTGGATTTTATCACCTCCCAACTATTGGCTATTGGCCGCTGCCACCCTCAATTATCACTTTGACGCCCGTCATCCCCAACTTAACACTTAGCATGTTCTATCATCACATCGTTAACTGATCACTAACTTTTCATCATTTTACTATACTTTTGGGGGCGTCATAGGGATCTTACGAAGGTTTCAGGGATCTTAGGACACCCCAAACGTATACTAACAGGATTAAAAGTTAGTAATCAGTTAACGACGTGGTGACAGAACACAGTAAGTGTTAAGTTGGGGGTGGCTGACGTCAAAGTGATAGTTGGGGGTGACAGCGGCCAATAGCCAATAGTTAGAGGTGATAAAATCCAATAACCCTTTCTCTTTTCCTACATCTTCAAAACCCATCATTTTTAAAATCTCATTTTCTTTATTTTTTTCTCTCTATCATCACTAAATCATATTGTGATTTTCTACATCAATCAATGATTCAAACACTCAATCAACATATTCTTCAACTTTTTTTTTTTTGAAGAAACTCAGTTCAATTTTACACAATTTCTCTTTTTTTTTTGTTTTTTTTAAGTGAATCAATCGATTTATTCGTTAATGTTTCAAGCTTTCAATTTTCGTCAATCGTTAAAGAAATCCTAAGAAATCAGTTCAATTCTATGTAATAAATCTGAAAAATTTCGTCAATTATTGCGTTTTGCGATCTAGGTTTTTGAATTGCGTTTTACGATCTGGGTTTTCAAATCGTGTTTTACGACCTTGGTTTTCAAATTATGTTTTATGATCTGGAGTTTTCCATTGTGAATTGCGTTTTATGGTCTAGTTTTATCATTATGAATTGCGTTTTACGTTCTAGGTTTTACCATTTTGAATTGCGTTTTACGATCTGGGTTTCGAATTGCGTTTTACGATTTAGCTTTTACCATTGGTAATTGTGTTTTCCGACCTGAGTTTTCGAATTGTGTTTTATAATATGGGTTTTACCATTTTGAATTGCATTTTACAGCTGGGTTTTATCAATGCGTTTTACGATCTGAGTTTTCGAAAAAAATATTCTAAAGTATAACATCTATATACTCGTTTTAAAGATAAAACGCTCGTTTTTATAGTGCAATTTTGATACCAAAAATAATATCGTATGAAAGAGTGATTAACGTTTTAAAAACGAGGAAAATCAGAGGAAATAGAAAATATTCTCTTGGATGGACTATCATGCTCTTACACAAACCCATACTCCTCTTATCTTTTTTCTATTCCACTCATTTAATCTTGGCCATTTATTTTAAATTTAATGCATAAGATTGTTTTTATCATTCTTACCTAAAAAATCTTTCCATTTATTTTAAATTTACACTTACCCAAATATATTTAAAAAATAACCTATAATTTTACAAAAACGATATATTTTTTTTCTATCACTACATAAATAATTACATTAAATATTCCGCACAATTGTATAACTCATGGATAATAAACTAGTGAGATAAAAAAATAATGGCAAACTAATCTACTCCTAACTAGTAAGTGTTACTATACACGTAGTTTATAAGATTTGAACCGTACACCTGTTAGATAGTAGGAAAACACCTTTGTTGGTATAAAGCCTTGATTGAATACACACAAAAGATACAAATTGCAGGAACTCTCGATATTTTATTAATGTGAAAATGTGATAATACGAGCAATACATGAAGAACTATAAATACTAGAAAAACAACGAGAAAATCTCAACAACTACTGACTACATCAGACTGCCAACGGCTTTATTGAAAATAACGAAATATGCATAATAATAGGAACATGCAGAGACTGAATCAAAACCAAGAGAGAGAGAGTTCCATGCACGTGATTTGAATCATTCTTTAACATCCTCCCGTGATTCAAATTTTTCGACATTCAGCAGTGACCTGAAGTTCTCAAATTTCTCTCTAGTGGGAGCCTTAGTAAACACATCTGTTAACTGACTGAGAGTACTACAATACTTCAAGCTGACTTGTTTCTGCATAATCATTTCCCTGATAAAATGATACTTCAATTCAATGTGTTTGGACCTGTTATGCATTACTGGATTTTTTGAAAGGTTAATGGCCGACTTATTGTCACAATAAATCACTGTTGGGTCAGTTTGCTGCAAACCAAGATCTTCCAAAATTCGTCTTAATCATATGGCTTCACATGTAGCTCCAGTGGCTGAGATGTACTCAGCCTCAGTACTTGAAAGTGCCATGGTGTGCTGTTTCTTTGAACACCATGCAACCGCACCATTACCAAGCGTGAAAACATAAGTTAAGAGACTTTTCCTATCATCTGGACAACTGGCCCAATCACTGTCACAATATCCAACCAGAGCTATTTCTTGCACTTTCTTGTACCAAATACCAAAATTCTTCGTTCCTGCAACATATTTGATAATTCTTTTTGCAGCACCAAGATGAAGCTTTGATGGCTGATGCATGTACCTTGACACTAAGTTTACTGCATAAGCTAGATCAGGACGGGTATGTGTAAGATAAACTAGGCCACCCACTAGACTTCTGTACATCTCACCATCAACTTTGTCCGCACCATCTTTCAGTTGAAGTTTTTCATTGTAGTTGACCGGAGTATCTTCAGTGTTGCAATTGCTCATTCCAAATCGAGACAATAGACTGGCAACATATTTTCCTTGATAAACAAAGATCCCCTCTGTGGTTTGTTTAACTTCCAGACCAAGGAAGTATTTTAAGCTACCCATGTCAGTCATTTCAAAGGTGGACTTCATGCCTTGCTTGAATTCTGTGACCATTTCATTACAAGAAGACGTGCAAATGATATCATCAACATAAAGGCAAACATAAAGTATACCTTTTTCATTTACTTTCACGTACAAGGTAGGTTCACTGTAGCTTCTTTTGAACCCATGACTGAGGAAGTAAGTATCAATCTTTTCATACCAGGCACGAGGTGCCTGTTTCAACCCATACAGAGCCTTCTTCAGTTTATACACCATATGTTCTTTACCCTCTACCTCAAAACCTTCTGGCTGCTCAACGTATATATCTTCCATCAGTTCTCCATTAAGAAAAGCTGACTTGACATCAAGTTGATGCACATGCCAGCCTCGTTGAGCAGCTATAGCTAGGATAATTCGTATGGTCTCGAACCGTGCTACTGGTACAAACGTCTCCTGGTAATCAATACCATGTTGTTGAGAGTAGCCCTTGGCTACTAGTCGGGCTTTGTGTCTTTGGATTTCACCTTGTGGACCAAACTTAGTCTTGAATAACCATTTGACACCCACAATATTTTTGTCAGGAGGAGGAAGAACTAGTTGCCAAGTATCATTCTTTTAAATAGAAGCAATCTCCTCCTTCATGGCTTGAAGCCATTTATAATTGTTGCAAGCTTCTTTATAAGTAGATGGATCAGCAGTGTGAAGAGCAAATTGACAAGTAGTAGAAAGATCATCATCAGACAATTCTGCACCAGTGTAGTAGTCTTTAAGCCATGCTGGGGGTTTTGAAACACGCCTGGAGGGACCAGCTTCGGTGTGACGTGGGCCATTGGTAGGATTAGGTTCGAGGCTATGTGTGTTTTGAGTTAGTGGTGGAGTGTCTTGAGGGGAAGGAGGTGTACTTTGGGTAGGTTGTGGATCAGATGAGGGAGTAGGTGTATTGGTTGTGGTGAAAGTATCATTGGTTGGGAAAGGGTCTCCAAAAGAGTTGTCACTATCACCTGTGTCCTGCACATTACTTGTACCTTCAATTGACCATTCCCACTTTTGATTCTCGAGAAACTGAACATCACTTGTGCTTTTGACTAGAAACTTTTTTGTCTTTGGATTATAAAGTTTGTATGCATAACCAGGTGAAGTGTATCCAATGAAGATTTGCTTTTATGACCTCTGGTCCAATTTTTGTTTGTGATGTGTAGGAGTTATGCCATAAGCTATGCAACCAAAGGCTCTCATGTGTCCCACAGTGGGTTTTTTACCACTCCATGCATGCAAAGGTGTTTGCTTTACCAATGCTTTAGTGGGTGATCGATTCATGGTATAGACAGCAGTAGATACGGCTTCGGCCCAAAAAACACTTAGGTACCTGTTTTTCAAACAACATACTTCGAGCAACCCCATAATTGTACGATTTTTACGTTCAACTACCCCATTATGCTGAGGCGTATATGGGGCAGTTAATTCACGCTTGATACCAGCTTCACTGCAAAAAGAGTTGAACTCGTGTGAACAGAACTCCCCACCACGATCAGACCTAAGAACCTTTATACATCTCCTACTTTCTTTTTCCACCATAGCTTTAAAAATATTGAACTTGGCAAAAGCCTCTGACTTATTTGTGAGAAAGTAAACCCAAGACATACGAGTGGAGTCATCAACAAATAATAAGTAATACCAACTGTTACCTAGACTTGAGACTTGCATGGGTCCACATACATCAGTATGGACAAGTTCCAGCCTTCGTTTAGCTCGCCATGATGTTGACTTATACAATACATGCTTCACATTTCAGCGAGGTGGATATTTTGGGCAGACCCACAACCACTCCAAAATCATGCAATTGTTTAAGAGCTTCAAGGTGGTATATGACCATACCTAAGGTGCCATTTGTGAGTTTCCAATTCTTGCTTAGTTGGTGTGGAATTTGAAACAGTTACTAAGCAGGTAGTGTTGAGAATAAACATATTGTTTCTGGCCACTTGAACCTCTAAGAGAACTTTTCCTGTCGCTTTGCATTTTACCATACATTTATCATCATCAAAGATTATAGCATACCCTTTTCTCATTAATTGACCAACACTTAGCAGATTATACTCTAATTGTGGAGCATAATAGACATCATCCAATAGTTTGAATGATGTAGAGCTAGTGTAAACTTTAATGGTTCCTTTTCCTTTGACTGCCACCTTCTTTTTATCACCAAGTATTACATCCAAAGTGAATGTATCATCAAAACTTACAAAACTATTTCGAGATCCAGCCATATGATTGGAACATCCAGAATCTATAAACCAGAGATGATTAAGTTTACCAGAGTGTGAGCCAGTCACCATTAGAGCCATCGGTTTGGTTGATTCGGGAACGAATGCCATGAGTAAGTGTTGTGCTTCAGATTCGGCAGCAGCAGGTTCACTAGTTTCTTCATCCTCTGCAACATTAACTTGTGGTTCTTCATTATACCAGCAATCTTTTTGAAGATGCCCGAATTTTTTGCATATGTAGCATTGTGGCACTTTGCTACGGTCCATCCCATATCCAGGTCTACCACGTCCTCTTCCTCTGAACGGTGTACGCCCTCGGCCACGTCCACGAGTGGATTTGTTGTCTTGAAACACTTGGAGGGCCTTCTCATCAGTGAGTTCAGCCCGCTTGACTGGACTCATGTCACACTCCGATTTCCACGTGTATCATCGGTGGGCCCGGTGGGGGATTACCGTGACGTAGTTGGCAACAATATAGTCAAACCACACAATATATAAATGCACAGCGGAAGCATAAAGATAGATATATTCCAACCATTAAATGTAATATCCAAGTATCACAAATAGTTGAATATAATCCACAGGGGATCAAAATAAAAATATAAATATTGTTCAACAGATATGGCATCCCAAGCTTGCGAAACTCTAACGATGCTTAAGGAGTGGCCAGCCTATTTCGTATAGAACCTGCATTTAATCTTTTGGGGAAAATACGTCAGTTTACACTGGTAAATACATTCAACTGACACTTTGTAAAATGTTTAATAAAAATTGATTTGAATGCACAAGGCACAAACTCTTTATAACTTGGGATAATTTATCAATCAAATCTTGTAAAAGAATTACATGTTCACTATGAGTTCGGTCGCCCGGGTCGTGCCGGGTTTAAGGTTAATAGACACGCCACAAAGCATAAAGCCGTGGCGGAAAAACCAACGATTATACCTTTATAATTATAGACACATTGTCGGGTGTACGCCTACACCCGCGTGTCGGGGTCGTGGCCATTTCGTAAAATGATGCCAAGGATATCCGGGACATGGTCATTAAGCTCCCAAAGGCGTAAAGCCAACAAAACCAATTTTTAAACGGGTCACATTGATAATACCCAACTACTAATGAGTTGGGGTCAATTGCCCGACCAAGCGGTATTTTAAATACCGTAACCCAAGTCCGTATAACGGAAAATAAGTTAAAAGTATTTACCTGAGCAAGTAATAATCCTTAATAAACAAATGCAAGTATCTTTTACCGGTCTCCTATTCTGGAACGAAGGTTTATAACAACCTATTAGAATCCTAGCGGGTCTTTAATTTAGCCTTAGCTTAGACCGATCAGTTTCAAAGGATATATACGGTTTAATCGTGTGAAAGGCGAAAATCGGGGATGGAATGTGGTTTGGACCCAACAAGTTTGAAGACTTGTTTTATATGGGTATAATAACCACACTCTGGATTTTGAAGTATAAACGATAAGGTTTGACCCGTTTCGGCTAGTTTATGTAAACTAGTTACATAAACCGAACCGCGCGCGCAAAAGGTGTATCGGGTAACCGTAAGAGTCCTACACAGGCTTCCTAAGTTAATATGCTCTAAAGAGGTTGTGGTATCAGTAGGATACCTTCCATAATGCCCGTAACGAGTTTAAGTCCAACATACGCCCCGTAGGGGTATTTTGGCCATTTTAAAGATTATAAAAGAGGTTTCCGAGTTCTACAGGGAATCTGAGTTTCCCGAATAGTTTATAAAGTCAAAAATACTTTACTTATTATTTCAAATCAGTAGCAACTGGAATCGGGTCAAAAGACCATGTAGAACTCAAGTTATGTTCGAAAGGGTATATTCGGTATTTACCGAACCGATGCCATAACCGCAGGTTATGAGCAGGTTAAAAATTATTAAAAATCTTTAAAAATATCAAAATATTATTTTACATCAGTGTGTAAAAGGTTTGGTGTCGAAATTCGGGTTTAGATAGGCTTTATGCTAATTGCGCCGTTTAATTACTAAAGTTTCCGTAATTGCGCTATTTAGCATAACTCCTATTCTAGACCTCGGATTGACGTGAAATTTTAGGGACATGCCTAGAAATCAGTAACTAAGGTTATTGTCCTTTCACATGTCCAAAATTCTCATTTTAAGGTAGAAAGGGCGTTATGGTCAACTTTTAGGCGTTTAACGGAAATGTGCTAAAGACTCGGACAAACAACGAACCAGTCACAGAGGGTTATACCATCAAGTAACCTGGTCCTAAGAGAGTCCTAAGGCATATCTAAATCATACCATAACGGGTCAGAACTGAAGTCAAAGCAAAAGTCAAAGTTTTGCGACTTTCGGTTCCGAACCGGGTCAAAACAGTAAATGGTCGGATCAAACAAGCTTAGACTAGTTAATATACTTATTATCATGTTATATGAGTGTTAAAACAGGTTACACGCCATCTACATTACTGATTATGCATAAAATCGCAAAATAGCATCCTGATGACTTTTTCTAAGCAAGTTTGACTCTACATTCGGACTAGTTAGAGTGGGAATCAGAGGGTGCCCTTTTAGGGGTTTAATGCCCACATGATTACCAACGTATAACTACCTTTACTTCGATTAATCACTGGACCATTTGTGATTTACCGTTAAGTCAATCGTTAATTACGATGGATTGACTTTTAAGCTATAACTAAGCAAAAACTAAACCACAAAGGGTTAAACACACTTACTGAAGTCCTATGCACGAAATGTGAAGCTTAGAGAGAGGTCTTGAGCTCCAGAAATGTTCCCAAGTGCAGATGGAAGATGTGAGGAAAATGGTTGCAACTTAGTGGCTTTATATAGTGATCAAAACTCCATGTTCCCTGATCACTAACATATGTCCCTATTGTCTAGGAGCCAATTAGGGGTCGTCCAAATATGAGGAAAATCGAATATAAGTCGGTTATTGCGTTTAAACAGCAAACAGCCCCGTTTTCAGTCGCTGGCACCCCCTTACGGACCGTAAGGGGGTGGCTTACGGTCCGTAAGCCTGCGATCAGGAGCAAAACGATTTCGTTCTTTCAAGTTTCGAAAGGGCAACTGATGTGTAATGATTTTGGCCATGTTTTATCAGTATGGGCCTCATACTTTTGGGTCTGAACAGTTATATACCCTACCACCTTGCCATGATTCCTTGTATCCCTTTGAAAGTGCCGAAAATGAAGGTTTACCGTGGAAATTCCCATAGGATCCTATCATGCAATGATTTTAATTATTGACAGCAATTACCGGACTGAAGTCACATTAGATGTTTAAGATATATATTAGGGTCTCGGGATTTATAAATGAGGTCGTTCAGAGGTATAAATTAACATGTCGACGTGTTTAAAACTCCTGCCATACATCTTTAACAAAAACCGGGTCTATGATGCTTTGTCGTAAGTGACACGTGTCATTTATCTATTGGACACAAATTTTCGAGGTGTTACATCCTCACCCCCTTAAAAGAAATCTCGACCTCGAGATTTATTGAAATAACTGAGGGTACTTTTCTTTCATCGTGGACTCTACCTCCCACGTATACTCGGGACCTCTACGGGCATCCCATTTTACCTTCACAATCGATATATACTTCCTGCGAAGTTTCTTAACCTGTCGATCCTCGATCGACACAGGTCTTTCAACGAACTTTAAGCTCTCGTCGATGTGTACATCTGTATGCGGCATAACCAGTGATTCATCAGCGAAACACTTCTTTAAGTGATCGATGTGAAACACATTGTGGATACCACTGAGCTCCTCCGGTAAGTTTAATTTGTAGGCAACCGATCCGACACGTTCAATTACCTCGAAAGGTCCAATATATCTCGGGCTCAACTTGCCTTTCTTACCGAATCGCAACACCCCCTTCCAGGGTGATACCTTAAGCAATACCTTGTCGCCTACTTCGAAATTGAAAGGCTTACGCTTCAATTCTGCGTAGCTCTTCTGCCTGTCTCGGGCAGCTTTCAATCGATCGCGAATTTGGACAATCTTGTCCGTTGTTTCAAATATTATATCAGGTCCTGTCATCTGGACATCTCCAACTTCTGCCCAACAAACTGGCGTTCTACATTTTCTACCATATAGGGCTTCAAAAGGTGCAGCCTTAATGCTTGTATGGTAGCTGTTGTTATAGGAGAACTCGACCAATGGTAGGTGGTTATCCCAACTGCCACCTAGGTCGATTGCACATGCACGAAGCATGTCTTCCAACGTTTGGATCGTACGCTCACTCTGTCCATCTGTCTGAGGGTGGTAAGCCGTACTGAAATTCAAACGTGTACCCAAAGATTGCTGGAAGCTTTTCCAAAAGTGTGACGTGTATCTGGTATCTCTATCTGAGATGATAGACACAGGCACGCCATGAAGGGCTACAATCTTGTCTACAAACAACTGGGCTAATATATCGGAGCTATGAGTCTCCTTTATGGGTAGGAAATGTGCTGACTTAGTCAGTCTATCAACTATTACCCATATTGTATCGTTTCCCTTCTTTGTCTTTGGCAACTTGGTGATGAAATCCATCGTCACCATTTCCCATTTCCACTCGGGAAGTTCAGGTTGTTGTAGCAAGCCTGACGGCTTTTGATGCTCAGCTTTCACTTGCGCACAAGTCAAGCACTTTGCTACGTAGGTGGCTATAGACTTCTTCAAGCCTATCCACCAAAAGTTTGCCTTCAAATCCTGGTACATTTTGTCAGCACCAGGATGAACGGAATATCGGGAACTGTGGGCTTCCTAAAGGATAACGTCACGAAGACCTCCATACACAGGAACCCATATCCTTCCATTCAATCTCAGAATTTCGTCTTTGCCATAAGATAACTGCTCTTCAGTTACCCCTAGCTTTTCGTTTGGATAGTTAGCTTCTAACACAGCTTCTTTCTGTGCAGCTAACAATCGTTCATTAAGACCGTTCTTGATTTCAATGCTCTTGGCATTGATCCTTATTGGTTTCACTCTTTCTTTTCTGCTCAAGGCATCTGCGACTACGTTGGCCTTGCCTGGATGGTATCTTATTTCACAGTCATAGTCGTCAGAGTTTCCATCCAACGTCGCTGCCTCATATTCAGATCCTTCTGATTGAACAGATGCTGAAGGCTCTTGTGATCAGAATAGATCACAAATTTAATGCCACAAAGGTAATGCCTCCAAAGCTTTAGTGCAAATATAACGGCACCCAACTCCAAGTCATGGGTGGTGTAGTTCTTTTCGTGCACTTTCAATTGTCGTGAAGCATAGGCAATCACCTTGCCCCTCTGCATAAGCACACAACCCATACCGGTGTGCGATGCATCACAATATACGACAAATTCTTCCGTTCCTTCTGGCAATGTCAACACTGGAGCATTGCTCAGCTTTTGCTTGAGGATGTCGAAAGCTTCTTGCTATTTAGGGCCCCAATTAAACTTTATATTCTTTCTAGTTAAGGAAGTTAGGGGTGCAGCAATTCTTGAGAAGTTTTCGATGAAGCGTCTGTAGTATCCTGCTAGACCTAGGAAACTGCGAATCTCCGTAGGTGTCTTCGGCTCCTGCCAATTCATGACGGCTTCAACCTTGGCAGGATCCACCTGGATACCACGCTCGCTGACTACATGTCCAAGGAATTGGACTTCTCGTAGCCAAAATTCACATTTAGAGAATTTGGCATAAAGCTTTTCTTGATGAAGCAATTTAAGAATACATCGAAGATGTTTCTCGTGGTCAGCTTGACTTTTTGAATAGATGAGGATGTCATCTATGAAGACAATGACAAATTTATCCAAATAAGGTTTACATACGCGATTCATGAGATCCATGAATGCGGCAGGTGCATTAGTGAGCCCAAAAGGCATCATTAGGAACTCGAAATGACCATAACGAGTTCTAAACGCAGTTTTGTGCACATCTTCGTCCTTGACCTTCAATTGATGGTACCCTGACCTTAGGTCAATCTTGGAAAAGTAGCTCTCTCCTTGCAACTGATCGAACAGTTCGTCGATCCTGGGCAAAGGATACCTATTCTTGATTGTAACTTTATTCAGCTCACGATAATCGATGCATAGACGCATCGAACCATCTTTCTTCTTGACGAACAGGATTGGTGCTCCCCAAGGAGATGAACTTGGTCTAACAAAACCCTTGGCCAGCAGATCATCTAGCTGCGTCCTCAATTCTTTCATTTCCGTGGGTGCCAATCTATAAGGTGCTCTCGCAATAGGCGCGGCTCCTGGAATGATGTCGATACTGAATTCCACTTGCCTGTCTGGTGGCAAACCAGGCAGTTCTTCTGGGAAAACTTCAGGATAATCAGAGATGATTGGAATGTCTTCAATCTTGGGTTTCTCTTCCCCAATAGTCACCTGAGCCATATAAATGACACATCCTTTCTTCAAACATCTGGATGCCTTTAGCATAGATACTTGTGCAGGTAATCCATGTCGAGTATCTCCCTGAATGGTAAGTGGTTCTCCAGACGGAGTCTTGATTACCACTTGTTTCTTGTTGCACACAATTTGGGCTTGGTTATGCGATAACCAATCCATACCCAACACTACATCGAAACCAGCGAGTTTAAAGGGTAATAGGGATAAAGGAAATGAGTGATTCCTAATGGATATAACACATCCATCTAAAACAGTCGAGACTGTTCCCATAGTCCCATCAGCTAGTTCTACTTCATATTTCACATTCAAGTTTTTAACAGGCAATCTTAATAACTCGCAGAACTTATCATCCACAAAGGATTTATCTGCTCCAGAATCAAATAACACTCTTGCGAATACATCATTGATAAGAAACGTACCGGTTATGACGTTGTCGTTCTGGATAGCCTCTTTAACATCCATCTGAAAGACCCTCGCATTGGTCTTTTTCCCTTCTTCAGCCTTCTTCACTATCTTCGGGCAGTTAGTCTTGATGTGCCCTTTCTCGTTGCAACTATAGCAAGTTGCATCCTTGAGTTTCTTGCACTCAAGAGTCCTATGCTCAGAGGACTTGCATATCCCACAGGCCTTAGGCTGTGATTTCTTTTCAAATCTGCACTTTCCGAAGTGGTGCTTCTGACAAACCTTGCACAAGGGCTTATCGCCCGACTGTCGGTCATTCTTCTTGTTCTCTGACCCTTTCTTGTGGTCACGATTCCCCCGGTGCTTCTTGTTAGACCTACGTGAATCATCATCTTCACGTTTCCTCTTCTCACTATCAGCATTTCTCAACGATCTCTGTCTCACTGCATCTAGTGTGAGAGACAGGGATATATCTGCCACGGATCTGAAGGTAGCAGGCCTAGAAGCCTTCACGCTAGCTTTTATCTCTGGGGCCAAACCCCCAATAAAACGCGCGATCCGTTTGGGTTCCGGTGTCACAAGGTACGGAACCAATCTCGACAGAGTGTTGAAACTTGTGAGATAAGCCTGGCAATCCAGGTTCTTCATGACCAACGATAAGAAGTCAGACTCTATCTTCTCAACCTCGTGCTGAGGGCAGTAGTTTTCCTTGATGAGAGAAATAAATTCCTCCCATGTCATGCTATAAAAAACAGCCTTCCCAGAGGCTTGAACCAAAGATCTCCACCACGCTAGGGCTTCCCCTTAAACGACTGGGATACAAACTTCACCACGTCTCTCTCAGCACAACCACTGATGTCCACAACAGTGTCCATTTCGTCTAACCAGGTCATACAATCCACCGCGCCCTTCTCTTTAGTAAAATCTCTGGGCTTGCAGCAGACAAAGTACTTATACGTGCAACCCTTGGCGCGAGGTGCGTCATCGACCACTTTCTTCTTAGGGTGGACGCTATTCTCATTGGATGAGGGTGGTTTGCTGTGAGATTTAGAGTGGGTTTTTGGCTTTGAGTGTGGTGTAGATAAGGTCCTGCTTCGAGACTCGCTGTACTCTTCGTATTGACGATCTAAGGCCGTCTTCACAGACAACGCTGTGAATTTGGGCGTTATCATTGTCATCCTCCTTTGATTGACTATTAACTCCACTTGGGTCAGCCATTGCAACTTGAATCTGCTACAAAAGATAATGACAAAGTTTTATTTAGGAGTTTATTATGGAATTGTCTTTTATGGCAATTCATTAACCATGGTAAACATAGACCATATTTGGTTAACTTGTTACTCACTTTTGTTTAGGATTTGAATATAACTTATCCTAATTACAAATAATATTGTTAGTGGCACATAAGCCTAGTCACAAGGACGTTTTTATATTATCAGCCAGGATTTCAGAGAATCAAGGCATGAAGGTTTGAACCGTAGTCCTTTTACCTTTTCTGACAGGGAGTCATAGACTACAGCTGCCTTTTGTTTTATATGACAATAAGTATGGCCCGTAGGCACTACATCACTAATGGATGTTTTAACCCAATGATTTATAACTCATAAATTTTGGTTTTTGGAATCCTTGATGGATTCGTATATAAGAATGACGCGTGTGATTTTAACGAATCACATCTGCCAAGGATGTTAACATGTTTACAGAGGTTAACTGGAATCTGAATCTTTTAATTAAGTCTTACCATCTTGGCCGGGTCTTATAATGACACCAGGCTAGGTTTCACTATTAAGATTCTTTATTTAGGCAGATTAATTTAAAAAGGAATGATTTTGTATAAGAATGTATATAATAACAGAATGAAATTTATAACATATATTCCATTAATCATAATAATGATTACACACTGCCCTAAATGGGACTTTTAAATAAATAAATACCTACGCAGAGGTTTACAGAAAACAAGTCCACGCAGGGACCAAATACATAGATAGATGTCCACACAGGGACTAAAAGATAAGTCCACGTAGGGACTGAAATGCAATTGTCCACGCAGGGACTAAACACGATAAACGTCTACGCAGGGACTAAAATACTTAAGACAAATGTCCTCGCAGGGACTTGATTGTAATAGTAAATACTATAGTACATAAAGAGACTAATGATCTCATTTCTTCCTCCCTTTTAGTAAGTTTGTTAGGCCCTTGAGGAATCCACGATTACTTTTACGTTCTTGCTCAAAGTCTCGTTCCACTCGGTTTAGACGGTGGAGGATTTCTTCTTGCTCCGGTGGAGAAAAACGTGGCTGCTGCGACGGTTGCTGAACCGGAGGTCTAGGAGGTGTTGGATACCCATGAGCTGCGTATCCTAATCCCCAAGGATTTCCATAAGGTCCTTCGGTATAGAGAGCGTTGTAATTAGCCGCTACCACGTATGGGTCGGCATCATAATTATAGTGAGTGTGAGTCGGCTGCTCAAACGGGTTGTACGCGGTGGAACCGGCGTACGCTGGTATCGGGTTATCATACCCAAATGGTGGCGGAGGTGGTGCAACTGGTGCAGAATTCACCTCTGCAGGGTGGTTCGAAGGTTCACCCAATTGTGGTTCTTCAGGCACTGGCGGAAAGTGACTCGCACTCGAGTGGCGAGGGGTGCTAAAGTGGAATTCCCCTCCTCGGGTGGACATCCGTGCGCCTGATCTCCTACGCCTTGGCGGATCTGGAGGTGCTTGATGAACTGGTGGCGGTGGACGCGGTGGCGTAACTGCCACAAAACGCGAATCCTCGGAAGGATCCTGTTGCTGTTGCTTCTGGTGAGATGATGAATGGTGAGAGGGTGTAAAGTACCACTCGCACTGGTTAAACCTCGCCTGATAACTGTCGGGACCCTGATAGGGTGTTCCATGAAAGGATGACCCATCAGAGATCTCGATAGGATGGTTGGGAGTACCTCTTGCAGGTTCTATGGGGTCCGTGTCCTCGTCCATATCTACCGCATTATCTTCGGAGAAGTGATCCTCTGGTCCTAAAGGGTTATAACCTATTGGTTCTTGGACATAATCAGCCGGGTTAAATCGGCCTTGAAAGAAAGGAGTAGGATCGCCATAGGAACGGTGCGAAGCAGATCACTAGAGAGGTATAAACGAAGGTTGAGGGTTACTGGGCTCGTTCTCCGAATTTGGTCCAAAAGAGTGACGATATGAAGGTGTCGAACTGTGTGAGGTAGACCGTCTTTGTAACACCCCGAAAATATTAATGTTACATTTTAAACTAAATACTAGTAGTAAGTTAAGATAAAAGACTAGGAAAGGTAACCTAGTTAGTAGAAATCTTAGCATAATATGACAAAGTATAATTAAAAACCCTTGTTCTATAGCCCATGTATAATTGAGGGACCAAAATTGTCAATTCTGGAACTTAAATTATTATTAGTAAAAATAACACACCAAACACACACCTAAGTGTGTGTTTGATCGATCAGAACGCAGGAAACAAAGGGGATTTCCCCTCAAACCCTAATGTTCACAAAATCCATCAATTGAAGGTTCAAATCGAGTCCGAATTGAAATCTGAATATAGATTTGTGATCACCTTGACTAAGGGATCGTAAGGTATGCAAAATTTCATGATTTGGTTCTACCTTAGATTTTAGATAAAATCATGAGGTTCAAATCTGAGCATGCATGATGTTTGTTTTAATTGAAATAATGTATAGGGATGAACCCTAGTAGATTTCTTGTTGAAATTTGGTTTAATTCTTGTAAAGTTCATGATCACCATTAGAGGTGATAGGTGGGTTTTTGTAGAAAAGTATGAGACATTAGGATTTTGATGTATCCTAGAGTAATTCAAGCTTTATGAACAAGATTCAGAAATTATTGATGTAAAAATTTAGCGAAATTGCTTAAATTGATGTTTGCCATGGCTAAATCATGAATGTTAAACTTAGTTACAAATTGTAAGAAATTATGCACACAAGATGCTTGATAAAATGCCTAAAAGACATTGATCGACACAAATATGGTGTTGGTAAAGTAACAAGCTTAATCATGAGCCGAATGGTTCTAATGATAATTGGCTTGTATGTTTTAGGCAACACGAGTGAGGCGTCGGGAAGTCAAGCCGGTGCGGACGCTCGCCAAAAGGGAAAGCTCTAAGGTACGTGGTTAACGCTACTATAATGTTGATGATCTAGTTTTCATTTTAATGGTTTACTAGTTATGAACAATAGAGAGTCGTGATGGTTTGGTTGCTTGAAATGAGGGACCTCATAATGGCAAACCAAAATGAGCTAATAGGGGTGGGTACAAACCGGGTAACGGAAGTACCTCATCCGTAGTCCATAAACCCGTGTGTCGGGTAATGGGAAGAATATTATTTGTCACGCAAACCGGTAATGGGAGCGTGTGGGTTGAAGTAAGGGATCCTAAACGGATCATAATTGCTGTAAAGGAATACCCCGTGCTGTGCTTTGATGTCCTTAAAGTGCAGGAATTGGATAAACGGGTCAAAACAGCAAACAGGAAGGATATGCAGAGACTACCGTAAATTACGGTACCACCGTAATTTACGGTGGAGAGTAAACCTTTACGGTGGTTCTCTACTGATTTACGGTAGAACCATAAACGTCCAGCTCTCACCGTAAATTACGGTGACCACCGTAATTTACGGTGGAGTCCAGCTAAGAATGTCAAGTTTTGTATAATTTCATATTTTGAATCCGATTTAAACGTACACTTAATTATGTGAAATTTGAGGGATTCTAACCTTGATATTTTGTTAAATTTCCAGCTTTAAAGTAAGTCAATCAAATGGATGGTGATCAACGCAAGGCTTCTGAACCGAACACAATCAAGAAGTTGTTCTTCACTTTTGTCTTAGATGTTCGCTAGTGATAATTTTGTAATGAAAGGAATACTTATGTATCCGTTTTGTGTTGTGGTGGTTTTCAAACACTTATGTTCTAAACTAGAATTAAAATTTGTGTTTGTGTTTTAAATGATTATGATCCTTCTTATTTAGTCGGTATAAATATTGGGCATTTTAATTAGAGTGTTACAAGTTGGTATTCAGAGCTAAGGTTAAAGAGAATTGTGTTCGGTTCAAGGCTTGATCAACATCCGGTAAGAATTTATTTAAAGCAAATTAAATATAAAAAGATTAAAAAGGGTAATGATTTGTTGTGTATGGGAGGAGTATAGTGATATACTCGAACCCGGGAAGTACACTTAGTATAAATGATAAGGAAAAGTTACATACTTGGCCGAATAATGAGTACGAAGTCTCATGTAAAGGCATGAGAGCGATTGAACAAGATTATTTATTGAATCATTTTAACATTTCAGTAAGAAGATGTCGGGAGGTGCTAGTGACAATGTTCTATCCCTCACTACCGACGAGTTGAAAGAGAAGATTGCCGAGGAAGTTGGAAGGGCCATCGAAGTTAGCCTACCAAGATTTGTGGAAAGAATGCAAAACACCTTACTTTCGACTATGGAGGAAAGAATTGGTGAATTAAGAGAAGACCTTACCAGTGATAGAGGCAAGGCTAAGGAAAAGAAAGGTTGTTCTTACAACAAGTTTATGGCGTGCAAGCCCCCGATTTTCAATGGAGAGGTAGATCCAATTGCTTGTCAAAGGTGGATAAGCGATATTGAAGGTGTTTTCGAACGCACGCATAGTGATGAAAGTGACTTCCTGGCGTATGGAACTGGCCAACTTAGAGGCCAAGCCAAGGATTGGTGGGACAACCTCAGAAACGAAAGGGGTGTTGAAACAATAAGGGCAATGGCTTGGGAAGATTTCAAAGTACCATTCCTCAAACATCATAGCCCCAAGGCAGTGATAAATAAGATAAAGGAGGAATTTATGCAATTGAGGCAAAAGGGTGAAACCGTTGATAAAATTACGGGGATGTTCATGGATAAGCTCAAGTTTTGTGATGACTTGGTCAAAACTGAAGAACAAAAAATTTATTATTATCACACCATGCTTAGGGCTGAATATAGGGAGTTCATGACCCCCTCACATTATGAAAGCCTCACCGATATAATCAATGCGGCGCGGGAACGCGAGATTGAACTAAAAAGGCAAGTTGAAAGAGGTGAGAGGAGGGCCTTGGATGAAAACCCGAGTCCCGCAAAGAAGCCAAAGGTAGCTGAATCTTCGAAGAAGGGAAGTGCAAAAGGAGGTTCTCCGAGTTGCAAAACATGTGGACGCACTCATAAGGGTGAATGCTACTTCAAGAATAAACCTTGTGTGGCATGTGGCAAGATAGGGCATGGGGTTGCAAATTGCCCAGACAAAGTAACAGTGTGCTATAAATGTTACCAACCGGGTCATAAAAAGTCAGAATGTCCGGAATTGGTGGGAAAGAAAGAGAGCGCTGACTCTAGGGAGGAAACCCCAAAAGCTAAGGCAAGATTGTTCCAAATCACTGCTGCTGAAGCAAAAATGGAACCCGACGTGGTTACAGGTATATTTACTGTAAATTCGATCCCCGCACGTGTTTTATTTGATACAGGTGCGAATAAGTCTTTTGTTTCACATAGATTTATTCAAAACCCCATGTTTACATTAACGAAATTACCTATGCCAATGGAAGTAGAAGTAGGTAATAACAAAAGTTTTCTTGTTTGTGATGTATGTCGGGAATGCAAATTGAATATCGATGGCGAGGAATACTCCATTGATTTAATACCCATGTCCATGGGTGAATTTCAAGTGGTCGTCGGAATGGATTGGCTATCCCGCTACCATGCTAAGGTGATAGGCTTACGTAAGGAGATACACCTAACGTCTCCGAGCGGAAGGCGTGTCATCATCTATGGGGAGAAGGCTTGTAATCCTATGATATGCTCGATGATAGAAGCCCGCAAGTTTATACTACACGGGTGTAAGGCATATTTAACTTATATACGTGACGTCGAAAAAGAAACGCCAAGAATCGAAGACGTACCTGTGGTGCGTGAATTTAAAGATGTCTTTCCCGAAGATCTTCCGGGAATGCCACCAGAGCGTGAAATAGAGTTCGGGATTGAACTGACCCCGGGTGCTAAACCGGTTGCTAAAGCACCGTATAGATTGGCACCTTCGGAACTGCAAGAGTTAATGTCTCAGTTGCAAGATTTACTTGAGAAGGGATTCATCCGGCCTAGCGTGTCTCCTTGGGGAGCTCCTGTGCTATTTGTAAAGAAGAAGGACGGGAGCATGCGGATGTGTATTGATTACCGGGAGTTAAACAAACTCACGGTAAAGAATCGATACCCACTTCCGAGAATCGACGACTTATTCGATCAATTACAAGGCGCTAGCTGGTTTTCAAAAATCGATTTGAGATCGGGTTACCACCAACTAAGGGTAAAGGATAGCGATGTACCAAAAACGGCATTCCGAACACGATATGGACATTTCGAGTTTCTCGTAATGTCTTTCGGATTAACGAATGCGCCCGCGGCCTTCATGGATCTCATGAACCGGGTTTGCAAACCGATGCTCGATAGATCGGTGATTGTTTTTATAGACGACATCCTCGTTTATTCAAGAAACGAGGCGGAGCACGCTAACCATCTACGGGAAGTATTGGAGGTATTAAGGCAGGAAAGATTATATGCTAAATTCTCAAAATGCGCCTTCTGGTTACGAGAGGTGCAATTCCTAGGGCACGTCATAAGTGCCGAGGGAATATTGGTGGATCCGTCGAAGGTGGAAGCGGTGTCAAAATGGAGCCCTCCAAAGAATCCATCCGAAATTAGAAGTTTCTTGGGGTTGGCAGGTTACTATCGGAGGTTCATTCAGGATTTCTCCAAAATCGCAACGCCATTGACCAAATTGACCCGCAAGAATGAGAAGTTCGTCTGGGGAAGCGATCAAAAAAAGGCATTTCAGACATTAAAGGAAAAATTAACCTGTGCACCGGTGTTGACTTTACCGGATGGTACGGAGGATATGGTAGTGTACTCGGATGCATCGCACCTAGGCCTTGGGTGCGTGCTAATGCAAAGGGGAAGGGTGATCGCCTATGCCTCTAGGCAACTTAAGCCGCATGAAACAAAGTACCCAACTCATGATCTTGAGTTGGCAGCCGTGGTCTTTGCCTTGAAAATCTGGAGGCATTACTTGTATGGTGTGAAAAGTACTATTTTCACTGACCATAAGAGTTTGAAGTACTTCTTCGATCAAAAGGAGCTAAACATGAGGCAGAGACGCTGGTTAGAAGTGGTGAAAGACTACGACTGCGAGATCCATTACCACCCCGGAAAGGCTAATGTGGTGGCGGGTGCCCTTAGCCGAAAGGACGAATGCGCTCCAATACGAGTACGGTCTATGCAGTTGGTAGTAACTTCAGGTTTGCTCGAGCGTATCCGAGAAGCCCAAACCGAAGCGTTAAAGAAAGAAAATTGGAAGAAAGAACGTATAAAAGGGATGGTAAAAGACCTTACGGAAGGAAGTAATGGGATGAAATGCCGGAATGATCGGATTTGGGTCCCGAACACATGTGGTGTTAAGAGTCTTCTGCTTGACGAGGCTCATAAGTCTCGCTATTCGATCCATCCCGGGGCAACTAAGATGTATAGGGACTTGAAGCAAAACTATTGGTGGCCGGGGATGAAAAGGGATGTGGCTAAATACGTGGAGAAGTGTTTGACTTGTTTACAAGTCAAAGCGGAGCATCAAAAACCCTACGGCAAGTTGCAACCATTAGATATTCCGGTTTGGAAGTGGGAACAAATTACAATGGACCTGCTAACCAAGCTGCCCAGAACTAGCCGTGGTTTCGATGCCATTTGGGTAGTTGTGGATAGACTAACCAAAAGTGCCCATTTCATCCCTATCCGAGAAACTTATACGTCAGAGAAGATGTCAGAAGTGTACACAAATGAGATAATAGCACGCCACGGAGTGCCGGTATCCATCGTGTCCGATAGGGATACCCGGTTCACTTCAAATTTTTGGTGCGATTTCCAAAAACAAATGGGAACTAAATTGTTTATTAGCACCGCGTACCATCCTCAAACGGATGGTCAAAGTGAAAGAACAATACAAACATTGGGGGATATGTTACGGGCGTGCATAATTGACTTCGGGGGTAGTTGGGATGTTCACCTACCGTTGGTTGAATTCTCATATAATAACAGTTACCACGCAAGCATTGGTATGGCTCCGTATGAAATGCTATACGGAAGGAAGTGTCGAACTCCGGTATGTTGGGGTGAGGTTGGCCCGCGTGAACTTGAACATAAGGATATAGTCGGACTAACGGATCAAAAGATCGACATAGTCCGAGCTCACCTAAGGGCGGCTCAAAATCGACAGAAGGCGTATGCGGACAAACGGAGAAAACCGATTGAGTTCCAAGTTGGTGATAAGGTGATGTTGAAGGTATCACCGTGGAAAGGAATAATCCGGTTTAGAAAAAGGGGAAAGTTAAGCCCAAGGTTTATCGGGCCCTTCAGAATCATCGAGCGAGTCGGTAGGGTGGCTTACCGTCTCGAATTGCCCGCAGAGTTGAGTGGGATACATAGCACGTTCCATGTATCACATCTCCGGAAATGTCTAGCTGACGAAACCGCGTATATTCACTATGACGACATCGAGGTAGATAATAGTCTCAACTACGCGGTGAGACCAATTGCGATTCTAGACCGTAAGGTGAAAAGCTTAAGGAACAAGATGGTCTATCAAGTAAAGGTCAAATGGGAACACCGAAAAGGATCAGACACCACTTGGGAGTCTGAAGAGGAAATGAAACGACTATACCCTACACTTTTCGGTACGTATAAGAAACTTCTGTCATATACATAAACAGGTTTCGGGGACGAAACCCTCTTTAAAGGGGGTGGACTTGTAACACCCCGAAAATATTAATGTTACATTTTAAACTAAATACTAGTAGTAAGTTAAGATAAAAGACTAGGAAAGATAACCTAGTTAGTAGAAATCTTAGCATAATATGACAAAGTATAATTAAAAACCCTTGTTCTATAGCCCATGTATAATTGAGGGACCAAAATTGTCAATTCTGGAACTTAAATTATTATTAGTAAAAATAACACACCAAACACACACCTAAGTGTGTGTTTGATCGATCAGAACGCAGGAAACAAAGGGGATTTCCCCTCAAACCCTAATGTTCACAAAATCCATCAATTGAAGGTTCAAATCGAGTCCGAATTGAAATCTGAATATAGATTTGTGATCACCTTGACTAAGGGATCGTAAGGTATGCAAAATTTCATGATTTGGTTCTACCTTAGATTTTAGATAAAATCATGAGGTTCAAATCTGAGCATGCATGATGTTTGTTTTAATTGAAATAATGTATAGGGATGAACCCTAGTAGATTTCTTGTTGAAATTTGGTTTAATTCTTGTAAAGTTCATGATCACCATTAGAGGTGATAGGTGGGTTTTTGTAGAAAAGTATGAGACATTAGGATTTTGATGTATCCTAGAGTAATTCAAGCTTTATGAACAAGATTCAGAAATTATTGATGTAAAAATTTAGCGAAATTGCTTAAATTGATGTTTGCCATGGCTAAATCATGAATGTTAAACTTAGTTACAAATTGTAAGAAATTATGCACACAAGATGCTTGATAAAATGCCTAAAAGACATTGATCGACACAAATATGGTGTTGGTAAAGTAACAAGCTTAATCATGAGCCGAATGGTTCTAATGATAATTGGCTTGTATGTTTTAGGCAACACGAGTGAGGCGTCGGGAAGTCAAGCCGGTGCGGACGCTCGCCAAAAGGGAAAGCTCTAAGGTACGTGGTTAACGCTACTATAATGTTGATGATCTAGTTTTCATTTTAATGGTTTACTAGTTATGAACAATAGAGAGTCGTGATGGTTTGGTTGCTTGAAATGAGGGACCTCATAATGGCAAACCAAAATGAGCTAATAGGGGTGGGTACAAACCGGGTAACGGAAGTACCTCATCCGTAGTCCATAAACCCGTGTGTCGGGTAATGGGAAGAATATTATTTGTCACGCAAACCGGTAATGGGAGCGTGTGGGTTGAAGTAAGGGATCCTAAACGGATCATAATTGCTGTAAAGGAATACCCCGTGCTGTGCTTTGATGTCCTTAAAGTGCAGGAATTGGATAAACGGGTCAAAACAGCAAACAGGAAGGATATGCAGAGACTACCGTAAATTACGGTACCACCGTAATTTACGGTGGAGAGTAAACCTTTACGGTGGTTCTCTACTGATTTACGGTAGAACCATAAACGTCCAGCTCTCACCGTAAATTACGGTGACCACCGTAATTTACGGTGGAGTCCAGCTAAGAATGTCAAGTTTTGTATAATTTCATATTTTGAATCCGATTTAAACGTACACTTAATTATGTGAAATTTGAGGGATTCTAACCTTGATATTTTGTTAAATTTCCAGCTTTAAAGTAAGTCAATCAAATGGATGGTGATCAACGCAAGGCTTCTGAACCGAACACAATCAAGAAGTTGTTCTTCACTTTTGTCTTAGATGTTCGCTAGTGATAATTTTGTAATGAAAGGAATACTTATGTATCCGTTTTGTGTTGTGGTGGTTTTCAAACACTTATGTTCTAAACTAGAATTAAAATTTGTGTTTGTGTTTTAAATGATTATGATCCTTCTTATTTAGTCGGTATAAATATTGGGCATTTTAATTAGAGTGTTACAAGTTGGTATTCAGAGCTAAGGTTAAAGAGAATTGTGTTCGGTTCAAGGCTTGATCAACATCCGGTAAGAATTTATTTAAAGCAAATTAAATATAAAAAGATTAAAAAGGGTAATGATTTGTTGTGTATGGGAGGAGTATAGTGATATACTCGAACCCGGGAAGTACACTTAGTATAAATGATAAGGCAAAGTTACATACTTGGCCGAATAATGAGTACGAAGTCTCATGTAAAGGCATGAGAGCGATTGAACAAGATTATTTATTGAATCATTTTAACATTTCAGTAAGAAGATGTCGGGAGGTGCTAGTGACAATGTTCTATCCCTCACTACCGACGAGTTGAAAGAGAAGATTGCCGAGGAAGTTGGAAGGGCCATCGAAGTTAGCCTACCAAGATTTGTGGAAAGAATGCAAAACACCTTACTTTCGACTATGGAGGAAAGAATTGGTGAATTAAGAGAAGACCTTACCAGTGATAGAGGCAAGGCTAAGGAAAAGAAAGGTTGTTCTTACAACAAGTTTATGGCGTGCAAGCCCCCGATTTTCAATGGAGAGGTAGATCCAATTGCTTGTCAAAGGTGGATAAGCGATATTGAAGGTGTTTTCGAACGCACGCATAGTGATGAAAGTGACTTCCTGGCGTATGGAACTGGCCAACTTAGAGGCCAAGCCAAGGATTGGTGGGACAACCTCAGAAACGAAAGGGGTGTTGAAACAATAAGGGCAATGGCTTGGGAAGATTTCAAAGTACCATTCCTCAAACATCATAGCCCCAAGGCAGTGATAAATAAGATAAAGGAGGAATTTATGCAATTGAGGCAAAAGGGTGAAACCGTTGATAAAATTACGGGGATGTTCATGGATAAGCTCAAGTTTTGTGATGACTTGGTCAAAACTGAAGAACAAAAAATTTATTATTATCACACCATGCTTAGGGCTGAATATAGGGAGTTCATGACCCCCTCACATTATGAAAGCCTCACCGATATAATCAATGCGGCGCGGGAACGCGAGATTGAACTAAAAAGGCAAGTTGAAAGAGGTGAGAGGAGGGCCTTGGATGAAAACCCGAGTCCCGCAAAGAAGCCAAAGGTAGCTGAATCTTCGAAGAAGGGAAGTGCAAAAGGAGGTTCTCCGAGTTGCAAAACATGTGGACGCACTCATAAGGGTGAATGCTACTTCAAGAATAAACCTTGTGTGGCATGTGGCAAGATAGGGCATGGGGTTGCAAATTGCCCAGACAAAGTAACAGTGTGCTATAAATGTTACCAACCGGGTCATAAAAAGTCAGAATGTCCGGAATTGGTGGGAAAGAAAGAGAGCGCTGACTCTAGGGAGGAAACCCCAAAAGCTAAGGCAAGATTGTTCCAAATCACTGCTGCTGAAGCAAAAATGGAACCCGACGTGGTTACAGGTATATTTACTGTAAATTCGATCCCCGCACGTGTTTTATTTGATACAGGTGCGAATAAGTCTTTTGTTTCACATAGATTTATTCAAAACCCCATGTTTACATTAACGAAATTACCTATGCCAATGGAAGTAGAAGTAGGTAATAACAAAAGTTTTCTTGTTTGTGATGTATGTCGGGAATGCAAATTGAATATCGATGGCGAGGAATACTCCATTGATTTAATACCCATGTCCATGGGTGAATTTCAAGTGGTCGTCGGAATGGATTGGCTATCCCGCTACCATGCTAAGGTGATAGGCTTACGTAAGGAGATACACCTAACGTCTCCGAGCGGAAGGCGTGTCATCATCTATGGGGAGAAGGCTTGTAATCCTATGATATGCTCGATGATAGAAGCCCGCAAGTTTATACTACACGGGTGTAAGGCATATTTAACTTATATACGTGACGTCGAAAAAGAAACGCCAAGAATCGAAGACGTACCTGTGGTGCGTGAATTTAAAGATGTCTTTCCCGAAGATCTTCCGGGAATGCCACCAGAGCGTGAAATAGAGTTCGGGATTGAACTGACCCCGGGTGCTAAACCGGTTGCTAAAGCACCGTATAGATTGGCACCTTCGGAACTGCAAGAGTTAATGTCTCAGTTGCAAGATTTACTTGAGAAGGGATTCATCCGGCCTAGCGTGTCTCCTTGGGGAGCTCCCGTGCTATTTGTAAAGAAGAAGGACGGGAGCATGCGGATGTGTATTGATTACCGGGAGTTAAACAAACTCACGGTAAAGAATCGATACCCACTTCCGAGAATCGACGACTTATTCGATCAATTACAAGGCGCTAGCTGGTTTTCAAAAATCGATTTGAGATCGGGTTACCACCAACTAAGGGTAAAGGATAGCGATGTACCAAAAACGGCATTCCGAACACGATATGGACATTTCGAGTTTCTCGTAATGTCTTTCGGATTAACGAATGCGCCCGCGGCCTTCATGGATCTCATGAACCGGGTTTGCAAACCGATGCTCGATAGATCGGTGATTGTTTTTATAGACGACATCCTCGTTTATTCAAGAAACGAGGCGGAGCACGCTAACCATCTACGGGAAGTATTGGAGGTATTAAGGCAGGAAAGATTATATGCTAAATTCTCAAAATGCGCCTTCTGGTTACGAGAGGTGCAATTCCTAGGGCACGTCATAAGTGCCGAGGGAATATTGGTGGATCCGTCGAAGGTGGAAGCGGTGTCAAAATGGAGCCCTCCAAAGAATCCATCCGAAATTAGAAGTTTCTTGGGGTTGGCAGGTTACTATCGGAGGTTCATTCAGGATTTCTCCAAAATCGCAACGCCATTGACCAAATTGACCCGCAAGAATGAGAAGTTCGTCTGGGGAAGCGATCAAAAAAAGGCATTTCAGACATTAAAGGAAAAATTAACCTGTGCACCGGTGTTGACTTTACCGGATGGTACGGAGGATATGGTAGTGTACTCGGATGCATCGCACCTAGGCCTTGGGTGCGTGCTAATGCAAAGGGGAAGGGTGATCGCCTATGCCTCTAGGCAACTTAAGCCGCATGAAACAAAGTACCCAACTCATGATCTTGAGTTGGCAGCCGTGGTCTTTGCCTTGAAAATCTGGAGGCATTACTTGTATGGTGTGAAAAGTACTATTTTCACTGACCATAAGAGTTTGAAGTACTTCTTCGATCAAAAGGAGCTAAACATGAGGCAGAGACGCTGGTTAGAAGTGGTGAAAGACTACGACTGCGAGATCCATTACCACCCCGGAAAGGCTAATGTGGTGGCGGGTGCCCTTAGCCGAAAGGACGAATGCGCTCCAATACGAGTACGGTCTATGCAGTTGGTAGTAACTTCAGGTTTGCTCGAGCGTATCCGAGAAGCCCAAACCGAAGCGTTAAAGAAAGAAAATTGGAAGAAAGAACGTATAAAAGGGATGGTAAAAGACCTTACGGAAGGAAGTAATGGGATGAAATGCCGGAATGATCGGATTTGGGTCCCGAACACATGTGGTGTTAAGAGTCTTCTGCTTGACGAGGCTCATAAGTCTCGCTATTCGATCCATCCCGGGGCAACTAAGATGTATAGGGACTTGAAGCAAAACTATTGGTGGCCGGGGATGAAAAGGGATGTGGCTAAATACGTGGAGAAGTGTTTGACTTGTTTACAAGTCAAAGCGGAGCATCAAAAACCCTACGGCAAGTTGCAACCATTAGATATTCCGGTTTGGAAGTGGGAACAAATTACAATGGACCTGCTAACCAAGCTGCCCAGAACTAGCCGTGGTTTCGATGCCATTTGGGTAGTTGTGGATAGACTAACCAAAAGTGCCCATTTCATCCCTATCCGAGAAACTTATACGTCAGAGAAGATGTCAGAAGTGTACACAAATGAGATAATAGCACGCCACGGAGTGCCGGTATCCATCGTGTCCGATAGGGATACCCGGTTCACTTCAAATTTTTGGTGCGATTTCCAAAAACAAATGGGAACTAAATTGTTTATTAGCACCGCGTACCATCCTCAAACGGATGGTCAAAGTGAAAGAACAATACAAACATTGGGGGATATGTTACGGGCGTGCATAATTGACTTCGGGGGTAGTTGGGATGTTCACCTACCGTTGGTTGAATTCTCATATAATAACAGTTACCACGCAAGCATTGGTATGGCTCCGTATGAAATGCTATACGGAAGGAAGTGTCGAACTCCGGTATGTTGGGGTAAGGTTGGCCCGCGTGAACTTGAACATAAGGATATAGTCGGACTAACGGATCAAAAGATCGACATAGTCCGAGCTCACCTAAGGGCGGCTCAAAATCGACAGAAGGCGTATGCGGACAAACGGAGAAAACCGATTGAGTTCCAAGTTGGTGATAAGGTGATGTTGAAGGTATCACCGTGGAAAGGAATAATCCGGTTTAGAAAAAGGGGAAAGTTAAGCCCAAGGTTTATCGGGCCCTTCAGAATCATCGAGCGAGTCGGTAGGGTGGCTTACCGTCTCGAATTGCCCGCAGAGTTGAGTGGGATACATAGCACGTTCCATGTATCACATCTCCGGAAATGTCTAGCTGACGAAACCGCGTATATTCACTATGACGACATCGAGGTAGATAATAGTCTCAACTACGCGGTGAGACCAATTGCGATTCTAGACCGTAAGGTGAAAAGCTTAAGGAACAAGATGGTCTATCAAGTAAAGGTCAAATGGGAACACCGAAAAGGATCAGACACCACTTGGGAGTCTGAAGAGGAAATGAAACGACTATACCCTACACTTTTCGGTACGTATAAGAAACTTCTGTCATATACATAAACAGGTTTCGGGGACGAAACCCTCTTTAAGGGGGGTGGACTTGTAACACCCCGAAAATATTAATGTTACATTTTAAACTAAATACTAGTAGTAAGTTAAGATAAAAGACTAGGAAAGATAACCTAGTTAGTAGAAATCTTAGCATAATATGACAAAGTATAATTAAAAACCCTTGTTCTATAGCCCATGTATAATTGAGGGACCAAAATTGTCAATTCTGGAACTTAAATTATTATTAGTAAAAATAACACACCAAACACACACCTAAGTGTGTGTTTGATCGATCAGAACGCAGGAAACAAAGGGGATTTCCCCTCAAACCCTAATGTTCACAAAATCCATCAATTGAAGGTTCAAATCGAGTCCGAATTGAAATCTGAATATAGATTTGTGATCACCTTGACTAAGGGATCGTAAGGTATGCAAAATTTCATGATTTGGTTCTACCTTAGATTTTAGATAAAATCATGAGGTTCAAATCTGAGCATGCATGATGTTTGTTTTAATTGAAATAATGTATAGGGATGAACCCTAGTAGATTTCTTGTTGAAATTTGGTTTAATTCTTGTAAAGTTCATGATCACCATTAGAGGTGATAGGTGGGTTTTTGTAGAAAAGTATGAGACATTAGGATTTTGATGTATCCTAGAGTAATTCAAGCTTTATGAACAAGATTCAGAAATTATTGATGTAAAAATTTAGCGAAATTGCTTAAATTGATGTTTGCCATGGCTAAATCATGAATGTTAAACTTAGTTACAAATTGTAAGAAATTATGCACACAAGATGCTTGATAAAATGCCTAAAAGACATTGATCGACACAAATATGGTGTTGGTAAAGTAACAAGCTTAATCATGAGCCGAATGGTTCTAATGATAATTGGCTTGTATGTTTTAGGCAACACGAGTGAGGCGTCGGGAAGTCAAGCCGGTGCGGACGCTCGCCAAAAGGGAAAGCTCTAAGGTACGTGGTTAACGCTACTATAATGTTGATGATCTAGTTTTCATTTTAATGGTTTACTAGTTATGAACAATAGAGAGTCGTGATGGTTTGGTTGCTTGAAATGAGGGACCTCATAATGGCAAACCAAAATGAGCTAATAGGGGTGGGTACAAACCGGGTAACGGAAGTACCTCATCCGTAGTCCATAAACCCGTGTGTCGGGTAATGGGAAGAATATTATTTGTCACGCAAACCGGTAATGGGAGCGTGTGGGTTGAAGTAAGGGATCCTAAACGGATCATAATTGCTGTAAAGGAATACCCCGTGCTGTGCTTTGATGTCCTTAAAGTGCAGGAATTGGATAAACGGGTCAAAACAGCAAACAGGAAGGATATGCAGAGACTACCGTAAATTACGGTACCACCGTAATTTACGGTGGAGAGTAAACCTTTACGGTGGTTCTCTACTGATTTACGGTAGAACCATAAACGCCCAGCTCTCACCGTAAATTACGGTGACCACCGTAATTTACGGTGGAGTCCAGCTAAGAATGTCAAGTTTTGTATAATTTCATATTTTGAATCCGATTTAAACGTACACTTAATTATGTGAAATTTGAGGGATTCTAACCTTGATATTTTGTTAAATTTCCAGCTTTAAAGTAAGTCAATCAAATGGATGGTGATCAACGCAAGGCTTCTGAACCGAACACAATCAAGAAGTTGTTCTTCACTTTTGTCTTAGATGTTCGCTAGTGATAATTTTGTAATGAAAGGAATACTTATGTATCCGTTTTGTGTTGTGGTGGTTTTCAAACACTTATGTTCTAAACTAGAATTAAAATTTGTGTTTGTGTTTTAAATGATTATGATCCTTCTTATTTAGTCGGTATAAATATTGGGCATTTTAATTAGAGTGTTACAGTCTTGCAGGTTCAAAGAGGTTCCTTCTACGCCTCTGAGGTTCTTCACTCCTTGTACTCGAAGGAGCTCGCATGTTCGAAGGTCCGGCCTCGTGATCATTGTGAGTAGTGATCGGCCCTTTGCCTCTTCCTCCTCTTTTAATTGTTGGTGGCATAATTCCTGCTTTCAAAACTTTTAAATCAACAATATACAATAAAAGACAAATTGGAATAACAATTCGAATTTGTCCTATGTTCTTGTCTAGACTCAAGTATGTGCATTTGTGTCATTGAGATTAAACACATAAGGACAGTGTTTAATTCACTCAACGTTGGCTCTGATACCAACCTGTCACACCCCGATTTCCACGTGTATCACCGGTGGGCCCGGTGGGGGATTACCGTGACGTAGTTGGCAACAATATAGTCAAACCACACAATATATAAATGCACAGCGGAAGCATAAAGATAGATATATTCCAACCATTAAATGTAATATCCAAGTATCACAAATAGTTGAATATAATCCACAGGGGATCAAAATAAAAATATAAATATTGTTCAACAGATATGGCATCCCAAGCTTGCGAGACTCTAACGATGCTTAAGGAGTGGCCAGCCTATTTCGTACAGAACCTGCATTTAATCTTTTGGGGAAAATACGTCAGTTTACACTGGTAAATACATTCAACCGACACTTTGTAAAATGTTTAATAAAAATTGATTTGAATGCACAAGGCACAAACTCTTTATAACTTGGGATAATTTATCAATCAAATCTTGTAAAAGAATTACATGTTCACTATGCGTTCGGTCGCCCGGGTCGTGCCGGGTTTAAGGTTAATAGACACGCCACAAAGCATAAAGCCGTGGCGGGAAAACCAACGGTTATACCTTTATAATTATAGACACATTGTCGGGTGTACGCCTACACCCGCGTGTCGGGGTCGTGGCCATTTCGTAAAATGATGCTAAGGATATCCGGGACATGGTCATTAAGCTCCTAAAGGCGTAAAGCCAACAAAACCAATTTTTAAACGGGTCACATTGATAATACCCAACTACTAATGAGTTGGTGTCAATTGCCCGACCAAGCGGTATTTTAAATACCGTAACCCAAGCCCGTATAACGGAAAATAAGTTAAAAGTATTTACCTGAGCAAGTAATAATCCTTAATAAACAAATGCAAGTATCTTTTACGGGTCTCCTATTCTGGAACGAAGGTTTATAACAACCTATTAGAATCCTAACGGGTCTTTAATTTAGCCTTAGCTTAGACCGGTCAGTTTCAAAGGATATATACGGTTTAATCGCGTGAAAGGCGAAAATCGGGGATGGAATGTGGTTTGGACCCAACAAGTTTGAAGACTTGTTTTATATGGGTATAATAACCACACTCTGGATTTTGAGTATAAACGATAAGGTTTGACCCGTTTCGGCTAGTTTATGTAAACTAGTTACATAAACCGAACCGCGCGTGCAAAAGGCGTAACGGGTAACCGTAAGAGTCCTACACAGGTTTCCTGAGTTAATATGCTCTAAAGAGGTTGTGGTATCAGTAGGATACCTTCCATAATGCCCGTAACGAGTTTAAGTCCAACATACGCCCCGTAGGGGTATTTTGGCCATTTTAAAGATTATAAAAGAGGTTTCCGAGTTCTACAGGGAATCTGAGTTTCCCGAATAGTTTATAAAGTCCAAAATACTTTACTTATTATTTAAAATCAGTAGTAACTGGAATCGGGTCAAAAGACCATGTAGAACTCAAGTTATGTTCGAAAGGGTATATTCGGTATTTACCGAACCGATGCCATAACCGCAGGTTATGAGCAGGTTAAAAATTATTAAAAATCTTTAAAAATATCAAAATATTATATTACATCAGTGTGTAAAAGGTTTGGTGTCGAAATTCGGGTTTAGATAGGCTTTATGCTAATTGCGCCGTTTAATTACTAAAGTTTCCGTAATTGCGCTATTTAGCATAACTCCTATTCTAGACCTCGGATTGACGTGAAACTTTAGGGACATGCCTAGAAATCAGTAACTAAGGTTATTGTCCTTTCACATGTCCAAAATTCTCATTTTAAGGTAGAAAGGGCGTTATGGTCAACTTTTAGGCTTTTAACGGAAATGTGCTAAAGACTCGGACAAACAACGAACCGGTCACAGAGGGTTATACCATCATGTAACCTGGTCCTAAGAGAGTCCTAAGGCATATCTAAATCATACCATAACGGGTCAGAACTGAAGTCAAAGCAAAAGTCAAAGTTTTGCGACTTTCGGTTCCGAACCGGGTCAAAACAGTAAATGGTCGGATCAAACAAGCTTAGACTAGTTAATATACTTATTATCATGTTATATGAGTGTTAAAACAGGTTACACGCCATCTACATTACTGATTATGCATAAAATCGCAAAATAGCATCCTGTTGACTTTTTCTAAGCAAGTTTGACTCGACATTCGGACTAGTTAGAGTGGGAATCAGAGGGTGCCCTTTTAGGGGTTTAATGGCCACATGATTACCAACGTATAACTACCTTTACTTCGATGACCATTTGTGATTTACCGTTAAGTCAATCGTTAATTACGACGGATTGACTTTTAAGCTATAACTAAGCAAAAACTAAACCACAAAGGGTTAAACACACTTACTGAAGTCCTATGCACGAAATGTGAAGCTTAGAGAGAGGTCTTGAGCTCCAGAAATGTTCCCAAGTGCAGATGGAAGATGTGAGGAAAATGGTTGCAACTTAGTGGCTTTATATAGTGATCAAAACTCAATGGATTGTTGGCAAATAAGTCTATCCATGTTCCCTGATCACTAACATATGTCCCTATTGTCTAGGAGCCAATTAAGGGTCGTCCAAATATGAGGAAAATCGAATATAAGTCGGTTATTGCGTTTAAACAGCAAACAGCCCCGTTTTCAGTCGCTGGCACCCCCTTACGGACTGTAAGGGGGTGGCTTACGGTCCGTAAGCCTGCGATCAGAAGCAAAAAGATTTCGTTCTTTCAAGTTTCGAAAGGGCAACTGATGTGTAACGATTTTGGCCATGTTTTATCAATATGGGCCTCATACTTTTGGGTCTGAACAGTTATATACCCTACCACCTTGCCATGATTCCTTGTATCCCTTTGAAAGTGCCGAAAATGAAGGTTTACCGTGGAAATTCCCATAGGATCCTATCATGCAATGATTTTAATTATTGACAGCAATTACCGGACTGAAGGCACATTAGATGTTTAAGATATATATTAGGGTCTCGGGATTTATAAATGAGGTCGTTCAGAGGTATAAATTAACATGTCGACGTGTTTAAAACTCTTGCCATACATCTTTAACAAAAACCGGGTCTATGATGCTTTGTCGTAAGTGACACGTGTCGTTAATCTATTGGACACAAATTTTCGAGGTGTTACAACTCACAATAGTCCTCTCGTTCAGCCTTTCTTCTTGGGATTGAAGCATCCCCATAAGCTTCACTGGCTTGATAGTGGATAGATCCAGAGCGACTTCAATGGATGGGATCACATAATCAAATTTTGGTGATAGGCTTCGAAGGATCTTCTCAACAACCTTTTGATCGGACACTTCTTCTCCAAATGCTCTTTGTAGACTTACATTGGCAGTAACACGAGAGAAGTATTCCCCCACGACTTCATCATCCTTCATATTGAAATTTTCGAACTCTCGCCGGAGACTTTGAAGCTTAACTGCCTGGACTTGAGAATCACCCTGGAATTCCATACGAAGAGTTTCCCAGGTGTCCTTAGCAGATTCAGCAGCGGCAATACGGGAGAATAGTTGGTCATCAACACCACGCTGAATAATAGCCATTGCTTGAGCATCTTTCTTCTTAGCCTCGCGATGTTGATCATCTCCGTTACTTGTAGCAGTAATACCAAGATAAACAACATCCCACAATTCACATGATCGTAGGATAGTTTTCATTCTTAAGCTCCAATGTTCGTACCCCTCATCTTTGAATAGGGGAACGAATGGAGCAGAGATGTTTGTAGCAGATGATGAAGCAGCCATAGGTTTACAGTAGAGCCTAGCTCTGATACCAAAACTGTTGGTATAAAGCCTTGATTGAATACACACAAAAGATAGAGATTGCAGGAACTCTCGATATTTTATTGATGTGAAAATGTGATAATACGAGCAATACATGAAGAACTATAAATACTAGAAAAACAACGAGAAAATCTCAACAACTACTGACTACATCAGACTGCCAACGGCTTTATTGAAAATAACGAAATATGCATAATAATAGAAACATGCAGAGACTGAATCAAAACCAAGAGAGAGAGAGTTCCATGCACGTGATTTGAATCATTCTTTAACAACCTTACCATCACAAATTACAGATTATAATAACGTATAAATTAAAAGGTATAAAACATGTTTCAATTTAAAGTTTCGCTTTTGAATATCACCAACATAAAAGAAACTTAGAAAGCCTCAACTTCTTTCTCTTTATTTCATCAATGTGAGAAAACGAAAACAACAAAACGGAAAGATTAAAGGGGAACAAGCTTCTTTTGTTTGAGTTCTCATTGCATTTACCGCATTCAAATGGTTGATATTAAAATATTATATACGAAAACTACTAAAAATTAGTGAGATTTTCTCGTGTTACACGATGAAAAATCAGGACCGGACCTATAGTATAATTAACCTAGGATTGGACCTAGGGTCTCTAAAAACTGTAGGGCCTCTATTTAAAATAAAATTAATATACTAACTATAAATATTAGTGCAAACTTATTGTTTATGATTTGTTTAATTCCTTATACAGTACAAGCAAACCACTATGTGTTATAGTTGTGTTAGATTTTTGTTTGATTCCAAATTATCGTTTATAATAACCAAAGAAGAAAAAGGGCCTCAAAATTTCAATTTTGGCTTGGGCCTCCAAAAAGCTTGGAACGGCCCTGTGGAAAATGGATAGGTATTGGCTTGGTTTACTATGATATCGGCACTTGTTATAGCTACCGAAAAAGAAAACCCCAAAAAGTAAAGTCGTGATATGACCAAAAGTTTATCAACTCGTGTTTTTCATCGATCGAAAACTATAAAAACGAGTATCAATATCGGTTTCAATAATACGATGCTGATTTATTCGGTCGGAATCGATTTGGTTTCACGGTCCTGCCACTCGCCACAGCTTACGATACCAAAAAATAATGTATTTTAAATACAACTTCGTTTTCAAGAAAATTTAGACCGGAATGTCGAGAAAAATAACCAAACACAATTGCATGTTATTTTATTTTAATTTAATTCTAAAGTTAACAAATGAAATTTATTAAAAAGAAATCAAATTAATTGAAAATTAAATATAACCCTATCATAAATCATTAACAAAATTAATATCTATACAATTTAAATTTTGTTTTACAAAACTTTAAAGAATTAATATAACACGTGTTCATAGTATCTCTAAATTTTATTTGGTTTGTCATATCTTATTTTCTATCTCACTCACAAACACTTAGATCATTCATAGTAAAATATGTAGCATGGGGAACGGTGTGGATTTCTGGGTGATAGATTTTGATGCTTCATTAACGCTACCTACAATAGTGAGGCATTGTAGAATTTGAAGGAATGTGATTTCGGTAAGGTAAGACGATCGAACAACGATGTTCGTGACGTTACGAGAATGTGTGACATTAATTTAGTTACTTCAATCGGTTTATGGACTTTGAAAGATGTAATGGTCATTTTAAGTTTGAATAAAATATCGATTTCTCTCGAGCAAATGGATGAAGAGGGACATGATGTTAAATTCAGGAACGTGCAATTGACTGTTAAGTGAAATCTTGTCATGGCTCGAGGAAAAAAGAGAGGTTCGTTGTACATGGTATGTTTATTGTCAGAAGGAGAGACCATCATAGTTCAGAAGAAAAACAAAGTCTGGTTCACAGAGTCTCCTAGGCAGAAGAAAGTTTGTTTTATTGGGGATAAACCCAAACCTGGCAGATTCAGGTTGAACGTGCTATGAAAGTTTCAACAAAACCAATAAAAGGTTTGCATGGGAGTGGGAGCACTGGTAGTCAGCCAGTCAAAGCTTCAGCAAAAGTTACTAGGCAGTGGGTTAAGGAAACCTATGTTATAGTGGCTAAAATACCTCTAAAGAATTACCTACTACATACAAAGAGTGTTGTTTGTGCTCAAGGTGTTCCATGATCCGGTAGTTTGTGTCAGTGGGAGTCGATAGGGACAGAGGATGAGTTAGGGGCGGATTTAGCCATGACTGATGTGAAGGTCGTTGCAACTAGGAAGATTTCAAGAGGTACACGTGTTCACAGCGAAAGGCAGTTTGAAGATTATCAAGCCTCCAAGTGGAAGATTGTTTGGTTTTGTGGAGCCTTAATTGGAGCCTGACTAAAAGATAAACTAAAGTGATAGATTAATTAAATTGAAGACTTGACTCTTTTTGTTTTAATTAGGCCATAATTGCTTTCTTGGGATAAAGTTGAAAAACCTAAGTTGATCACTATACAAACTTGTAATTCCTTACGAGTGAGGTAGAAAACAATAAAGAATATCGTGGTTGCAGCCCGTTGATGTAGGTCGCATCGACCGAACCACCTAAATCTCATGTGTTTATCTTTGTTTAATTATTCTCTTGCACTTCCGTTCGTGTTTGTGTGTTTTTTGAGATCAAATCCTAACAAAACAACCTCACTTTTTGCATATATGTACTCTAAAATACAAATTTATAGCAAAAAGCCAAAAACACAAATATTGACAAGATAATTACATTTATTAGATACCAATATTATTTTTACATCGAAGGATGATCACACGTAAACTCAACTCATCCTCATGTGACGATTCACCCAAGTCTATGGACCCTTAACCTCCAATATTTAAATTTGGTTAATTTTGACTTTAGATTAATTAAACACTAGTGTTTTAAAAAACTTCCTAGAACTTTTTCTTTAAATATGGGAAAATTTTCCTAGAACTTTTCTTTAAATATGGGCGAAATTTTGTAGAAACTTAGACGTGGAGAAAACTATTATTAAAAAAAATCATCACCAATTTTTGTAGAAACTTAAACGTGAGAAAAGTATTATTAAAAAAATTATCATAACCTTATTTCTTATTTTATTGGACCCTTCGCTTACGGTATGCTTATATCATGTATATATGTGTGGACGTTCGGGCGAAAAGTGAAAGTGCACTAATTTTAACGTTATTTTACTAATTTCATGAAAATAACGTTAAAAAGGGGGATGGTTAATCATGCCTCATGTGATGGCGTTGATAGCTGAAAGACAAAAGGGTACATGCACTAATCGGTCTTTGTCCCGATTGCTGAGTGTTATGTGCCTTATGATGCAAAACTACTATTGAGTCGGGGTCTCACTGAAAGCAGCCTCTATATTCCTATGGGGTAGAAGTAAGGCAGTCTACATCTTATCCTCCTCAAACCCTACCTTAGCTTTGCTATTGATGGGATATACTGAGCAGGATGATGATGATTTCTTATATTTTTGATATATTAATAAAAAATTAATCCACTTTACTTTTTTATCAAATATATATATATATATATATATATTAACTTCTTATACTAATAAATGAAAATCTTTTGTACACATGTCATTCTCTGATGCCTCCTCCCTTTTAATAATAGTATTACATATTAATTTTTTGATCCCTTCCCCGTGGCCCAGTGGTATCCCCACTTGGGTTATGTTGGCCGGCTCCTCCTTTGGGAGGTCACCGGTTCAACTCCCACTGTGGTCTTAGGGGGAGGGGGACGTCCCAATGATGGATCGTATCCTACCGAGGCATGGTGCGGTCTTGAGGGCAACCCGGTTTTACCCAGTTGTTACCCCAGCGAGTCTCTCGTGTGGGGGCAGTATGGTTTCCGGGCGGAAGTTAACTTGCGCGGCGGCCGGGGCCCGATCGAACATCGCGTCCGAGAGTGCGGGGCTGACGGGGGAATGTCTTCGACATGAACCCGGTGACCAATATGTCCAGTACATAGAAAGTCACATTCCAAAAAAAAGTGTTACATATTAATTTTCATACACAAAATATAATATAATATTAATTAATATAGTTAGAGATAAACGTATAAATTCAAATTTAATTAATAATTATCTATAACAAATATAACTGTATCAAATAATATAATAAGTATAATATTATTTAATATAGTTAGAGATCAAACGTATAATTTCAAATTTAATTAATAGTAAATTACTTTTTGACTCCCTGTGTTTTAGTGGTTTTAACCACTTGAATTCAAAATCAAAATGTTTAACGTTCTGAATCTCTAACCACTCATTCACACCCTCTGTAAAAAAAAATCAAAAAACCTTTTGTAAGGTTGAGTTCTCTAAATTCTTACAACTCGTAAAAGTTTTCATTTTATCCTAACTATATATATTTGTTAAGATAAAATATATTATTTGGATATAAACAATAATTACTAATAAAGTATCAAATTACATGTACAAGTAACGAAAATATAATTGTTCTTTTGTTTTACTAATTTATCTAAATAAGTCATTACATTAATAAGGATTATATATAAGTTTATAATTTACATTTTTCGTCATTCAATCTCGTGTAATACACCGACTTGTAAGCTGGTCTATCTACTATAATAAAAGAAACCAAGTTTTGGACACGTGTCATTCATTGAAGGTATTCTCAAATCTATACTTATCTTATATTAATTAAATAAATAAATAATAAATTAATATTAAATCTTAGCATACTTTAATAAAGTATTATCATTAAATCTAAATTGTTAATTTAATATATTTTTAAAACAAATACCTCTCTTTCCTACTTATCTTATATTAAATATATAAATAATAAATTAATATTAAATGTTATCCTAATTTATTAAAAAATATTTTTTATTATTTGTTATACAAAATTATATTTATTCAACTCGTATAAAACGCGAGGTTTTTAAAAATTTAATTTTTTATTATTTGCTATAAATATAAACTTTGTTATTATTTACTATACAAAGTTACATTTATATAACCCGTGTAATACACGAAGTTTTTAAAGATATAACTTTTTTTATCATTTGCTATGTAAAATTAGATTTATTCAACACGTGTAATACACAGGGTTTTTGAAGGATATATATTTTTTATTATTTGGTAGATTTTCAACCCGGCTATACATTTTTAAAGATATGACGTTTTTAGTATTTAATATACAAAATTACATTTATTTAATCTGTGTATAGACATGGTTTTTAATGATATAACTCTTTTTTAGATATATTCAACACGTGTAATATACGGGGTTTTTAAGGTTGTAATTTTTTGTTATTTGGTAGATTTATTCAACTCGATTATACACCGGTTTTTTTTAAAGATAGGGCGTTTTTAGTATTTAGTATACAAAATTACATTTATTTAATCTGTGTAATACATATGGTTTTCAAAGATATAATTTTTTTATTATTTGATATCTAAAATTACATTTATTTAACTCATACAATATACGAGATTCATAAAGATATAACTTTTTATTATTTAATATATAAAATTACATTTGTAATACACGGTCTAACCTAGTATAATAATATTAGAAATAATAATATTAAACTGGCAGGATACCGAGTAATGTCCCTGTTGTTTCTGCGAACCTGCGATACTACCGAGTCCGTGGTTTGAAATTCGTGTTGAAGAACTCACATCGAACGTTCATGGTTTCTTCGTGTCTTTTTCTTCCGACATCTTTCTTATTATACCTTTCTACGCTGCCACCAACAGTTCATTAAGTTCTCGTTTGTGTAGGATCAGGTCATCATGGAGATGCTGTGGAACAAGATCTATCTTGAACAACCTACAGTTCAATTGTCTGGTGACTCCAGATATTTGAACCCTCTTTGGGTTTCTGGAAAACAAGATGAACCCTCTCAATCCATCACAACCTGTATGTCTCATTCTTCTTATATTCATTTCTAGCTTCAATACTTCAATTCTCAGTTAGTTATAGTTTTATTAGGATTTAGTTCTATTATAGGTTATGACTGTTCCCTCCATCTAATTACAGCTTTAAGATATGTTTTTCCATTTCCTTTTATATCAGTGAAGCTTGAGATTTCCGACCGGGGTCGAAAACGTATATACCTAAAAAAATTATAAAACCGGGGTCGAAAACATATATGCTCTAAAAAATTCTATACGAAAACTACATACCGAAACACTACTGAGCGAAAAGTTCTAGGTTCGGGCGCCCCCGGCCCCTTGTATCCTGCGCCCCTGTTTTATATTATCTACCAGAGTTCAACATGCCACCCAGACACTACCACCAGCTTTTAAGGAGTGACCATACTTTTAAGGAGTGATCGGGATTTTTGCCTAAATAATAAACTAATTTTTTTTAAAGGGGCGGTGTTCCCCTAAGCTTGGCTCCTATGCAGTTATATCGGTCCCTTAGTAAAATATCGGTGTCAAATATCGGTACGGTATTATCGGTGATATTGACCGATATAACCGATATATCACTGATATATCACTGAATTATTGGTGTTAAATTGCTATATATGTATAAATTCTGCATTATATTAAAATTACCGATATCCCACCGATATCTCACCGAGATAACCTATATTTCAAATATCGGTCCTTGACCAATATATGATGTTTTACCGCATTAAATGCATAGCTTGGCTGTAGGTCCGCCCCTGACAACCATTACCCTCGTTTACGTGTTTTGAATATAATCGACGAACTAGTGATGGCAGTGAGGATGAACAATATTTGAATGTTTTATTGTTACAGTTTGGGTAAAATAAAAAAGACAAACAGAAGCCTTTTAGTCGTTGTCAACTTACATCAAATTTGAAAACAAAACTACCGTTTTATATAATCCTAGACCATGCATTCTGTTGGCCTAGAAACCTATTTTCTATCTATATTACTAGTAAGTAGTTTTCTCGTACGACATTTTCCTAAAATCTATCTTATCTTTTGGCATTGTTTACATTTACTTTTACAATATCTATCAGAGTTCCAACTTGCAAATAAAAACCATGTTTCAACTATAGGCTTCGAGCTGCGAACAGAGAGATTTTACTCGTATCATCAGGAAATAACGTATAAGATAAGAGCTGCGTTAAAGATCTTAACATTCCGTGAGCAACATGTTCTTGTTCAGTTTTGGTCGCCTCGTGATGTTGGCAAACACCAACTACTTACAACCATAGATCAACCGTTCGGTCTTGGTGTAGCCAGTGAAGAATTGTGTTCTTATAGAAGGGACTCTGAGCACAAAGCATTTCTTGTGGACAAGGATCATGAAGAAGAAGATGTTAGTCCTCCTGCGCGAGTATTCAGGCGAGGATTGCCAGAGTGGACTTCTGATATAACTGATTACGAGACGAAAGATTTTCCACAACAAGACTGCGCGATACGTTGCAATCTTCATGGGTACTTGGCTTTGCCAGTGTTCGATTCTACTACACGGTCATGTGTTGGTGTGCTTGAGATTTTGACCTCCGTCAAGTATATGCATTACGCCTTTGAGGTTCAACAAGTTCACAAAGCACTGCAGGCGGAAAATCTGACAAGCCCACAAGTATTTGATTACCCTACTTTAAAGGTGAGTTGGGTATTTTAGAGAGTTCTTATTTGAATCCTCTTTTTTCAGAATTCTTATATCGGGAGTTGCTTTTATATGCAGGTTCCCAGTGAACGAAAGCAAACCGAGCGTGATAAAATCTTGGATATTTTGAAAGTTGTATGTGACATCCACAGTTTACCGCTTGCTCAGACATGGACTGTGTCCCCGACCAGTAGTTACGTTTCCCATAATAAAGTTATCGAGAAGACCTGTAGTAGTTTTGACACCAGATGTGTCGGGAAAGTCTGCATGTCTACGGCTGCTTTGCCGTTTCATGTTCGAGACTTGGGCATGTGGCATTTTAGGAAAGCGTGTGGAGAGCAACACTTGGATAAAGCTCGGGGCTTTGTTGGGAAGGCGTTGTTAGACCGCCGTTCGTACTATTGTCAAGATGTGACTGAATTAAGTGAAGAAGAGTATCCTTTGGTACACTATGCACGCATGAACGGGTTAACCAGCTGCTTTACAATCTTCTTGCATAGCGTTGAAGGTGATGATGGCGACGACTATGTGCTAGAGTTCTTTCTACAGTTGGGGAATAAAGATAGCAGACATGTAGTGAACTTGGTGCAAACATTGAAGCAGCGGATTGAAATCGCTTCTGGATTTGAATTGGGTGAGATATTATTACCTGTAGAAGTTACTGATCAACCACCTAGGGATGTTAGTTGTCTGTCTTTGAGTACAAATCCTCATATTATTCCAATATCCTCAACCACATCGGCTAACGCCTTGACACCTGAGACGGATTCATCAGATGCGGAGTCATTGTCTGCAAATGTTGCTAAAACGGACCCTGCAAATGTCCCAAGCCAACAGTCACCTAAACAAATTCAGCCCAATAAACATGAATGTATTATCACCGACAATGTAAGTATGCAGAAAACGAAACAAAGCAGAAAACGTAAGATAGACTCGCTGACAATGGAGACAGTCAATCAACATGTTGGAAAACCACTAGGCCAAACCGCCGAAATCCTTGGTGGCAAGTCCTCTTACTTGTTTATGATTGTTTGTACATTTTTTCCATATTTCAATGAACATAATCATAACTTTTGTCCGGTTTGCTCTTTTTCAGTTAGTAGATCTACATTGAAGCGTTTTTGTCGGGTGCATGGGATATCCAGTTGGCCCGTGCCAAAGCATAGCAAAAGAAGCGAATTTGGGTCAGAGAAACAATTGCAACAGTCGTCAATGCATAGCGTGGGTCATGTTTCAGACACGGGGTTGTTGACAGTGAAGGCGAGTTTTAAAGATGATATGATAAAGTTCCCATTTTGTGTTTCATCCGGGTTGATGGAACTGGAAAAGGAAGTGGCAGAAAGGGTGGATGTAAAGGGTCAAAGGCTTAGTCTAAAATACGAGGATGAAGAGAAAGATTGGGTGCTTATTACATGTGACGCTGACTTGGAGTCTTTGGCTAGTAACACCGCTATCAAATTACTCGTCTATGTGGCCGATGATGATCGATTAGCTTATGAAACATCACACTGAGAATAAAGTTGATCGATCCAGTGCACGTCTCCACAACGGGATCAGGTAAATTGCAGCTTGCGCTGGGCTGGACTCAAGAGGTTATGATGAAAACCGTGGTGGCAAGATTCAAACCTGAGACCTTTGCTAGAGGGAATCATATTTGAAGGTTCTGATTGTTGTGTTTGTAATATGAAGTCAAAGAAGAAAGTAGGTCTTGAATTTTTATTTGTAATTTGAAGTCAAAGAAGAAAGTAAATACGAATCTCAAAAGGTGATTTTATTAATACAAAAAAAAAAGTGAAATTTTCTGAAATTTAAAATCATAACTCACCGTATGTTAAATGTGATGAACTGATGATTACATAGCAGCTAGCTTATTTTGCTTCTTACCATCTATAGTGATGGACAAAGTAAAGTTCTGAACCGCTGCCTTGAAACTTACTTAAGGTGTAAATGCATGTGGACGCCTACTCAATGGTTAAAATGGTTAAACTTGGTTGAATGGTGGTATAATACTCAGTGGCGGATCCAGGGGTGTTTTGGGGTTCCCGGGAACCCCCTCGGTTTGGAAAAAAATAAAAAAAGTAGTGGAAATTTTATATGATTTAATAAAAGATAGTGAGAATTAGTGAAAATCTAACAAAAGGAACCCGGTAGAAAAAATTCCTGGATCCGTCACTGATAATACTACCTATCATTCTGCTATCAAGGTCAGTCCTTTTGAAGCATTATATGGTGCCTCTTCATCTTTTCTACATTCCATATGATATTGTTGTCGAGGTTGTGGAAGTCTTACATAGGGACAATGAAGCCATGATAGTTCATCTAAAGCAAACTTTGGCTCAAGCTCGAAATTGAATGAAACAATATGTTGACAACCATTGGGTTTATCTAAGAGTAACTGTTTAAGACTGCAGTTTTATGTGCAGTCTTCAGTTAGGTATTCAAAGGTTTGTCCGAGGTATTTTGGACCCTATTTGATCTATAAATTGGACTTGTGATCGATGCATTTTAGGTATAAACTATTGAAATATCAATTATAGCAAAAATGCATTGATACAAATATAAAATATATTGCTTTAACTAGTTTTTTGTACTTTATAGGTTATGAAACAAAATAATAATAATAATAATAATAATAATAATAATAATAATAAGAGTAAATTACGATTTTAGCCCCTGTGGTTATATCACTTTTACCTTTTTAGCCCAAAAAAGAATTTTTTAACATTTGAGCCCCCAACGTCTTTTTTTCTAACCCTTTTGGCCCCTAACGTCTTTTTTTCTAACCCTTTTGGTCCCTAACATTTAATGAATGGGGTTAGTGTTAGGGGCCAAAAGGGTTAGAAAAAAAAACGTTGGGGCTCAGATGTTAAAAAAAATTGGGATAAAAAGGTAAAAGTAATATAACCACTGGGGCCAAAATTATAATTTACTCTAATAATAATAACAACAATATGAAAAGTGAAGATTATGTTTAATATTAGATGGTTTCCAAAACTAATTATGTTAATAGAGTTATTGGGCTTCAATGTCAAATTAGTTGGGCTGCTATAGAATCATCTAAATCTAAATGCGGCAAGTTTTGGGTTGAAGCAAACCCAACGTAAAAGGAGAGAAAGCAATCAGAAGGCCCACAATCCCACTAAAATCTTAAAAAAAACAGCCCACTTAGATTATGTTTAGATAGGGCTGTTCACGAGTCGAACCGAACCGAGCGGACCTTTGCTCGTGCTTGGCTCGTTTACAAACCAAACCGAGCGGAGCGGCTCATTTAAAACCGAGCCACAAATCAAGCGAGCAATTTCCGAGCATTAAATATTTCGAGCGAGCGAAGTTCGAGCGATGATCATATTGCACGAACAAGGACGTTGGACAACCGTATCGCCCGATTTAAATTTGCTGAGAGAGTGACAATGTAGAGTCTCAAGTTTTTATGTCTTAATAAACAAGCACACTTCATGGCATAATATCTTTCTTATGAATAGCAATGTTGTGGCCGACGAGGCGATGATCATATTGCACGAACAATGACGTTGAGAGCAAGAGATGATTGACTTAGGGTAACGACATGAAACATTGAGGCGATGAGCAGACTGTCGTTTATCTGTTTAGGGTTTAACTTTTACATTTGATATTAATTTTTTTATTAGCGTGATCGAGTTAGTACGTATAGATATAGTTCTAAATTTGTATGTAGTTGACCAAAATTTAATAGAGTAGTATATATAACACTAGGTAGAGGTTCCTGTAAAAAAAGGTTTTTTGTGAGAAAGGTAAGAAAGAATCTACACCATTAGATCTTTGATCTAATGATTGAGATCATAATGGCAAAATTGTAAATAATGTTTACTATTAAACATATTAATTTTATAGATTAAGGGTATATAGGTAAACTTTAACATTTTTAAATTAAGAAACTAACATTAATGCACATGTAACTTCCCCCCGTCTTTTTTAAACGTCAATAACTTTTTATACGTAACTTTAAAAAAGAATAACCCCATAATAACGAGCATTTTTTTTATCTTTAATATGAGTACCATATTGCTATACTTATATAGAGAAAAAAATACGTTTCGATCAGATGTTTAGTCCATCAATGGTGTTATATACTTGCTGAATGGTGTTATATTATATACTTGCTGAATGGTGTTATATATTTGCTGAATGGTGTTATATACTTACTGAATGGTGTTATATACTTGCTGAATGGTGTTATATACTTACTAAATGGTGTTTACAGAGATCTTTTAAAAAAAATCCAGTTCCTATAATTAAAGTGGCGGTTATGAGAAGTTTTTAATTAATTGAGTTAATGATAAAATTACTTGTTTACCCTTTTAAATTAATTTAGATTTAGGACACATGTCATCTCCACAATATTTCTCACCTTTCTCACACTTTTAATATTTTTTTACAATAACCTTACCCTATAACACTATAAATTTAATTTATATTTAAGTATATATGTATTTGTGTATAAATATAGGTGTATGTGTGTATATATGTATAATTTGTATTTGTGTATAGGGGAAAGATCCACTAAAAAGTGGATTTTGCCTAAATAGCTTAAGAAGAATTGTGATCATGACATGTGGCACTCCTAATAAGTAGGAATGGAGGGCATTTTGGTCCTTATAAATAGGAGTGAAAATGACATGTGGCATCCCTTTTGTTTTTTAAAATACAACAAAAAAATCTAGTACAAAAAATATAGCACAAAAAATCTAGTACAAAAAAATATAGCACGAAAAAATTCAGCAAAAAATGTAGTACAAAAAAATCCAGCAGCACAAAAAATTTAGCACAAAAATATAGTACAAAAATCCAGCACAAAAAATGTTATACAACATAGAAATACAACACATTTTAGTAGGTTTTTTTAGTCTTCATATTTTATATAGCAATATGGTACTCAAATTAAAGATAAAAAGACGCTCGATTTTACGGTGAAATTTTTATGAAAAAATAATGTCGTATAAAAAAGTTATGAACGTTTAAAAAATGAGGGTGAAATATGCATGTACTTTGCATGTGGTGAGAAAAGTCCATAAATAGGATTTTCCCAAGATACCCTTGCACTCATTCTTTCTCCTACACTTTCATCTTAATCATTGATTTGAAAACTGAATGGTTAAGATTACTTCTCATCCTACTTAGGCAAAATAAACTTTTTATTTGATCTTACCTCTTTGTGTATATACATGTTTATATATGTATGTGATATGTATATGTGTAAATATATACACTAATTAAAAATAATAATTCGAGCCGAACTGAGCCGAGCGGACCTTTGCTCATGCTTGGCTCGTTTACAAATCGAACCTAGCAGAGCGGCTCGTTTACAACCAAGCGTCAAATCGAACGAACATTTTCCGAGCAATTTCCAAACGAGCGTCGAGCGAGCGACGAGCGCCGAGCGGTTTGAACGGCCCTAAATTATAAAAGTTTTTTGGATGGAAGCTTTATGGGAATCAGAGGGGTGTTCTTCAGGTTATTTTTTCGTGTTTTAGATCGGGTTGTTTCGGTTTTTTTGCTAGAAAAAAGTGGCTCGATAATCAACCCATTTAAATTTCGGATTGGTAGGGTTTGGGTTATTTGGTTTCGGGTTAGTTTGAGTCAGGTTTTTCGGTTTTCGAGTTTAGATGTAAAAATGAAAAAAAATAATGTTTTCTTTTTACAAAATATTATCAAAACTTATATTGCTACTAAAAACAATATCATCAAAATTCAAATGTCATTTGATAATATGACGTGATAATGTTCAAAAGTAATAGAACTTAATGTTCCAAACACCTCTATAAAAAGACAATAAATGTTCGAGTTTATTTTCAGATGTCGTATTTCGGGTTGTTCGGGGTTTTGGCTGGGAAAAAGCGACCCGATAACCAACGCATATAAAGTTCGGGCTAGTCGGGTTCGGGTTTTTGGGTATTCTCTAATTCGGGTTCGGGTGGCTTGGAATTCGGATCGGCTTTCAGGTTTCAGATAAAAATGGATAGCCCTAGATCACACAACGAAATTTTTGACGGCTACACATGTCACACCCCAACCGATGGCGGAATCATCGGGGCATGGCACTGAGCGAAACAGATTGTCCAGAAGTTTCCACAACAACTATCATTACTATTTAGTTTAAATAATACGTCCCATACCGTATCCCAAATAATAAAACAAGTTATTACAGATAAGCATCTAGTTAAATATACTGTTCCAACAACTCAGATTTAAACATAGAAAAATAAATATTGTTTAATTGCTTCTAGAGACTCGATCTGCAAGATCTACAGACAACTATGCTCTAGACGCTTATTCCTAGCTCGCCTTTCTAGCAGATAAGCATCCTAATTGCCTGTCACATACGTTAAAATAAAGTCAATACATGAAATGTAAAGGTGAGCATACAAGTTTGATAATAGTATATAGAGTTCGAAATTGTTTACGCATAACAAGCACGTACACAGAGGAAAACGAAGCATGTTAATTATCGACATGGATATATCGATACCAATGACTGCGGGTTGACTGTCCGAGACAGTTCGCAATACATGATTACCACCGTAATCCATGCAAGTAATTGTCCTTAACAACCCCGTGTGAACGGGTGCTGAGTCCAACTATAGTACTACGTCGTTAAGGCAGGTAGACAGCATTCCACGTGTAAACATAACAACAAGCATTCATTTAGTCACGTAATACATGTGAATCGGTTAGCGTTCAAATAATTGAGTAGTGTGATTGATTGTGATTTAGATAAGTAACGTATGTAACACCCAAAAGTGCTAAAGCAAAAAGGGTTCGAGTATACTCACAGCGATTGATTGATGGATTGAAGGGAGCGCTTGAGAGTAGGGTTAGCCTGAATAGTTTGATAGCATAATGATGAGTAACGTGTTAAAAGGAAACAAGTGATGATGGGTCGAACAGCCTGGTCGATCGGACGGTAGGTTCGATCGAACGGGTTGTTCGTTCGGTTAGACAGTCCGTTCGGACAGCCTGTTCGATCGGCCGGTAGGCTCGATCGGTTGGACTGTTCGAGTGGATTGTTTCTTCCTTTGAGTAGGATGTGTTTGTGTATTATGGCTTGTCCTTTTGAAGTTTTCATTGTAGTATTTGAGAACATTGAAGTGTTCTTACTTTTCAGGTCGATCGATCGAACGGGCTGTTCAATCGGCCAGCTTAACCGGTCGGCTAGACACTTTAGTAGTAGGTCCTCAGCAGGATGTCACCTAGTCGGACAGCATGTTCGATCGGGTGGCACTCCAATACGTCGAACGAGTTGAAAATCGATTAAGGGTTGAAGCATAGTATCTCATGATCCGATGAGTAATGTTATCGAACAGCTCGTTCGATCGAACATCACTTCGTTCAATACTATACATCATGAAATTGTCAAAGTGTGGGGCCATGTGCTAGCCGATCGGCTGGCCTGGTCGATCGGTTGGGCTGTTCGTTTGAATAGCCTGTTCGATCGGTCAGCATCCTGACCTGGTCGGCCTGTTCGTCTAACACTTGGCTGTTCTGATTGCTTGACGTTATATCAAAGTATTTTGACAACGAGCTGAACCATGACACTTTCGTTCTTACTTGTTTCCCCTGCTCGGACAGGAATCACCCAAGTCCGGCTGGTGAACGGTTCGGAACGGTAGTTTAACGTTTAACCCAAAATCAGTGAACCTCGTAGATAGAATCCGAATCTTGAACCACTTGACCATTAGAATGATTGGTGAGTTGGCTCAAGCTCCGTTTCTACCGGTTTGAAGGCATTGAGTGTAAAAGAGTTGAAAGAAAGTTGGAAAATCCTTCTTTCAATCTTTCACACTATGTAAATGTTCAGATCTGTGGTAGATCTTAGTGTTTTTATGTGGAAATCGGCTAGACCCAAGTGATTCTTGGTGGATTGAGGCCAAAACATGAAGTTCTTGAAGAACACCATGATGACATCATCATAGAATGCTTAGATCTTGATGATTTCACGGTTAGAAATCAAGATTTGAAAGATAGAAAGGTGTAGGAGTGTGTATTGATCAAGAACGTACAAGATTTAGGATGAAAACTTACCGAAATCGGAAGAAATCTGAGAAAAGAAGGGGAGCACGAGCTGGTCGGTCAGAGGGTTTCCAAAAGTGGAAAGAATGACAATGACAAGCCTATTTATAGGCTTCCCAAAGAGGAAAGGGCTGGCCGATCGGCCAGGCATCCCGATCGGACAGCCTGCTCGATCGGACAGTCTGTCCGATCGGCTGGGCTGTTCGATCGGCTAGGAGCCTGATCGATCCACAGCCTGTTTCGAGTGTTTGGTGCGACGATTTTTGATGTTTCGATTTCGATTGAAGACGATACAAGTACGATAGAGTTTCCTATTCAAATTACTTTTAATCCCAACCACTATATCTACATACATTCCATATTCGATTTCGATTTCGATTGAGTTCGATTGAGTTTCGAGTTTCGATTTGATTGATTCGATTGATCACCACACATAACATAAAGTAAACACGCACAGGCAACACATAAAGCACACACACACGTATAATAACACCAAAGCTGCATAATTCGAATCTCGAGTTCGATTGATGATTCGATTAGCTTGATTATTGATTGATTAACTTTATCGCATTGTTACTTCCTACTATTCACAGTCGTAAATCATTTCGCGTCGATTAAACATTCGTTTACCTCGATTCTTTGATAAACAACACTTACTCCACATAATACAAAACATAAAATAGACTATTTACAGTCAAAGAAGTCAAACTTGACTTGGATTTTGACTTTGACTTTGACATTCGAAAACACGGGGTGTTACAGCCTCCCCTTGTTTAGGGAATTTCGTCCCGAAATTAGGCTGAAAGCTGCACATCACCGTGGATTATTTTACCAATTTCTCGCTTCAGGTCTTAATTTAAACAACTGCGGGTACTTAGCCTTCATGTCGCTTTCGAGTTCCCAAGTAAACTCCGCGCCTCGTTTGCCTTCCCATCGGACTTTCACGATAGGGATTCGCGAGCGTCTGAGTTGCTTGGTTTGGCGATCCATGATTTCGACAGGCTTTTCCACGAAGTGTAGCGTTTCGTTGACCTGAAGATCATCGAGAGGTACAATCAGATCATGATCAGCTAGGCATTTTCGGAGGTTAGACACATGGAAAGTTGGGTGGACGTTACTAAGTTCCTCCGATAGTTCAAGTCTGTAGGCGACCTTGCCGATCCTTTCCAGAATCTTAAAAGGTCCAACATATCGAGGCGCTAGTTTCCCTTTCTTGCCGAATCTGACCACACCCTTCCAAGGTGATACCTTTAGGAGTACGTAGTCGCCAACGTCAAATTCAAGGGGCTTGCATCTTCTATCGGCGTAACTTTTCTGTCTATCCCTGGCTTTCGACAAATTGTCTCGAATCTGGAGGATTTTGTCAGTCGTTTCTTGTAGTAACTCGGGACCGGTTAATTGCGAGTGACCGATCTCGTGCCACACAATAGGTGAACAACATCTTCTTCCATATAAGGCCTCAAATGGTGCCATTTGTATGCTGGCATGATAGCTGTTTTTGTACGAGAATTTGACTAACGGTAGGTATTTGTTCCAACTACCACCGAAGTCTATGACACACGCACGGAGCATGTCTTCAAGAGTACAGATCGTTCTTTCAGTCTGTCCGTCGGTTTGAGGATGAAATGCGGTACTTAAGTTAAGCGACGTACCAAGAGCTGCTTGAAACGTTTCCCACAATCGCGAAGTAAACCGAGTGTCACGATCTGAAATGATGTCACGAGGCGTACCATGATTACAAATGATCTCGTCGGTGTAGATTCGGGCTAGTCGTTCTACCTTGTAGTCTTCCCGTATTGGCAAAAAGTGGGCTGATATGGTCAGACGATCAACTATGACCCAAATGCTGTCGTGACCTGATGGCGTGGGCAGAAGTTTGGTTATGAAATCCATAGCTATACTCTCCCACTTCCATATGGGGATTGGAGGTTGTTCGAGTAAGCCAGAAGGTCGTTGATGTTCAGCCTTAACTCTCGCACAAGTTAGGCAACTTCCAACATAGAGAGCAATATCCCTTTCATGCCCGGCCACCAGTACTTGTAACGAAGATCCTGGTACATTTTATCGGCACCGGGATGAATAGAATACCGGGATTTTTGGGCTTCGTCCATTATAATCTTTCGCAAATCGGTTCGCTTAGGGATCCAAATTCGATCCAGATAATAGAAAATCCCATTTGCTTTGCTTACAAGCTGAGCTCCATCGTGATAGATTCTCTCTCTCTTCAGGGTGCGTTCATTAAAACAAGCATGCTGAGCTTCGCGGATGAGGGTTTCGAGATCATGCAGGGCTTGGGTATTGCGAATACTGAGCAAATAACTCCGTCTGCTGAGTGCGTCGGCAACAACATTTGCCTTGCCTGGGTGGTAACGAATCTCACAGTCGTAATTGTTGAGAAGTTCTACCCATCGGCGTTGACGCATGTTAAGCTCTTTCTGATTAAAGATGTGTTGTAAACTCCTATGATCGGCGAAGATCGTACACTTGGTACCATACAGGTAGTGTCGCCAAATCTTCAATGCAAAAACAACTGCGCCTAGCTCAAGATCATGGGTTGTATAGTTCTTCTCGTGGATTTTGAGCTAACGAGATGCGTAAGCTATAACCTTGTCCCGTTGCATGAGAACACAGCCGAGACCAAGGTTGGAAGCATCAATATAGACAATGAAATCGTTGTTTCCGTCGGGCAATGTGAGGACAGGAGCATCGCAAAGCATATGCTTGAGGGCTTGAAAGGCAGACTCCTGTTTAGTTCCCCAAACAAAAGGCTTGTCCTTATGAGTAAGAGCGGTAAGAGGCACAACGATCTTAGAGAATCCTTCGATAAATCGCCGATAATAGCCCGCTAGTCCGAGAAAAGAACGAACTTCGGATGGGTTCTTAGGTGTAATCCAGCTCTTAATTGCTTCAATCTTCGCGGGATCGACATGAATACCTTGACTGTTAACGATGTGACCCAGAAATTGAACCTCCTCTAGCCAGAATTCGCACTTGGAGAACTTGGCATAGAGTTGGTTCCCTTGGAGTAGCCGAGAACCAAACGTAGATGTTGCGCGTGTTCGGTCTTCGACTTAGAATAGATCAAGACATCGTCGATGAACACGATGACGAAACGGTCTAGAAATGGCTTACACACGCGATTCATCAGATCCATGAACACCGCGGGTGCGTTAGTTAAACCAAAAGGCATAACAACGAATTCGTAATGGCCGTATCGAGTACGAAAAGCGGTTTTGGGGATGTCTTCCTCTTGAATGCGCAATTGATGATAGCCTGAACGTAGATCGATCTTCGAGAAACACTTGGCACCTTGCAGCTAGTCAAATAGGTCATCGATTCGAGGTAGAGGGTAACGGTTCTTAATGGTTAACTTATTCAACTCCCGATAGTCGATGCACATCCTGAACGACCCATCCTTCTTTTTAACGAAAAGGGCTGGTGCGCCCCAAGGAGAGGTGCTCGGGCGAATAAAGCCTTTTTCAAGTAACTCCTTGAGTTGGTTTGAAAGTTCCCTCATTTCGGATGGCGCGAGTCGATAAGGGGCTTTGGCTACAGGGTTAGCTCCAGGAATGAGGTCGATACGAAAGTCGATATCACGACTTGTCGGTAGCCCGGGAAGATCATCAGGGAACACCTGAGGAAATTCACGAACCACTGGGACGTCTTTGACTTCGGCCTTCTTTTTGTTTTCCTTCTCCGCTACTACAATGTTGGCCAAGAAAGCTCTATATTCCTTGCGGAGATACTTGCTAGCTTGGATGCATGACATGAGTTTGAGACCTTTCGAAGCTGTTTCACCGTATACACATAAAAGATCACCATTCGCGAGTGAGAATCGAATCATCTTATCAAAACACACAACTTCAGCATGGTTTTCGCGAAGAAAGTCCATGCCTACTATGATTTCGAAACTTCCGAGTTGCATAGGAATAAGGTCGATTGGGAAGATGTGATTGTTGAGCTCGAGGGTACAATCACGGAGAACAGAATTAACAGCGACAATTCTTCCAGTAGCGACTTCAACTTCGAATGACAAGGGGAGATAAGAGCGCTTACGACTAAGGAGCTTCTCGAATTCAAACGACACAAAGCAGTTATCGGCTCCAGTATCAAACAAACACGATGCATAAATACCATTCACAAGGAACGTACCATTAACCACGTTGTTGTCAGCCTGGCCTTGACGAGCATTGATGTTGAAGGTTCTGGCACGGGCTGCTTGCTGTTGCTGCTGAGGCTGCTGCTGCTGCTGCTGCTGTTGGGGCTCTTGTTTCACTACCCTGCTCGGGCACATGTTTGCAAAATGGTTAGGATCACCACATGCGAAGCAGACTCGAGTATTGATTGCGGGTGCTTGAGCTGCGGGTTGGCCTTGAGGGGCTGGGAATAGAGCTTGATGAGCAGCGGCAGGAGCTGCGGTGTTGCGGGGACCATAGCGACAGTTCGCAGTGAAATGACCGTAGAGATTGCAGTGAGCGCAGAAACGACAGGCGATTCCCACCGGATGATGATATGAGCATGTCGGGCAGAGCGGGTGGGGACCTGTGTAAGCACGCTTTGCTGGCGGTGCATTGGTCACTGGAGCTGGGCGGTGGTGGGACTGCTGCTGAGCCTGTACGGCTTGCAGAGGGGCAGCAGTTGTTGTGACAGCACAGTTCTTGCTGGAGCTGTCGTTGTTGTGCTTCTTCTTGCGACGTGATGACTTGGATGGTTGAGCAGTGGAGTCGGTGGTTGGTGTAGTAGTAGCTTGATGCAGAGACTTGGATCGCTTATCCCAGAAACCAGACTTTACCCGCTTGTCATTGATCTCGGCGGTAAGCAAGTAAGTCTCTTCAATTGATGATGTCTTGGTGGCGTGAACAAAGTCGCAACACAATCAGGTAGAGCTCAAATGTACTTCTTGATGGCCATGTCTAGCCTCTTGACTTGATCGGGACAGATAATGCTAAGCTGCTTGAAGCGAGCAGTTAATGCAGCGTTGTCTCCGTCCTTCTGCTTGATGTTCCAAAACTCGTCCTCCAGCTTTTGGCGTTCGTGGGGAGGGCAGAATTCGTCCATCATGATGGCCTTCAGCTCTTCCCAAGTCAGCTCATAAGCTGCATCATTCCCGCGTTTGTTTCGTTCGGCCGTCCACCAGTCTAGAGCTCGGGACTGGAAAACGCCGGTTGCATTTAGGGTACGAAGATTTTCAGGACAGCCGCTTTAGCGCAGAGTGACTTCAACCGAATCAAACCATTGAAACATGGCGGTAGGGCCATCTTCTCCGGTAAAATCTTTTGGTCTGCATGCCTTAAACTGTTTGAAACTGAAAACGGTCTTGTTAGCATCTTTAGGAGCATCGGTTCGCGACTCTTCAGACGATTTGCTGACGTTTTCATACACCTCGCTCACAGCTTTTGCCACTTGCTTTGTGATGATAGCAGCGAGACGCTTGTCTCTCTTCTCTTGGCGAGTAAGTGGGGTTCGGTGTCCAAATGACGACATGGTCTGCAGTAGACATCGTCGTAGGCCTCAGACACAACAAATTGTATCTCACCTCACACGTCTACTACTCACTAAAGCTTAGGAACACGTCGAAACACGTATCACATAAACACATAGGCACATAACCACAGATTCACGTAACCACAGAAGCACATAGAGCACAGAATCACAGAAGCACATAAGCACATAAGCACATAGGCACATACATATTTAATGACAGATGTAGTCAGAATACAGAAACCTATCATTTAGGGCTCGCGTGTCGTTCGTATATATCGGTCGCGGTTAGTATATCGGGTAGTATAGCATGTCGAATAGCAGGTCGAGTATAGTATAAGCGTACATCGTAGCATAATATCGTCTAGATTTGCAGCGACTTGTTAGCGTATTGAGATAGAATAGCAATGCGAGTCGTGTGTGTTGATCGAAATGATAGCAAAAATCGAGTGAACATCAAAATTAAACACATAAACAGGTAAACACACTTAAAACACATAAAATTGACGAATCATAAGAGTGACAACTGCCATCTCAAAAACACAAAAATCAGGAATTGGATTGTCTGCGGCTACTAGACATCGACTACCCGAAGCGATTCGACTATTCACATTAGACTTGTCGTCACTTTTCGACTTTCGGGATCGCGTTTCTGCCTCGATTCTTGGGCATTTAACACGCGCTCCCTAGGTCATACTCATGAGTTTAGGTCGTTGGAGTCCGTCGAGGCTTCGGTGAGATAAATAAAATCCGGAACAAGTTGTCAAGGTTAGGGTTTCACCCCTAGCTTAGCAACTTCTTCCTTGTTTTAGAAAAATTGAGGAGATTATTCATCAAAATATGGATTTCACTCCTGATTTGGTATAATTCTCCTCGTTCGTTATTGAAAATAATGAGGAAATCATCGATAAATTGATAAAATCAGTATGGACCAAGCAATTCAGTCGAGAGTTTGCGGCTTCCACACCTAATCTCGACTAAATCCCTTGACTCTATTTGAAAATTCGAGTGCAGTGATAACGAAGGGTAACAAGATATAGCACATACGCTTGGTCTGTTGGTTCCTAACTATAGTCTAGGTCTCTAAGACAGCGACCGATGGCGGAATCATCGGGGCATGGCAATCTGTCACACCCCAACCGTGTCTAGCCTAATTCCCTATAGTTATGGCTCTGATACCAATCTGTCACACCCCAACCGATGGCGGAATCATCGGGGCATGGCACTGAGCGAAACAGATTGTCCAGAAGTTTCCACAACAACTATCATTACTATTTAGTTTAAATAATACGTCCCATACCGTATCCCAAATAATAAAACAAGTTATTACAGATAAGCATCTAGTCAAATATACTGTTCCGACAACTCAGATTTAAACATAGAAAAATAAATATTGTTTAATTGCTTCTAGAGACTCGATCTGCAAGATCTACAGACAACTATGCTCTAGACGTTTATTCCTATCTCGCCTTCCTAGCAGATAAGCATCCTAATTGCCTGTCACATACGTTAAAATAAAGTCAATACATGAAATGTAAAGGTGAGCATACAAGTTTGATAATAGTATATAGAGTTCGAAATTGTTTACGCATAACCAGCACGTACACAGAGGAAAACGAAGCATGTTAATTATCGACATGGATCTATCGATACCAATGACTGCGGGTTGACTGTCCGAGACAGTTCGCAATACATGATTACCACCGTAATCCATGCAAGTAATTGTCCTTAACAACCCCGTGTGAATGGGTGCTGAGTCCAAACTATAGTACTACGTCGTTAAGGCAGGTAGACAGCATTCCACGTGTAAACATAACAACAAGCATTCATTTAGTCACGTAATACATGCGAATCGGTTAGCGTTCAAATAATTGAGTAGTGTGATTGATTGTGATTTAGATAAGTAACGTATGTAACACCCAAAAGTGCTAAAGCAAAAGGGGTTCGAGTATACTCACAGCGATTGATTGATGGATTGAAGGGAGCGCTTGAGAGTAGGGTTAGCCTGAATAGTTCAATAGCATAATGATGAGTAACGCGTTAAAAGGAAATAAGTGATGATGGGTCGAACAACCTGGTCGATCGGACGGCTCGTTCGATCGAACATCACTTCGTTCAATACTATACATCATGAAATTGTCAAAGTGTGGGGCCATGTGCTAGCCGATCGGCTGGCCTGGTCGATCGGCTGACATGTCTGATCGGTTGGGCTGTTCGTTTGAACAGCCTATTCGATCGGTCAGCATCCTGACCTGGTCGGCCTGTTCGTCTAACACTTGGCTATTCTGATTGCTTGACGTTATATCAAAGTATTTTGACAACGAGCTGAACCATGACACTTTCGTTCTTACTTGTTTCCCCTGCTTGGACATGAATCACCCATGTCCGGCCGGTGAACGGTTCGGAACGGTAGTTTAACGTTTAACCCGAAATCAATGAACCTCGTAGATAGAATCCGAATCTTGAACCACTTGACCATTAGAATGATTGGTGAGTTGGCTCAAGCTCCGTTTCTACCGGTTTGAAGGCATTGAGAGTAAAAGAGTTGAAAGAAAGTTGGAAAATCCTTCTTTCAATCTTTCACACTATGTAAATGTTCAGATCTGTGGTAGATCTTAGTGTTTTTATGTGGAAATCGGCTAGACCCAAGTGATTCTTGGTGGATTAAGGCCAAAACATGAAGTTCTTGAAGAACACCATGATGACATCATCATAGAATGCTTTGATCTTGATGATTTCACGGTTAGAAATCAAGATTTGAAAGATTGAAAGGTGTAGGAGTGTGTATTGATCAAGAAAGTACAAGATTTAGGATGAAAACTTACCGAAATCGGAAGAAATCTGAGAAAAGAAGGGGAGCACGAGCTGGTTGGTCAGAGGGTTTCTAAAAGTGGAAAGAATGACAATGACAGGCCTATTTATAGGCTTCCCAAAGAGGAAAGGGCTGGCCGATCGGCCAGGCATCCCGATCGGATAGCTTGCTCGATCGGACAGTATGTCCGATCGGCTGGGCTGTTCGATCGGCTAGGAGCCTGATCGATCCACAGCCTGTTTCGAGTGTTTGGTGCGACGATTTTTGATGTTTTGATTTCGATTGAAGACGATACGAGTACGATATAGTTTCCTATTCAAATTACTTTTAATCCCAACCACTATATCTACATACATTCCATATTCGATTTCGATTTCGATTGAGTTCGATTGAGTTTCGAGTTTCGATTTGATTGATTCGATTGATCACCACACATAACATAAAGTAAACACGCACAGGCAACACATAAAGCACACACACACGTATAATAACACCAAAGCTGCATAATTCGAGTCTCGAGTTCGATTGATGATTCGATTAGCTTGATTATTGATTGATTAACTTTATCGCATTGTTACTTCCTGCTTTTCACAGTCGTAAATCGTTTCGCGTCGATTAAACATTCAATTACCTCGATTCTTTGATAAACAACACTTACTCCACATAATACAAAACATAAAATAGACTATTTACAGTCAAAGAAGTCAAACTTGACTTGGACTTTGACTTTGACATTCGAAAACACGGGGTGTTACAACACACAGTTAGGGGGATGCACGAAAAACGATTTTCAAGAGAAGGCCGTTGTCCAGAAGTTTCCACAACAACTATAATTACTATTCAGTTTAAATAATACATCCCATACCGTATCCCAAATAGTAAAATAAATTATTACAGATAACAACTAGTCAAATGTCCTGTTCCGACAACTCAGATTCAAATATAAATATAACAATTGTTCAAATGCCTCTAGAGACTCGATCTGCAAGATCTACAGACAACTATGCTCTAGACGCTTATTCCTAGCTTGCCTTCCTAGCAGATAAGCATCCTAATTGTCTGTCACTTTCAAACTAGGTTTCTATTGATTATCAAACAGAAGTATTACAATCAATCAAACCCTAATTTCGTCCAAGCTTTAGCTCTCACGAAAATCTATCTCTCAAACACTGTTTTTGCTGATTAACCTAAACCCTAAAGCCTAAAGCCTAACCTTGTTTATATAACACAAGGTTTGCTACTTGGGCAAGGGTTTCCTACATGGGCAAAGCCCAAATCGTCCCCCTAGATCCAATTGGGTTTTGTTTAGCCCAAACTCTATTAATTCACTAATACAAAGCTAAACCCGCTAACTGTTTATCGTTTAACTAATTACAAGATATCCAAAGACCAAATCTAAGCTGTTGTCACAGAATATGCACCAACAAACTCCCCCTTGACAATAGCTTCATAAAAACTTTGTCTACAATCTTCTTGCAATCTTCATGAAATCTTGCACTGTCTTTGGTGTTTGGATAGCTTCAGCTTCAATAGCTTCTGTCAGCAACAGACTCCCCCTAAGCTGATGCATCCAATCACCAAATCTTCAACACGTTAGCACTTGAGTAAACTCCAGTTTAGCATTTGCACAGCAATCTTCAAACTCTTCAATCTTGTCTGCAATGTAGAAAGGAGGTTCTACCGTGCATCCAATCAAACTCTCATCTTCACAGCAACTATCTTCTCAGCAACATACTGCTACAATCTGTATACTATAAAACAAACATCTCGAGAAACCATAAGAATTTTTTTTTTCAACAAAGTTAAATAAATTATTATTATTCAAGAGATAGTTAAACTGTATTACAGATTAAGCATTTTCAACTTATCACCAATACGCAAAACTTTTTTTGTTCAACACACAAGAACCTGTCTGATTTAAGATTTTGAACTCACTTTCTAACACCGTCTCCCCCTATCAGTAACAATTCCTCTAAGAATAACAGTTTTCCGTACATTAAGAATTTTAAACAGAAAAAGACACTATTTTTGGATTTTTATATTTTCTGAAAGCAAGTAAATAACAAAAGCAATAAACACTCTATTTTGTGAGAATCACTGGTAAGAAGATCATATCAGCACAATCAAACTGTTTCACACAATTATTTAATTCTTTATGTAATGTTTTAATGAAAAGCAGTTCAAGACGATTACCAGTATGTTTGTCCACCTAAACAAAATGCATGAACATTTCAAGTACCATTACCATATGATACGTTAAGGTAATTTTATTACTGATATACTAGTGTGTCCCACTTAAGGATATACCCCCGCGATCAAGGTATGCACAAAGATTCATCGTAGTAGGTGAGTATACTGAATTCATCCGTTTTGTTTTTCAACGATAGATAATTGGTGAACAGGTCAGTACTTCCGTACAGCAAAGAGACCAAAATATCTTATCGAGGGCTAAGACAAATACCATTTTTGGTACGAATTATGCATTTTGCATTTTTTTGAATGACTCTCTATGAGAGCTTCTTCATTTTCAGGGTTTTGGCATTTTTAGCTCTTTTAAGATATCCTGGGTGTGTCTAGGTCAGCATGTATCTGGATGCAGCAGAAGGACACCCCTGATATCCCCAGATGAAATAACAGTATAAAGACCCAAAACCTCAGATTTTGGCAATCTATCAACGCAAGATTTAAGGTCATTAAACCATACACCACTGATGTGTTCCCCACTCATATTCAGTTCATTTTTGTTTATATCACATTGGTAAGTTGATTATTTCATGCTTTTTGCCTACTGGTACATCGTATGATGAAGCTGCTATCACACTTAAGCAATTTTGGTTCAATTTCAGTGTGACAGTCTAACTTGCTGATGTACTATCATTTCTTCTTATTCACACAGTGATAACTCAATTTTTGATTTTCTATTTTTTATGTTTTTTATTTTTTAATGTTTTTGTATTTTTGATTTTTAAGAAAAACAGTAAAACTATTTACAAAAATTCTTATGAAAAACCAGTTATTCAGGATTCCTCATCCCGTTGAGTTCGACTAAATGTTCAAAACGAGCCCTGTCAAATGCTTTAGTATAAAGATCTGCCAGGTTATCTTCTGTGTCAACTCAGCACTTTGAACTTCAATTTAAATCATTTAATATACATATATATCAACAATCTCACATCCCCCGTCATGTGCCTAGAGCAGCCACTATTAGCATAAGTTGATAATCCTCCTTAGCAGCTCCTGCACACACCAACTAAGAAATTAGTTAGATTGGGGGACCCAAGCCTTAATGGTCTTGGGTCCTCCAAATTCACCAATCACTTGAACATCCATCCAATATCCGTTACTCCTAACTGGAGTCTTGGATCTCAGACCTGTTGATGGAATTTGATTTTGATTTCCATAAGGTCTCTGGTCCTGAGGGTTCCTATATACATTTGGACTATTTGACCTTTGGAAAATTTGATTTTGAAACCTTGAATTTTGATTCTAAGAAGCATTATTGTTGTAATTTCTAAAGCCATTGTTATAAAAAGTTCGACCACCATTATTTTGGTATCGATTTTGATATTGACCTTGACTTCTAAAATTATTTGAATTATAATTGTTCATTCTAGGTGAACTGCTTCTAGGTCTCTCATTTCTGCCTGGTGGAGATTTAGGCTGAAATCTTGGTTGATTTCTTCGAAAACGAGGAACTTGTGGAGTTCCTTTTTCAGCCCTATCTACACCAACAGCAACATTATCTGGTTGCTTAGGAGCAGATTGCTTTGGAGAATTTGAGCCTTTCTCCTCACTATCACCTTTCTTCTCTGGTGATTTCCCTCTCTGTTTTTCACTAATTTGTGCTTCACTCTTTTTGTTAGGACAGCAGCTAGCTACATGTCCTTTGATGTGACACCTGAAGCACGATCTCCTTTTCAAAGACTTCTTAGTTAGAGTCTCTGAGGTAGATCCCTTATCAGATGATGATGATGATGCCTTGGAAGAATTTGGTTTAGTTTGCTTGGATTCAGATATTTCTTTGTTTTCATATCACTACCTTGAACAAAATTAATCTTTTTAACAAAAGTTTGATTTTTGCTCTTAGGAGGTGAATTTTGCTTTTTTAAATGTTCCCTGTTATTGTTCTTCTTAGCATCATCACTCTCAGACCCCTCACTTTGACTTGATGCGAAACTACTTGGTGCAGTTGCCATAAAGTCTGCTAGCTCATCTTCATCTGGCAGGAAAGACTAGTCATGACTAAGAGGAGGTGGGACTTCATTAAAGCCCTGGAAGCCCAAACTAGTCTTGTCATTACTCTTCTTTAACCCACCCATAATGTGTTTCATAACAAAAGTAGAGTCCCTGAATTGACCTAATTTCTTTTCAAGTTCAACAATTTTGAGTTGTGCATCTGACAACTCTTTGCATTTTTCAGAAACCTCTTTTGTTTTCTCAGCCATCATGTCATGAGCTAAGTCTATGACTTGAAGTTTTTCATTTAGTGTGTAGGTTAAAGCTTCAATTTCACTTTCATAACCTCTTATCTTCTTCAAGTATATAGATTCGTTTCTTTTAGCAAAAAAGTTTGACTCTTTTATGCTCGACATCTCGCTTACCAGACTTTGATTTTGTGTTGACAACCTGTCAACCTCACCCTGTAATTCACGACACCTCAAACACACAAAATTAGATTGTACCTCTTTCTCATGAACTTCTGTAGTTTGATCAGCAATACATGTTCAGCTTCACTCTCTTTCTCTACTTCAGCATCCACTTTTGCTGCAGCATTCTCCACTTGAGATTCAGCATCACTCACGGTAGTTTCAGCCTCATCAAGTTGCACTATCTCTGCCATGAATGCCTGAGTGACATTCTTATTATCTTCCAGATGAACACTACAATCATTTGAACCTTCTTGTGATGTAGAGCTCGCAGCTTTATTCCTTTTGACATCTTCATTTCCTTGATACCTCTTTTCTAATGCATCCCACATATCCTTTGAATTTGTGTACTTCTTGAAGGTATGCTTGATGCTATCAGGTAAGGACATCTTTATTGCAGCCAAGGCTCTCCTTTCAGCCTCATACATCTTTTTATCATCCTCTTGCATGTTCACATAATCTGTTCTACGTGGTCTGCCCTCAAAATCGTGTGTTGGGTTTGTGTACCCATCAACAATACAGATCCACATGCGTGCATCCTGAGATTCAATGAAGGATTTGAAGTTGTCCTTCCATGTAAGATAATTCTCCACCTTCATCATCTTAGGTGCATTCAAGTTAGTCATGTTCAACATTTTAAACGTTGCAGACTGATAAATCCGTACAAAATATCTTCGAAAACAGTGGTTACCAAATTACACCCTTAGAATCATCTCGAAAAGACGAATCTAGTGATATATAATGTCAAAAACCGAATTCGGGATTTTCCAGAGTTTTTTTTTCTCCTAAAAATGCAAGGATTTCAAATGTGCAAACGGTTTTGTCTAACGAGCTGCAGATCACTTTCTATTCACGAAAACGTTAATTTTTCCTTGCGCTTGCCAAAAAATCTTCCACCTTTTAAAATTTGCTACTAATTTCGCTGCTTAATCAGCTTAATTTCGCTGGGTAATTTTGCTGATCACTTATGCAGTTTAATTATACTAGTTGATCAATTTCGCTGGTTATTTTCGCTGGTCAAATTCGCTGCTTAATTTTGCTGAAGCCGTGACAATTTCGCTGTGGACAATTTCACTGTTACCAAAGTCGCCTTTGGATTTTAAGTTCGCCGATAAATATGCTGGAACAGTTAATTTCGCATGTCAGACAATTTCGCTGACTTGTTAATTTCGCTAATCCAGTAAAATTGGAAACTTAATCTCCTCGAAATTTTGAAGATTTTCAGATTCCTTAAACAGTTCCTGCAAAATCGAAACAGCAAAATATTAGTTATTTTCGAAAAGAATATGATGAACACGAAGAACAGTCTTCGAATTCCAGCCAAATACTCTTCAAAAGCAACTAAATACTGTCCCGAAAACCTGCAAATCAGCCAAATCAAACAGACAAACTGATCAAACACCAACAAATTTGCAGAAAATTATCAGAATTAAAAAAAATTTCGAAACCCTAGTTTCAGGTTTCAAAATTTCGAAAATTTTAAACCCTTCCACCCGAATTCTGCAGTCATCAATTCTGAACCGAGCTTTCAAGAGCCTAAGGCTCTGATACCGATTGTAGGTCCCCTTGATGTGTATGGATCTTCACAGAATTGTCAATCTAATCAAGAGTGCGGAATCCTCTTGATCAGAATATAGCAGAAAACGTGTAGGAACAGCAAATCACTTTCAAACTGGGTTTCTATTGATTATCAAACAGAAGTATTACAATCAATCAAACCCTAATTTTGTCCAAGCTTTAGCTCTCACGAAAATCTATCTCTCACACACTGTTTTTGCTGATTAACCTAAACCCTAAAGCCTAACCTTGTTTATATAACACAAGATTTGCTACTTGGGCTAGGGTTTCCTACATGGGCAAAGCCCAAATCGTCCCCCTAGATCCAACTGGGTTTTGTTTAGCCCAAACTCTATTAATTCACTAATACAAAGTTAAACCCGCTAACTGTTTATCGTTTCACTAATTACAAGATATCCAAAGACCAAATCTAAGTTGTTGTCACAGAATATGCACCAACACCAATGACTGCGGGTTGACTGCCCGAGGCAGTTCGCAATATATGATTACCACCGTAATCCATGCAAGTAATGGTCCTTAACAACCCCCGCGTGAACGGGTGCTGAGTCCAAACTATAGTACTATCGTCGTTAAGGCAGGTAGACAGCATTCCACGTGTAGACGTAACAACAAGCATTCATTTAGTCACGTAATACATACAGAACGGTTAGCGTTTTAAATAGTTGAGTAGTGCGTTCGATTGTGGTTTTTATAAGTAACGTATGTAACACCCAAAAGTGCTAAAGCAAAAAGGGATCGAGTATACTCACAGCGATTGACGGATTGATGGGAGAGCTTGAGAGTAGGGTTAGCCTGAATAGTTTGATAGTATAACGATGAGTAACGCATAAATGAATACAAGTGTTGATGGGTCGAACAGCCTGGTCGATCGAACGGTAGGTTCGATCGGACGGGTTGTTCGTTCGGTTTGACAGTCCGTTCGGACAGCCTGTTCGGTCGGCCGGTAGGCTCGATCGGTTGGGCTGTTCGAGTGGATTGTTTCTTCCTTTGAGTAGGATGTGTTTGTGTATGATGGCTTGTCCTTTTGAAGTTTTCGTTATAGTATTTGAGAACATTGAAGTGTTCTTACCTTTTAGGTCGATCGATCGAACGGGCCGTTCGATCGGCCGGCTAAACCGATCGGTTAGATACTTCAGTAGTAAGTCCTCAGCAGGATGTCACCTGATCGGACAACATGTTCGATCGGGTGGACTCCAATACGTCGAACGAGTTAAAAAATCGATTAAGCGTTGAAGCATAGTATCTCATGATCCGAAGAGTAATTCTACCCAAACCGTAGTTCGATCGAACAGCTCTTCGTTCAACACTAGACTTCATGAAATTGTCAAAGTGTGGGGCCATGTGTTAGCCGATCGGATGGCCTGGTCGATCGGTGTAACATCCCAAAAACGGGTTTGGTAATCAAACCACGTTAATAGTAAAGACGGGTAAAATACCGTTAGTGGTAAAAATTAACCCGATAAAGTTACCCCGAAAATATATATATATATATATATAACTTTATATTAGAATTATAAAGTACAAATATACAAGAATTTACTAACTAGGAATTTTAACCTAGTTAACTACAAGTCTAGAAATAACTGAAATAGGGTTAAAATAACCAAAACTATATGTTAAACAAAAGTAGGAGGGCCAATGTTGTTAAAACTGAAAGTGGCATTATTAGTTTTAATTAAAAACAAAACCAAACACCTCAATTGAGATGTCTGGTCGTACAGAAGAAGCAGGAAGGGGCGATTCCCCACTCTCAAAACCCTAAACATCATTAAACTCTCAAATTGAAGGATCAAATCAAGTCCAAAAGGAAAATCGAGCATAGATTAGTGATCCCCAATGCAAGGAGATCATAAGGTATGTAAAATATGATAAAAATTCTCTACTTGAAATTCTCATGAATTTAGGGAATTCGAAATTTGTTGATGCATGCTTGTTATATGGATGAAATAGGAACATTGTAGTGTTTAGAAGTAAACCCTAGACAAGATATGTTGAAATCGTGCCTAATTCTAGTAAAAATCCATGAACACCATTGAAGGTGATTGTTGTTAGGGTTTTTGATTGCTAAAATAGTGTTATGATGTCAAGAACATGCTTAAATTGAAAGCTGAATTCAAACGGCTCTTGATCAGAATTTACAGCCGACTTGTATTGGTTGTAACCTGGACAAAACGTGATAAAAACATGTTTTTCTTGAGCCTAGAATGTAATTCCAGGAAATATCTTTAAAACCCCACTGGAATCTCATTTTTTCGACGAAAATTGAGCGTTTTATGAATTTTTCCGTATCAAAGGTTCAAGCTGCGTTTTCTGGCAGAATTTGCAGCCCATTACGAATGTCATAACTCAATTTAGCAATTGAGTTATAATCTCAAATTATTACTGTAGATAGTTTTATGTGATTAGAAGAATCGCCGATTGGAATTTCGTCAATCGGATAAACGAGGAATTTTAAATGAATTTTTCCGTAAGCTGCAGTCAGAAGTGACGAATCTGATTGCAGCTTAGTAAATGAATTTTTACAATTTTTTTGTAAAGAGTTAGATCTTGAAATTTTAACACAAGGTCTAACCCTCCGAGAGGTACCCCACACAAAAAAATCATAATTTTTGAAGGCTTGTAAACAGGTTAAACAAGTCACCAAAAACAGCCCATTTTCAGTGATATGAAACGCCTAAATGAAATCGCGGCCTACTAGTTAGTATGTAAAATTTGATTTCGTTAAGAGTTCGGATGAAATATGCCTAAGTGATTCATTGAACCAAATGTGCATTTGAATATGTTGATAAGTCAATTGACTTTTAAAAAGTCAAACCGACCAATGATTAGATCGAAGGATGATTTTGATATGAACGAATGATAAATTCGACATAAAACCCGTAGGATGGAATAGTCGTAAATGATTATGACTAATCTAACCACCTTACGAAATATGATGATAGTTTGACGCCTAACGAGCTAGATGGAAGTTTGTGGATGAAGCGGGTCAAACGGAGCATGTACGGAAAGAAAAGTGTGGCATGGACGCAAGGTAAGTGAAACTTACACCTTTTGTAGAATATGTGTCTACTCTATAAGTTATAAATACAATAGAGAAAATATTTGAAATAAGGTTTTCGACGCAAAATGATACGGGTCGGAACCAAAAACAAATGTTAAAAACCATAGTTAATGGTGAAACGGAGTGGAACGGTAAATTAGTCATGAAAGGACTAAGATAAAATGAGTTTTTGACGGCTACTTTATAAGTAAGCCTAAACTAATAAAAAGGGTAAAACGGGTCAAATGGTAATATTGATACTGTTTGACAATTAACGACTAATAAGTGTATGCCGAGTCTCATGCTCGCAGGATGAACGGCTCGGGAATTAGCGAAGCAATGAAATAGCAAATAAATGAAGACAAGGTATTAAAATGGGTCAATATGTTGATCCGAGCCAGGTACGCATAATTATGTTGTGGTTAAAAGTGTTATTTTTGGTCAAATAATTAGTGAGAGACTTCGTCTTAAAATAAGAGACTAGAATTGACCAAAAAGCCCTTGATGGGTAAATCGGGTAAACGACCGTTAGAGTTTGTTTAGAAACTTGTTTAGTGATTTTGTAACCCTTAGATACATATAAAAAGTATAGGCAAAAACGTTTGCAGGTCAAAGTAGACTAAGAAATAAATTGTGGCTAAATGCTTAGAAAGATACAAATGAATCGGTGAATGTAAACACCTACGTAAACTCTAGGAAGGGGGCGAAAAAGTTAAGGTTTGACAAGCCCGGGATGGGTAAAATTATAGGAATTAACTATTTTCTTTTTAGAGCATGTAGTGAAATAATAATGCCAAACGGGTCGAATAATCACCTAAAGGACTTATGAGCCAACATTGGATAAATCAGATTTTTATGCAAACCAAGGTGATAAATGGGTCCACAATTTAATTACGGACGCGTAGGAAAAAGAATCGTGTAAAACGGACATATGGATTAAAAGTTATGGCCATTTGAAGTTTAATTTTTGTTAAAAAAAATTGAGCTGGGCAGAAAATGCAGGTCCAGAAACGGACCTGCTGGAAATTAGTTTCCCCCGCGCCACGCGACGGGATCCGGTAATTGGGACGCGACTCGCGACGATTATCGCGACACGCGACAGAACAAGGGATTCCTCCCGCGTGCGGTGGGAGGCATGAATTGGAAAAATTTATTTTATTTTCATTTGTTGATAAAGGGACTTGATAAAACTAGTTATCATAGTATCAAAACTAACATTGGTGTTGGTTTTGATTACAGGTAAACTTTAGTAAGCTTACGGATGAAGATCAAGCTCGTTGAAGGACCGAACACAATGCAGTTACAAGCTTCCCCACATAGTTTAGTTGTTATTTCTAAACGGCAAATTTTTAGCAATCACGATGTAACGTTATAAAATTTGGAAAAGTTTTAGTTAACTTGTATTCTTAATTGATATGTAATCATAATTACATGTTTATTTTCGTAAATTATACGAAAATTGTTAAATAATAATAAGGGTGTTACAATCGGCTGACTTGTCCGATCGGCTGGGTTGTTCGTTCAAACAGCCTGTCCGATCGGTCAGCATCCTGACCTGGTCGGCCTGTGTGTCTAATACTTGGCTGTTCTGATGGTTTGACGTTATATCGAAGTATTTTGACAACGAGTTGGACCATGGAACCTTCGTTCTTACTCGTTTTCCTTGCTCGGACAGGAATCACCCAAGTCCGGCCGGTGAACGGTTCGGAACGGAGTTTATAGTTTAACCCGAAATCGGAGAACCTCGTTGTCACACCCCAACTGATGGCGAAATCATCGGGGCGCGACACTGAGCGAAACAGATTGTCCAGAAGTTTTCCATAACAACTATTCATAAAATCCAGTTAAAGATACGTCCCATACCGTATCCCGAATAAACAAATATATTATTACAGATAACAACCAAACAAGTAGTTCTGTTCCGACAACTCAGATTCAAAAGTAAATACAACAATTGTTTATCTGCTTCTAGACCCCTATTCTGTTGACTTTCTGGCTGTATTGCCAGAGAACAAGATCTACAGACAACTATGCCATAGACGCTTGTTCTTGGCAGACAACCATTTGTTGGAGGCTTCTAGAAACTTATTCTAGCCTCGCTTTCCTAGCACATAAGCATCCTAATTACCTGTCACATACGTTAAAATAAAGTCAATACACATAATGTAAAGGTGAGCATACAAGTTTGATAATAGCATATAGAGTTTGAGTAGTTTACGCGTAACCAGCACGTACACAGAGGAAAACGAAGCATGTTAATTATCGACATGGACCTATCGATACCAATGACTGCGGGTTGACCGTCCGAGACGGTTTGCAATACATGATTACCACCGTAATCCATGCAAGTAATTGTCCTTAACAACCCCCGTGTGAACGGGTGCTGAGTCCAAACTATAGTACTACGTCGTTAAGGCAGGTAGACAGCATTCCACGTGTAAACACAATCAACAAGCATTCATTAAGTCACGTATACATGCACATTGGTTAGCGTTCTAGTTTGAGTAGTGTGATCGATTGTGTTTTGATATAAGCAACGTATGTAACACCCAAAAGTGCTAAAAGCAAAAAGGGATCGAGTATACTCACAGTGATTGATTATGGATTGAAGGGAGCGCTGAGAGTAGGGTTAGGCTGAATAGTTCGATAGCACAACAATGAGTAACGTGGAAAAGTAGTCAAGTGTGAATGGATCAAATAGGCTGGTCGATCGAACAGACTGTTCGATCGGCTGGTATGTCCGTTGAACAGTCCTGTTCGATCGGCCGGTAGGCTCGATCGGCTGGACCATTCGAGTGGATTGTTTCTTCCTCTGGTGTGTTTGTGTTTGAGGATTTGAACTTTTGAAGTTTTCGTTGTAGTATAAGAGAACACTAAAGGGTTCTTACCTTTCAGGTCGATCGATCGAACGGTCCGTTCGATCGGCCGGCTTAACCGATCGGCTGGGAACTTTAGAAGTGGTTCTCAACAGGATGTCGCTCGATCGAACAGACTGTTCGATCGGCTGGCATTCCCTACTACGAACGAGCTGTAAAATCGATCAAGTGTCGAAGCATAGTATCTCATGATCCGAACAGTAATGTTCACCAGTCGAGTAACATATTCGATCGAACACCACTTCGTCAATACCATACCTCAGGAAGTTTGAAAAGTGGGACGCCATGTGCTAGCCGATCGGCTGGCCCGGTCGATCGGCTGGCATGTTCGATCGGCTGGGCTGTTCGAACAGCCTAGCCGTTCGGCCAGCAAGTCTGACCTGGTCGGCCTTTCGTCTAACACTTGGCTGTTTAATTACTTGACGTCATATCGAGGTAGTTTGATAACGAGTTGAACTATGATATCCTTCATTCTTACTCGTTTCTTCGGCTCGGACAGGAATCACCCAAGTCTGGCCGGTGAACGGTTCGGAACGTTGGTTTAGAGTTTAGACCATCGCCGGTGAACCTCGTAGATAGAACCCAAATCTTGAACCACCTAACCATTGGGATGATCGGTGAGTTGGCTCAAGCTCCGTTTTTACCGGTTTGAAGGCGTTGAGTGTAAAAAAGTTGAAAGAGAGTTGGGATTCCTTCTTTCAATCCTTCACAACATGTGGATGTTTAGATCTTTTGTAGATCTTAGCTTGTTTATGTGGAAATCGGTTAGATCTAAGCTATTCACGGTTGAATGAGGCCAAAACATGATGTTCTTCAAGAACACCATGATGACATCACCCAAGAACACTTAGATCTTGGTGATTTCACGGTTAGAAATCAAGTTTTGAAAGATAGAAAGGTGCAGAATCATGTAGTGATCAAAATCGTACAAGAATTAGAGTGAAAACTTACCGGAGTTGAGAGAAATCTGAGAAAAGGTGAGGAAGAAGGCTGGTTCGGTCAGAGCTTTCCAAAAATAGAAAGTATGACAATGACAGCCCTATTTATAGGCTCCAAAAGAGGAAAGTGGTAGCCGATCGGCCAGGAGCTCCGATCGAATGGGCTGCTCGATCGGCTAGGAAGATGCTAGCCGATCGGCTGGCCTGTTCGATCAGGATGCCTCCTGTTCGATCCGCGACCCACTTTGAGTATTTTGCGACGGTTTTCGATGATTTCGATGGACGATGATACGAAAACGATAGAGTTCCTAGTCAAATTACTTTCAGTCCCAACTACTATATCTAACATACAATCATCTGAATTCGCATTTCGATGTCGGTTCCGATTGAGTTTGATTGCTTTTCGAGTTTCGATTCGAGTTTCGATTGATTCGCTTGAAGACCACACCAAACATATAAGTAAGCACGCACAAGTAACACATAAGGCAGACACACACACGTAACAATACCAGAGTTCACATAATTCGAGTCTCGAGTTTGATTGATGAATCGATTAACTTGATTATTGATTGATTAACTTTATCGCATTGTTACTTCCTACTATTCACAGTCGTAAATCGGTCGCATTGATTACACATTCGATTACTTCGATTCTTTCTGATCACAACACTTACTCCACAGAATACAACTAAAACATAATATAGACTATCTATAGTCAAACAAAGTCAAAGTTGGCTTGGACTTTGACTTTGACATTCGAAAACATGGGGTGTTACACTCGTAGATAGAACCCGAATCTTGAACCACACCACTTATTAGAATGATTAATGAGTTGGCTCAAGCTCCGTTTCTACCGGTTTGAAGGCATTGAGTGTAAAAGAGTTGAAAGAAAGTTGGGAGACACTTCTTTCAATCCTTTACACCATGTAATGTTTAGATTTATAACAGATCTTTGTCTATTTATGTGGAAATCGGCTGGATCCAAGTGATTCTTGGTGGATTGAAGCCAAAACATGAAGTTCTTCAAGAACCCATGATGACATCATCCTAGAACACTTAGATCTTGATGATTTCACGGTTAAAAGTTAAGATTTGAAAGATAGAAAGGTGTAGGAGTGTGCATAGATAAAAAACGTACAAGATTTAAGATGAAATCTTACCGGGATTGAGAGAAATCTAAGAAAAGAAGGGGTGCACGAGCTGGTCGGTCAGAGAGTTTCCAAAAGTGGAAAGAATGACAATGACAGGGCTATTTATAGGCTTCCAAAAGGGGAAAGAGCTGGCCGATCGGCCAGGCATCCCGATCGGACAGCCTGCTCGATCGGACAGTCCGTCCGATCGGCTGGGCAGTTCGATCGGCTAGGAGCCTGATCGATCAACAGCCTGCTTTAAGCGTTCAGTGCGACGATTTCTGATATTTCGATTCCAAATGAAGACGATACGAATACGATAGAGTTTCCTATTCAAATTAGTTTTAATCCCAACCACTATATCTACATACAAGCATCTACATCTTGCATTGCCCCTTCTCCACCAATTATCATGATTCGATTTCGATTGAGTTCGATTGAGTTTTGAGTTTCGATTCGATTGATCACCACACATAACATAAAGTAAACACGCACAGGTAACACGTAAGGCACACACACACGTATAATAACACCAAAGTCGCATAATTGAGTTTCGAGTTCGAGTGATGATTCGATTAGCTTGATTATTGATTGATTGACTTTATCGCATTGTTACTTCCTACTATTCACAGTCGTAAAGCGTTTCGCGTCAATTAAACATTCGATTACTTCGATTCCTTTGATTAACAACACTTACTCCACATGATACAAATAATAAAACATAAAATAGAATAATTACAGTCAAAGAATTCAAACTGGACTTTGACTTTGACATTCGAAAACACGGGGTGTTACAGCCTCCCCTTGTTTAGGGAATTTCGTCCCGAAATTAGGCTGAAAGCTGTACAGCACCGTGAATCATCTTTGAGCACTTTCTCTCTGGACTTTCACTTGAACAACTGCGGATACTTCGCCTTCATGTCGCTCTCGAGTTCCCAAGTGAACTCTGCGCCTCGTTTGCCTTCCCATCGGACTTTCACGATAGGGATGCGCGAGCGTCTGAGTTGCTTGGTTTGGCGATCCATGATTTCGACAGGCTTTTCCACGAAGTGTAGCTACTTGAAGGTCATCGAGAGGTACAATCAGATCATGGTCAGCTAGACACTTTCGGAGGTTCGACACATGGAAAGTTGGGTGGACGTTACTAAGTTCCTCCGGTAGTTCGAGTCTGTAGGCGACTTTTCCGATTCTTTCCAGAATCTTAAAAGGTCCAACATATCGAGGCGCTAGTTTCCCTTTCTTGCCGAATCTGACCACACCCTTCCAAGGTCATACCTTTAGGAGTACGTAGTCGCCAATGTCAAATTCAAGGGGATTGCGTCTTCTATCGGCGTAACTTTTCTGTCTATCCCTGGCTTTCGACAAGTTGTCTCGAATCTGGAGGATTTTGTCAGTCATCTCTTGTAGTAGCTCGGGACCGGTTAGTTGCGAATGACCGATCTCGTGCCACACAATAGGTGAACGACATCTTCTTTCATATAAGGCCTCGAATGGTGCCATTTGTATGCTGGCATGATAGCTGTTGTTGTACGAGAATTCGACTAACGGTAGGTATTTGTTCCAACTACCACCGAAGTCTATGACACACGCGCGGAGCATGTCTTCAAGAGTACGGATCGTTCTTTCTGTCTGTCCGTCGGTTTGAGGATGGAATGCGGTACTTAGGTTAAGCGACGTACCGAGAGCTACTTGAAACGTTTCCCACAATCGCGAGGTAAACCGAGCATCACGGTCAGAGATGATGTCACGAGGCGTACCATGATTACAAATGATCTCGTCGGTGTAGATTCGGGCTAGTCGTTCTACCTTGTAGTCTTCCCGTATTGGTAAGAAGTGGGCTGATTTGGTCAAACGATCAACTATAACCCAAATGCTGTCGTGACCTGATGGCGTGGGCGGAAGTTTGGTTATGAAATCCATAGCTATACTCTCCCACTTCCATATAGGGATCGGCAGTTGTTCGAGTAAGCCAGAAGGTCGTTGATGTTCGGCCTTAACTCTTGCACAAGTTAGGCAACTTCCAACATAGAGAGCAATATCCCGTTTCATGCCCCGCCACCAGTACTTGTAGCGAAGGTCCTTGTACATTTTATCGGCACTGGGATGAATAGAATATCGGGATTTGTGGGCTTCGTCCATTATAATCTTTCGCAAATCGGTTCGCTTAGGGATCCAAATTCGGTCCATATAATAGAAGATCCCATTTGCTTTGCTTACAAGCTGAGCTCCATCATGATAAATCCTCTCTTTCTTCAAGGTGCGTTCATTAAAGCAAGCATGTTGGGCTTCGCGGATGAGGGTTTCGAGATCATGCTAGGCTTGGGTATTGCGAATACTGAGCAAATAACTCCGCCTGCTGAGCGCGTCGGCAACAACATTTTCTTTGCCTGGGTGATAATGAATCTCACAGTCGTAATCGTTAAGAAGTTCTACCCATCGGCGTTGACACATGTTAAGTTCTTTTTGACTAAAGATATGTTGTAAACTCCTGTGATCGGTGAAGATCGTACACTTGGTACCATACAGGTAGTGTCACCAAATCTTCAATGCAAAAACAACTGCGCCTAGCTTGAGATCATGGGTTGTATAGTTCTTCTCGTGGATTTTGAGCTGACGAGATGCGTAAGCTATAACCTTGTCTCGTTGCATGAGAACACAGCCAAGGCCAAGGTTGGAGGCATCACAATAGACAATGAAATCGTTGTTTTCGTCGGGCAACGTGAGAACAGGAGCATTGCAAAGCATATGCTTGAGGGTTTGAAAAGCAGACTCTTGTTCAGTTCCCCAAACAAAAGGCTTGTCTTTATGAGTAAGGGCGGTAAGCGGCACAGCGATCTCCGAGAATCCTTCAATAAATCGTCGGAGAAAAGAACGAACTTCGGACGGGTTCTTAGGCATAATCCAGCTCTTAACTGCTTCAATCTTCACGGGATTGACATGAATACCTTGACTATTAACGATGTGACCTAGAAACTGAATCTCCTCTAACCAGAATTCGCACTTGGAGAACTTGGCATAGAGTTGATTCCCCTGGAGTAGTTCAAGAACCAAACGTAGATGTTGCGCGTGTTCGGCTTTCGATTTAGAATAGATCAAGACATCGTCGATGAACACGATGACGAAACGGTCTAGAAATGGCTTACACACGCGATTCATCAGATCCATGAAAACCGCGGGTGTGTTAGTTATACCAAAAGGCATAACAATGAATTGATAATGGCCATAACGAGTACGAAGAGCAGTTTTAGGTATGTCTTCCTCTTGAATGCGCAATTGATGATAGCCTGAACGTAGATCAATCTTCGAGAAACACTTGGCACCTTGCAGCTGATCAAATAAGTCATCGATTCCAGGCAAAGGATAACGGTTCTTGATGGTTAGCTTATTCAATTCCCGATAATCGATGCACATCCTGAACGACCCATCCTTCTTTTTAACGAAAAGGACTGGTGCACCCCAAGGAGAGGTGCTCGGGCGAATAAAGCCTTTTTGAGTAATTCCTGGAGTTGGTTCGAGAGTTCCCTCATTTCGGATGGTGCGAGTCGATAGGGAGCTTTGGCAACAGGGTTAGCTCCAGGAATAAGGTCGATACGAAAGTCGATGTCTCGACTTGGCGGTAGTCCAGGAAGATCATCAGGGAACACCTGAGGAAATTCACGAACCACTAGAACGTCTTTGACTTCGGCCTTCTTTTTCTTTTCCTTCTCCGCTACTACAATGTTGGCCAAGAAAGCTCTGTATTCCTTGTGGAGATACTTGCTAGCTTGGATACAAGACATGAGCTTGAGACCTTTCGAAGCAGTTTCACCGTACACACATAATAGATCACCATTCGGCGTGATGACTTGGATGGCTGAGCAGTGGAGTCGGTGGTTGGTGCAGTAGTAGCTTGATGCAAAGACTTGGATGGCTTATCCTAGAAACCAGACTTTACCCTCTTATCATTGATCTCGGCGGCAAGCAAGTAGGTCTCCTCAATTGATGATGTCTTGGCGGCGTGAACAAAGTTGGCAACACAATCAGGTAGAGCTCGAATGTACTTCTTGATGGCCATGTCTGGCGTCTTGACTTGATCGGGACAGATAATGCTAAGCTGCTTGAAGCGAGTAGTCAAGGCAGCGTTGTCTCCGTCCTTCTGCTTGATGTTCCAAAACTTGTCCTCCAGCTTTTGGCGTTCATGGGGAGGGCAGAATTCGTCCATCATGATGGCTTTCAGCTCTTCCCAAGTCAGCTCATAAGCTGTATCATTCCCGCGTTTGTTTCGTTCGGCCGTCCACCAGTCTACAGCTTGGGACTGGAAGACACCGGTCGCATTAAGGGTACGGAGATTTTCAGGACAGCCGCTTTGGCACAGAGTGACTTCAACCGAATCAAACCATTGAAACATGGCGGTACGGCCATCTTCCCCGGTGAATTCTCTTGGTCCGCATGCCTTGAACTGTTTGAAGCTGAAAACAGTCTTGTTAGCATCTTTAGGAGCTTCGGTTCTCGACTCCTCAGAAGATTTGCTGATGTTTTCATAGACATCACTCACAGCTTTTGCCACTTGCTTGGCGATGATTGCAGCAAGACGACGGTCTCTCTTTTCTTGGCGGGTAAGAGGGGTTCGGTGTCCAGATGACGACATGGTCTGCAACAGACATCGTCGTAGTTCTCAAACACATCAAAATCGAATCTCGCCTCACACGTCTACTACTTACTAAAGCTCAGGAACACGTCGAAACATGTATCACATAAATACACAAGCACATAGTCACAGATTCACGTAGTCACAGAAGCACATAAGCACGTAGAGCACAGAAACACATAACATAGAAGCACATTCCTATTTAATCACAGAGGTAGTTACTATCACGTAATCCTCCTATCAACACTCAGAAGCACATACAATATCCTGACTACCTCAAAGTTTGCGAGTATTCGAATATAGCGATCGCATATAATACATCGAGTAGTTATAGTATAATCGTATAGCAAGTCGAGTATAGTATAAGCATATATCGTAACATAATGTCGTTTAGATTTGTAGCGACTTGCTAGCGTATTGAGATAGAATAGCAATGCGAGTCGTGTGTGTTGATCGAAGTGATAGCAAAATCAAATAATCTTCCAAAAATTCAAACACATAAACAGGTAATTACACATAAAGCACATAAAATCGACGAATCATCAGAGTCGGCAGTTGCGGGCTCAAAATCGAAACACATAAAATCGAGAAATAGATTGTCTGCGGCTATTTAGACATCGACTACCCAAAGCGATTCGACTATCCGCAGTAGACTTGTCGTCACTTTTCAACTTTCGGGATCGCGTTTCTGCCTCGATTCTTGGGCATTCAACACGTATTACCTAGGTCACACTTGTGAGTTCAGGTCGTTGGAGTCCGTCGAGGCTTTGGTGAGATGAGTAAAAGTTGGAATAAGTTGCCAAGGTTTGGGTTTCACCCCTAGCTTAGCAACTTCTTCCTTGTTTTAACAAAATCGAGGAGATTATTCATCAAAATATGGATTTCACTCCTGATTTGGTATAATTCTCCTCGTTCGTTATCGAAAATAATGAGGAAATCATTGATAAATTTGATAAAATTAGTATTGACCAAGCAGTTCAGTCGAGAGTTTGCAGCTTTCACACCTATTCTCGACTAAATCGCTTGACTCTTTTTGGAAAATTCGAGTGCGGTGATAGCGAAGAATAATAGAATATAGCACTTAAGCTTGGTCTGTTGGTTCCTAACTATAGTGTAGGTCTCTAAGACAGCGACCCGGACTAGGTCGTGTCTAGCCTAATTCCCTATAGTTATGGCTCTGATACCAATCTGTCACACCCCAACCGATGGCGGAATCATCGGGGCATGGCACAGAGCGAAACAGATTGTCCAGAAGTTTCCACAACAACTATAATTACTATTCAGTTTAAATAATACGTCCCATACCGTATCCCAAATAGTAAAATAAATTATTACAGATAACAATTAGTCAAATGTCCTGTTCCGACAACTCAGATTCAAATATAAATATAATAATTGTTCAAATGCCTCTAGAGACTCGATCTGCAAGATCTATAGACAACTATGCTCTAGACGCTTATTCTAAGCTCGCCTTCCTAGCAGATAAGCATCCTAATTGCGTGTCACATACGTTAAAATAAAGTCAATACATAAAATGTAAAGGTGAGCATACAAGTTTGACAATAGCATATAGAGTTCGAAATAGTTTACGCATAACCAGCACGTACACAGAGGAAAACGAAGCATGTTAATTATCGACATGGAACTATCGATACCAATGACTGCGGGTTGACTGCCCAAGGCAGTTCGCAATACATGATTACCACCGTAATCCATGCAAGTAATGGTCCTTAACAACCCCCGCATGAACGGGTGCTGAGTCCAAACTATAGTACTATCGTCGTTAAGGCAGGTAGACAGCTTTCCACGTGTAAACAGAACAAAAAGCATTCATTTAGTCACGTAATACATGCAGAACGGTTAGCGTTTTAAATAGTTGAGTAGTGTGTTCGATTGTGGTTTAGATAAGTAACGTATGTAACACCCAAAAGTGCTAAAGCAAAAAGGGATTGGGTATACTCACAGCGATTGATGGATTGAAGGGAGCGCTTGAGAGTAGGGTTAGCCTGAATAGTTTGATAGTATAACGATGAGTTACGCGTAAACGAATACAAGTGTTGATGGGTCGAACAACCTGGTCGATCGAACGGTAGTTTCGATCGGACGGGTTGTTCGTTCGGTTTGACAGTCCGTTCGGACAGCCTGTTCGGTCGGCCGGTAGGCTCGATCGGTTGGGTTGTTCGAGTGGATTGTTTCTTCCTTTGAGTAGGATGTGTTTGTGTATGATGGCTTGTCCTTTTGAAGTTTTCGTTGTAGTATTTGAGAACATTGAAGTGTTCTTACCTTTCAGGTCGATCGATCGAACGGGCCGTTCGATCGGCCGGCTTAACCGATCGGTTAGATACTTCAGTAGTAAGTCCTCAGCAGGATGTCACCTGATCGGACAGCATGTTCGATCGGGTGGCACTCCAATACGTCGAACGAGTTGAAAAATCGATTAAGTGTTGAAGCATAGTATCTCATGATCCGAAGAGTAATTCAACCCAAATCGTAGTTCGATCGAACAGCTCTTCGTTCAACACTAGACTTCATGAAATTGTCAAAGTGTGGGGCCATGTGTAGCCGATCGGTTGGCCTGGTCGATCGGCTGACTTGTCCGATCGGCTGGGCTGTTCGTTCGAACAGCCTGTCCGATCGGTCAGCATCCTGACCTGGTCGGCCTGTGTGTCTAACACTTGGCTGTTCTGATGGTTTGACGTTATATCGAAGTATTTTAACAACGAGTTGGACCATGTAACCTTCGTTCTTACTCGTTTTCCTTGCTCGGACAGGAATCACCCAAGTCCGGCCGGTGAACGGTTCGGAACGGAGTTTATAGTTTAACCCGAAATCGGTGAACCTCATAGATAGAACCCAAATCTTGAACCACACCATTTATTAGAATGATTAGTGAGTTGGCTCAAGCTCCGTTTCTACCGGTTTGAAGGCATTGAGTGTAAAAGAGTTGAAAGAAAGTTGGGAGACCCTTCTTTCAATCCTTTACACCGTGTAATGTTTAGATCTATAACAGATCTTTGTTTATTTATGTGGAAATCGGCTGGATCTAAGTGATTCTTGGTGGATTGAAGCCAAAACATGAAGTTCTTCAAGAACCCATGATGACATCATCCTAGAACACTTAGATCTTGATGATTTCACGGTTAAAAGTTAAGATTTGAAAGATAGAAAGGTGTAGGAGTGTGCATAGATAAAAAAACGTATAAGATTTAAGATGAAATCTTACCGGGATTGAGAGAAATCTGAGAAAAGAAGGGGTGCACGAGCTGGTCGGTCAGAGAGTTTCCAAAAGTGGAAAGAATGACAATGACAAGGCTATTTATAGGCTTCCAAAAGGGGAAAGAGCTGGCCGATCGGCCAGGCATCCCGATCGGACAGCCTGCTCGATCGGACAGTCCGTCCGATCGGCTGGGCTGTTCGATCGGCTAGGAACCTGATCGATCAACAGCCTGCTGAGCGTTCAGTGCGACGATTTCTGATATTTCGATTCCAATTGAAGACGATACGAATACGATAGAGTTTCCTATTCAAATTACTTTTAATCCCAACCACTATATCTACATACAAGCATCTACATCTTGCACTGCCCCTTCTCCACCAATTATCATGATTCGATTTCGATTGAGTTCGATTGAGTTTCGAGTTTCGATTCGATTGATCACCACGCATAACATAAAGTAAACACGCACAGGTAACACGCAAGGCACACACACACGTATAATAACACCAAAGTCACATAATTGAGTTTCGAGTTCGAGTGATGATTCGATGAGCTTGATTATTGATTGCTTGACTTTATCGCATTGTTACTTCCTACTATTCACAGTCGTAAAGCGTTTCATGTCGATTAAACATTCGATTACTTCGATTCCTTTGATTAACAACACTTATTCCACATGATACAAATAATAAAACATAAAATAGACTAATTACAGTCAAAGAAGTCAAACTGGACTTTGACTTTGACATTCGAAAACACGGGGTGTTACAGCAGTGGTGGGTGGCGGTGGTTGGTGGGTGACGGTTGTTAACGGTGGCGGCGGCGATGGTCGGGGTTGGTAGTGGTCTGCGGTGGCTGGTGGCGACGACGGTGGGTGGTGGTGGTTGATGGTAGCGGGTGGTGGCCGCGGAAGATGGTGGTGGTGGTCGGCGGAGGGTGGCGGTAGTGGCCGGGGTGGCAGTTGTTGGTGGTTGCGGGTGGCGTCGATGGTGATTGATGGTGGTGGCGACAACGACGGTGGGTGGTGGTGGTCGACGGTAGCGGGAGGTGGCCACGGAGGATAGTGGTGGTGGCCGGCAGAGGGTGGCGGTAGTGGTCGGGGTGGCGGTGGTCGGTGGTGGCGGTGGCGGCGATGGTGGTCGATGGTGGTGGCGACGGTAGCGGGTTGTGGCAGCGGAGGATGGTGGTGGTGGTTGGCGATGGTTTGCGATGGCGGGTGGCAGCGGGCGGCGGTGGCGGCGGGCGGCGCTGGCAGCGGAGTACGGTGGTGGTGGTCGGCGGAGGTTGGTGGCAGGTGGTGACGACGGCAGGTGGTGGTGGTAGATAGTGAAGGTGATGCGCGGTGTTTATGACTTAGGCTGAGAGAGGGAATGGAGTAGAAAAAAACAGGGGGAGTGGATGGAATGAATTTGAGGGAATGAAATGAGTTATGTAATCAGTTATTCCAAACGTTGACCAACCAAACACACTTTTTTTTTTCATTCTATCGCAATAGTTCATTCCATTCCACCTCTCATCCCACATACCAAACACTACCCAAGTGTAGTGGGAAGTGAATATAATATCCCACCCCTGGGCATTATCCGTCATGTGGGGGTCTTGTCAGCATTAGGGCATTATGTGGCATTTGTTTAAAATTGATGTAGTGGTATAATGTCTCATAATGCCCCAACCACTGATTACCCAATTACTTTTTTTGTTTTTCTTTTCAAATTAAAACGAATAATATTTCATTGAATAAAAAAATTACATTGCTAAAAATAAAAAATAAAAAAAAGAAAAATGCAAAAAATAAAACATAAAATCTAAAGTCCGTATTTGTCACGGATTTGTTGCCCGCGCATTTCCGCTATGATCAACGCGTCTCTTACGAGGTAATCGATCGGTTTAGACAAAAATTATACGTTTTTCTCCATTTGCCCATGGATGCAAAGCCGCGTGGACCGTGAAAGAACGGTTGCGGGGACATGCCTAGTATTTATGCGTACGCCAATATACTCGGGTTCATCTCTTGGAATTGAAGAACTGTTGCGGTTGAGTGGTGTTCGGGCGATATGAAGTTTGGTTGTCGGGTCTAGACGGAACGCCGAAAGGTGGTCGAAATAGATTCATGATATAATTTTTTTATAAAAGCTGAAGTAGTATTGAATAGAAGAGGGTGAAGTTAATAAAAAAAAGATGAGTAAATTGTTATTTTGGTCCCTGAGGTTTGGTCATTTTAGTACAAAATTCAAACCTTTTAAGCTGGGTCCCTGTGGTTTAAGTTTTATTGTCATTTTGGTCCAAAAGTAAAATCAGCTCAGATTTCTCAAATAAAATCCTAGTATTTTGTCCTTTTTCTCAGGGGCAAAATGATCATTATAAGTTTTATTATAACAATTATTAATCTCTATACTAATAAACAAAAATCCTTTTTGGACACGTGTCATTCTCGCAATTTCTCACCCTTATTTTTTTATTTATCTCTTTTATTAAATTAAATAATAATAATAATAATAATAATAATAATAATATTAAACATCAATTTAACTAAATCTATTTATCTCTTTAGTTTTCATAATCTAAATGGATTTCTTTTTTAACTCTAAAGTTTCAATCTTTGTCAATTTAAGTCTAAAGTTTCAATCTTTGATATTTTAACCCCTTTGATTAATTTGATTTTTCACTTCTAATTCAAAAGTTTTCATCTTTTGCAATTTAACCCCTTTAAATTTTTTTTTTACTTTCAACACAAAGTTTTTCATCTTTCGCAATTTAATCTCAACACTTTTTTTACTTTCAACTTTAGTCTGTTATATACTTTTCATCTTTCATAAGTTCTCCGTTTAACGTGTCGTTCTAAGTTTCCGAGTTAACACGCCGCAACGTGCGTGTGGGTTCAACGTTTTTTCATCTTTTTTTTCCTGCTTGGCATGTCCGTCGCAGCGCGTCTATTTTTCTCGTAACGTGCGAGTCAGAGATCGACTTAGTTATTCTTTTCTTGGTTTTACACATAGGCTCGTGGTCATGTGAGAAACATTTGCCTTTCATCTAACATGATATATAACTAATGAATCACCGCCGCATTGCGGCGGGGGATAATTCTAGTTAAAATAATAAAATAAAATATTATGATTTCGTCATTACAATCTTCACCATTGCCCCAAATTCATCTATTAATTTCATCATTACACACACATTCACCAGAATCATCGTTTTCTAACCCTAGCTACATCCAAATTAGAACACATATGGTCACAATCCAGAAACATCCATCATCATAATCTGTGAAAACAAGCAATACCCATGTGCTAAAAACAAGTAATTTGTCAAGAAAATATGGATTCAAGAATACTCATTTCAAGAAAAGTTATACAAGTTCAGTTCTTACCCTTGAAGATCCAAAGATTGAATCTTTGGATGTTGATGATGTTGAAAATGTTGAAAAGTCTCTTGCTTTTCTTTCAAAAGAGGGTAGATTGTATCTTGGAACAATCTTTATCTGGTTTGAAACATTCGATGAATTTTGATTATTATTATTATTATTATTATTATTATTATTATTATTATTATTATTATTATTATTCACATGATTATCGGAATTCGTCGGATTAACGCTAACACCTGTTGTTTCCATCAATCGGCGCATATAAAACACCTTTAATTACACCTGATTACATGTTCAATTAACAAAATCCCCAAATTTGGAGATAGCTAGGGTTAGAAAACGATGATTCTGAAGAATGTGTGTGTAATGATGAAATTTACAGATGAATTTGGGGCAATGGTGAAGATTGTAATGAAAAAAGCACAATATTTTATTTTATTATTTTAGTTAATAATTGTTATAATAAAACTTATAATGATCATTTTGCCCCTGAGGAAAATGATAAAATACTAAGATTTTATTTGAGAAATCTGAGTTGATTTTACTTTTGGACCAAAATGGCAATAAAACTGAAACCGTATGGACTCAGATTCAAAAAGTTTGAGTTTTGAACTAAAGTGAAAAAAGTGACCAAACCTCAGGAATCAAAATGATAGTTACTCCTGAAATTATTTCTTTTTATCTGAGCAGGTCCAGTATCCTGTAAACCGAACCCTTTACTTACTATCGACTGATGGGAATTTGGACTCACTTGAGAGTAAATGAGTCTGTATATGTAGTGAACAACTATGGGGACATGGGGCACGCCCCTTCCAACATGTTTATAGTTAAAAAAACGTAGAGATAAAGATCATGTAACTATAAATGTTTATAGTTAAAAAAACGTAGAGATAAAGATCATGTAACTATAAAAAATTGTATCTAAAGATTAAAAAATAGGAAATTAAATAATTTATTATTATATTAAATATTAAACATTACCTTGTATAGTTATTAAAAAATAAATTTATTTTTTGATTAAATATTAAACATTACCTTGTATAGTTATTAAAAAGTAAATTTATTTTTTGAAATTAAACAAGTGAAAGAATCTGACAGTGATATGCGTACGAACCCGCACTACCTATCGTCCTCTTCCCAAAGGCCAAAACACCTCTTCCATACAAAAACCCCCAGGAGGGTTTAGGTTTCTCTCTGTTTTCGCTCCGATTCTCTTCAACAACCATATGATCTAGGTATCTCTCTTACCCTAATTTATCGAGTGATCCGTGTGTTTCTATATTCTGAATTGGAATTCGGTGTGCCAGAGGCTGTGGACCTACTTAGTCGAGTTCAAAGGGTCATGCATAGTAATGTTATGACCCCGAGATCTATGGACGTAGTTTTTAAAAGGCTTAGTTTTGCTATTCAAAAAGGGGTAGCGGCGCAGCTTGTTGCCCGTTTACCAACTATCTCGATGTAAATTATCTGTTTATTAATAATAACATCAAAACCACACATTACTTATCAGGCATGTTTAGTCGATCGGTTGATGCTTCGCTAATTGATTGTTAGCGATTGACGTATTACCTTTTTTGATACATTTGATTTATTGAATTTTTGTTTATTTTTTGATGATAAAGGGCAAAATCAGAACTTTTGATGTGGCATCTGATCATGTACAGTACTACTAGAATAGTATGATTGAAAGTTTTTGTTTGTACTTTTAGATGGTGTTTAAGGTAGGTTAACTTGGTTTTCATAGGTTTGACATTTTCTTGACGGTTAACTAACTATAAACGTGTAAAAATTACAGTCGCGTCATCGCCGTGAAGCCAATGGTGTTTTAAATCACAAATAATTTTTAATCCTTTTCTATAGAAATGGGAGAACATGGTTTGATTGTGACTTGGCCCCACACCCCCAACCCTTAACGCTCGTTAAGGGGATAAAGAAGGGGGGGGGGGGGGAGGGGGGTGAACCCCTTGTCGCTCCTCTCAAATGCGTTGTAATGGTTTGGCTGGGATATTCCATGTTGAGGTGGATGGGACGCTAGCCCACTACGGCTAGCCTTATAGCGATTTAAGTGACACATGAATATCCAAATTCCGATTATAGTAATATGCAATGAGCTTGATTTGCCTTTTTTTTTTCAATTTATAAAAAAACTGGCTATGAGTGATAAGGATGTGTACTGAACTTGATTTAAACTTTGAAGCAGAGCATTGAGGCTGTGTCTGGATTTGAATTAGGTGACGAGTGATCATAGAAGTGGGTTCAGGTACGGATTTGTCTGTAAACAAGATGGATTCATCCGATTCAGGGTCGGTTGTGGCAGATACTTCTGAAGCTGACTATTCGAGTAAAGAGAGCATTTGTGATAACTTCACTCTGAAAGCGAATGTGACTTTCAAGAAGTCTACGAAACGGTTCACATTTTCTCGTTTTGATAAACTTTCAACATTGGAAGGCAAAGTTGCTAAAAGTTTTAAGTTAGATGGTCAAGGGTTTCATCTAAAGTACATTGATGAAGACAACGAATTGATATGCATTTGTTTTGATGTCGACTTGAAGCTGGCTCTAGATACTTTAGGCAGTAACAGTATTAACTTAATATATGAGAAGGCTTTTTGATGGTTTATATTAGAGTGTATACAGTCAGTCGGCAGTTAGTTAGGCTACTACAGTTGGTTTGCAATGTCCTGTTGTAGCAGTTTAGAGGCTCCTATTCATTATATAAAGGAGGCCCATTAATTGTATCTTCTCATTCAATCTATTGAGGTCATTTTCTTAATTCTGGTAATTAGTTTGATTTTTTATTGGTGAGCCTTGTTGTTACATGTAATTGAGAATTAGTAGACCAAATAGTCAATGATAATAGTGCAGGGTCTGTTCTGTAAGTTGGTGGTTAACAATTAGGCAGACCTTAGTTGTTTCATTTCTTCTTTTTGATTCCTTCTTAGACTGTCCGTAGTGGGGCGCAAAGGAGAAGAATTTGTGCGTGATGGCGCCCCATAGCGCCCACCACACCGAAACAGGCGGCGCTATGGGGTGGGTTTTGGATGAAGGCGTGATGATGTTCGCGGCATGGTGGAAGATGAATTCTCTGCACATTGTCCCCCCCCCCCCCATATATATACACACATGTATCTATAATTGCAGGGTTATTTATATAACCCCCTTACCGCTACACCCTCTTGTGATATAAAGGCCCATAAAGCTCTTCTCTTACGCATTTCACCACTTGTCGCATAACGCCCCCAAAGGGGCTTTATGACTACACATGGCCTTATAACCGAATCTATTAGTTGGTATAAGAGCTGCAAGCTCTCGCCTTGGGCCGGTGGGCCTTAGTTGTGCGATCAATGAAGCAATGGGAAGTGGTCAGCAATGGCAATGGCAACTCGTAACAAGTCAATGGGTAAGACGCATACAGATCAAGAGAAAACTTTGTTGCCTTTGGAATCGGAGGCAGAAAAGACAAGAAATCCTTTTCGGATATTCAATCTACCTTGGATGATGTAGTTTGCCAAGTGTTTTTAGCCACAATTAGAATTCAGCTTAACACAATTCCATTCTCCATTATCTCTATACAATTAAAATTAGGGTTATTGAATTTTATCACCTCTAACTATTGGCTATTGGCCGCTGTCACCTCCAACTATCACTTTGACGTCTGCCACCCCTAACTTAACACTTAATGTGTTTTGTCACCACGTCGTTAACTGATCCCTAACTTTTGATCATGTTACTATATTTTTGGGAGTCTCCTAAGATCCCTAAAACCTTCTTAAGATCCCTATGACACCCCCAAAAGTAGAGAAACAGGATCAAAAGTGATTGATTAGTTAATGACGTGGTGACAGAACACAGTAAGTGTTAAATTGGGGGTGACGGACGTCAAAGTGATAGTTGGGGGTGGCAGCGGCCAATAGTTGATAGTTTGGGGTGATAAAATCCAATAACCCTTAAAATTATGCTAGCGGGATTCTGTCATGTGATACGACTGGAATTCGGTTTTGGTCGGTATCGGTTCAGTTCGATACGGTAACGGCACTCGATACAGTAACCTAAAAGAAAATTAAAAAAGTAAAGTTTCAAAAACCATAAATACGAATAGTGGTTCCGGTTTCGATAATACCACCAGTATTGTTTTTGGTAGTATTGTTTTTGGTATCGATTCGGTTAGTAATAGTACGGTACATGCAATTGTTGTAGCTTATGATACCTTAAAAAATATCCTATTTTGAATATAACTTTATTTGTAATAAAATTTATACCAGAAAAGTTAAAGAAAAATAGAATAAATGAAAAAACAATTTAGATGTGTCAATATCTGGTGGCTTCTTATATTATTTTCTAATTGTTTTCCCTATTAAACAATAGTTTAACTAAATATAATTTAGATAAGGATAATAACTTTTTGAGTTAATTACACAGATGAACCCTATGGTTTATAGCTAGTTTAACCTTTGAGTACTAATTTTTTTTAACAAGTTTAGGTTTTATGGTTTCAATTTTCTAACACCTTTGGGTACTAACACCAAAATTATCAATATAATAACTAAAATACCCTTCCATTTTTTTTTAATTTTATCAATGTAAAACTTTTGGGTACTAACACCTAATTTTATTTAAGTTTAAATCAATTTTACAAAGGGGGCTACTAAATGTACCCCCTCTTGTTACTTTTCATACCCCTTTCCATAAAATCACATTTAAACTTATCATATTTACCCCCTATACATGTCATATTTTTTAAAAGTATTTTTTTTGTTACAAAACAAATTCAAAAGTGTAAAAAAATATTGTAGACGTTTTCTTTTTCAAAATTTTTGTTTGTTTTTATATTAATTTAAAAAACATATTTTTTAAAGTGTTCACTTCGATCGCAAGTCCTAAACTGCTTTTAACTTCTTTATAACATACTCCTTACACTAATTAAATTTGAACTTATATAGATTGTTAATTTATAGTTTGATAAAATTATTTAGTACCTATTGTTTATTTGTAGATGGTTTGAATGATTAATATGTGCTAGGGCTATAAACACTATTTTAAAAGAAAAAACTTTATTACTTTTTAATAAATAAAATTGTTAATTATTTTATAAACACATTTGAAGTACTAAAAATTATAAAGTAAGATTTTTAAAATATAAACTAAACGAGGGAAAAACATAATATAGATTTTTTTTTTTAAATAGAGAGTTCAAAACTTTTTTTATTGTTTTATAAAAAATGTTAGTATTTATTTATAAAGATGTTCAATAAAAAAGCATAATCAAAATACTATTTGAAAAGTGTCTTTAAAAACAATATCTGAGAACTTCTAAAAAAATATGTTTTTTAAATAAAAATTAAAAAACATTTTAAAAAAAACAGTCTGTAATCTTTTTTTACACTTTTGAATTTATTTTGTAACAAAGAGAATATTTTTTAAAATGATAATTTGTATTGGGGGTAAATATTACAAGTTTTAATGTGATTTTATGGAAGGAGGTATAAAAAGTAATAAGAGGGGGTACATTTAGCCTACCCCATTTTTTTATTTTCATCTTTTTATTATATCTCTTAATTAACATAAAATTATTTATTTTTTTATTTTCATCTTTTTATTAAATTTCTTATTCAACATAAAACGTTGAAGCAGCGTGTTGAAGTCACTTCTGGATAGCAGACAATCCAGCGGTCACCCAAACAAATTCGCCCCACTACAAAGGAATGTGGTATCACTCACAATATAAGTATGCAGGAGATAAAACAAAACAAAACAGAAAACGTAAGATAGACTTAGTGACAATGGAGGCCGTCGAGCAACATGTTGGAAAACTGCTAGATCAAACCGCCCAAATTCTTGGTGGCAAGTCCTCTTACTTGTGTATGATGGTTATTTTAATGAACATACTCATAACTTTGGTCTCGTTTGCTCTTTTTCAGTTACTACGTCTACTTTGGAGCGTTTTGTTCGGGAGCATGGGAGATTCAGGTGGCCCGTGCCAAAGCATAGCAAAATAAGCGATTTTGTTACCAACCCAAAGCTGTCACAAGTATTATGGTCAGAGAAACACTTGCAACAGTCTTTACCGCGGAGTGTGGGGCATGCTTCGGACACTGGGCTGTTGACAGTGAAAACGAGTTTTAAAGGTGATATTATAAAGTTCCCATTTTCTGTTTCATCCGGGTTGGTAGAACTGGAAAAGGAAGTGGCAAAAAGGGTGAATCTAAAGGGTCAAAAGCTTAAGCTAAAATACGAGGATGAAGATAAAGATTTGTTGCTTATTACTTGTGACACTGACTTGGACTCTTTGGCTGGTTACACCACTATCAAATTACTTGTCTACCTGGCTGATGATGATCAATTAGCATTTGAAACATCACACAGTGAGTAAAGCAGATTGATCCATTGCACGTCTCCACAAAGGGATTGGGTAAACCGCAGCTTAAACTGGGCTGGATTCAAGAGGCAATGACAGCCGGTGGAAGCAAGATTCAAACCTGAGACCTTTGCTAGAGGAATCATCTTTGAAGGTTATGATTGTTGTGTTTGTAATATGAAGTCAAAGAAGTGTGTTTGTAATATGAAGTCAAAGAACAAAGTAGGCCCTGAATGTTTTATTTGTAATATGAAGTCAAAGAATGCAAAAACGTAATCAACATAATGATCCAAGAATATCTAATCTATATTCGCAGTATGTTAAATTTGATGATTACATAGCATCTCTGAAAAAAGTAGTCTTTGTTCAACGTTGACATGACTCTGTATATTCTATTGACAATGTCATATTAATTGATTGTTGTTTTTTTTTTAGTTAAATGCCATTTTAGTTCATGTGGTTTGGCTATTTTGCCAGTTTGCTTAAAATGTTTTATTTTTCGTCAGTAAGTCTAAAAAGGTTTCACCGTTGCCATTTTAGTCAACTGGGTTAACTTCATCTATTTTTTCTGCTAACGAGAAGGGCAATTTGGTCATGTTATATGGTCGAATTGTCCTTCTAGTTAACAAAATTACATATAAAATGACCGAATTGCCCTTATCGTTAATAGAAATCATAGATAAAGTTAACCCAGTGGACTAAAATGGCAACGGTGAAACCTTTTTGGACCTACAGGCAAAAAATGAAACCTTTGGACTAAATTGGCAAAATGGCCCAAACAACAAGGACTAGAATGACATTTAACTCTTTATTTTACTTTTAAACCTTCAACTTCGTTAATATACGTGTTTAGCCCCTTTGTTTTTAGAAAAGAAAACTTTCTTTTTATTGGTTAACTTTGTTTATATGCGTGTTTAGTCCCTCTGCTTTAACTTTTGGTAGTGTACATGTTTAGTCATTCTACTTTTAGTATTTCATCTTTTAGCTTTTTCTTTTTGCTACCATCACGAATCAACCTAAGGGAATAGTGACCGTTAGCTATTGGTGGACAACCGCTACTACTCTTGGACTTTAATGAAGTTACTTTATAATTCGAAAACTTTATTAAAACAAAAATTCTTTGACAAACGTATTTTTATTTATGTCTAATTTTTATTGAGATCGTGTTATGAGTAGTATGTACAAGTAACTGAAACACATGCGTGCATGTTATTAAACTGAGAAATATTCCGCTTACCGCTCTGCAACACGAGCAGAGCGTAAACTAGTTTTTTTTTTTTTTTTTTTTGAACGGTAAAGATTATATGATTATAGAAAAAGGGCCAGCGGAGCTGAAAAACTCAAGGTACAAATACAGACAATAAAAACGATGACGAAACAAACAATTAAATTATGACATCTTTAACATTAAAATCCTTCCATATCTCCCAAACAAAACCTGCCATCTTTGATCTTTCTTCGATCCACATAAACGAATTCTCTTTTAATTTATTCACCGTGTTCCATACAAAAAGATTGCAATCAAATGACAACGATGTGCAACAAATATGGAAATCGAGGAATTCGCTTGAATTTATTTAATATACATACATTAACCATTCACCTGCTCCCCCTTAATAGTGCCCCCACCCCCCCCCCTACTAGTGGGACCGTTTTGTTGTTAATAAAAAAGCTGGTGTTCGAAAAAAAAGAGCACCTCCACCACCACCACTCTCCGGCCACCGCTGCCGCTGTACGGAAAAACTGTCAGGGCTTCTCTCTATTTTCCCTCCATTCTCTTTAACAACAACCGCCGCTATATGATATTTATGTAGGTATTCTCTCCAGGGGCGGATTTATGTTCAAACACCGGGTTCCTAGGAACCCATTCGATTTATAATTTATAGTGTAAACGTATATAGAAAATTGAAAAGGATCCCATAAATAAATTTTGGGTGAACCCATAATAATAAATGGCTAGTGATCTGCTGGTTCCAGGTGATGTTTCCAACTGTGACATCCCAAGTTCGAATCCTGATTCTCTGTTTTTCTTTGTTCCTTTTTTGTAAAATGTAAAACCAATTTAGCTTCACCCTCTCCCAGCGACCACTCCCTACCAAGCACCTCTTTTTTTCCCATAAAGCACTTTCTAAAAACATACCTGGGTTGGAATTTTGTAATATGGTGCTGCTGCTTGAATTAGTTGTACCCTACGCTTAGATGTGTGGTATATGTTGCTTGGTGGGGAAATAAAAATTCTACTTTATCCAGTCGATCTACTTTAACTTCTTGGGTTTGTTTTGTTGTTTTTGGACCAAGTCTAGCCATTCAATGGATTTTTGGATTTTGGATGGGTGTGTAGTCGAGAGTGTAATGCAACGTTTTCAAAAGATAAAAAACTCGTAAGGCAGTAAGGCACAACTTTAAGTAGTTTTGTTTACTCGTTAAGACATTCGTATTTTAGATTATGTGTTTTTAAATTTCTAATAATGATGTTCTTTTCATTATTGTATCGAACTTTTATTATGTGACGAACCTTACTCAATTCGAACCGTCGAACGGACCCGAAATCTTTTATGTTCAGACATATGAAACTGGAGTATCAAAAAAGTGAACCCAGTGAAAAAAAATCCTGGATCCGCCACTGATTCTCTCACCTCTTTTTTACCCTATTTCATCGACGAATTAGTGCTGAATGATCCGTGTTGTTCTAAATTCGTTTTGCACAGGTCAATTGTGTATTAAGCTAGGCTAGCTATGTTTTTTATTCATGTTTGAGTTAATCGGTCGATGTTTCCCGAATCGATTGTTAGCGATTGACATATTACCTTTGATCAATGATATATTGGGTTCTTATCAATGCATTATTGTTGTTTTTTTAAAGGATAACGGCGAAATTAGGAACTTTTGATGTGGCGTTTAATCATGTCAAGTACTAGAATAGTATAACTGAAAGTTTTTTGTTTCTACTTTTTAAGGTAGGTTAATGTTAATGTGGTTTTCCTAGGTTGACATATTTTGACTCAACTAATTTGCAGTGAGCTTGATCTCGATCCCTTTTTTTTCAACTTATTATAAAAGTTGTATTTATATAAAAATTATTGGTTATTTTCTTAATGTCACTGTTTTAGTCCTTGACTGATCACTTCTCCGCCTTTCTCAACTTTTTGACAGATTTTATCTGCAAATCTTAAATTAGAGTGACAACGGACATATACTGATGAAACACAGGTTAACACTGAGATTAATCCGTGGGGTTATTTCTTCTGTGGGTTCAATCTCCTTTCTTACTCGCTGAAATGACCAAGATCCTGCAAAACTGCAACACCGTTAGTCTCGTTAAGAGGGGAATATGGGGGTTTCCCTCTTAACCAGACTCCGGCGTGAGAATAAGTATTGTTCTGAGGGAGAGTAAACTGTGTGTGTTGAGTGTGTGAATAAAGAGAGCAAGAAGATGATTTAACCTGAATGATGAAGGGTCCTATTTATAGCCGAAGGGTGAAGGAGGGAGGAGCAGTTGTGCCAGCTGTGGTTGCGCGCCAGCTGTCCGACCAAGGGGAATATCCTCTTGGTCTCCTCTGCCATAGCCGGTGTAGTGGTACACGTGGCGCGCTTACATTCGTCCATGCTGGAAACCTCGTACCGGTGTTGTCAGCTTTGCCCCCTGATTTGTCGCAGGCCTATGTGGCGTTCTGCAACTGGTGACACGTGTTGTCCTTTTTGTCGGATGGAGCATCTTTGGTGCCACATTGGCATTTTCCAGAAGCTTCTAGAAGCTTATGGATTGTTTTGCTGATGTGGGCGCCATGTATGATCGGAAAAGGAGGTGTGGTCCCTGCTATGTAGGCAGGGAATTGGGACCATACCTCTTCAAGTCCCCCCAGTCCAGTGTGCCTTCTAGTTTAGTTGATCGTCTAGGAGGGATTCTGGACTTATAAGGGTAGTGGTTTTTATGGCGGCTTGTATGGCGCGTGGAATTTGGGAACTTAAAAAGTTGAGCCAAATGGACGCATGGCGCATGGGTTTTGGCAACTTAAAAAAGTTGAGCCAAATGGACACCTAGCGCATGGTTTTTGGCATCTTGGAAAATTTGAGCCAAATGGACGCATGGCGCATGGTTTTTGGCAACTTGAAAAAGTTGAGCCAAATGGACGCATGGCGCATGGGTTTTGGCAACTTAAAAAAGTTGAGCCAAATGGACGCATAGCGCATGGTTTTTGGCATCTTGGAAAAGTTGAGCCAAATGGACGCATGGCGCATGGTTTTTGGCAACTTGAAAAAGTTGAGCCAAATGGACGCATGGCGCATGGTTTTTGGCAATTTGAAAAAGTTGAGCCAAATGGACGCATGACGCATGGTTTTTGGCGACTTAAAAAAGTTGAGCCAAATGGACGCATGGCGCATGGCCCTTATTGTTTCCTTATAATAGAAGTTTCGTTTTCTTGGGGAAGATGTTGATGTGACTGTCTGATGTCCCTGTCTTGTCGGAGATGAACAGACGTCTTTTCAGTTCACGTTAGTTACTTTCTGTCACGTCGTCAGGCCCTGTTACCCATGCTCCCGAAAAAAAATAGGTGGCGTCTTCTCTTTCTTCTGACGTGTCGCTCCCCTATTGCTTGCTTTTCTTAGGCTCTGACGGCCCACTACCCATCGCATTAAATGCGATGGGTATAAATAAGAGGCGGTTTCTTCCCTCTTCCTCACTTTTCGAAATTTTGAAGTTTGTTTCTCTCCATTTTTTTCATCTTTCCTTCTTTCTTTGTCTGAATTCTTTCGTTTAACCTTTCTTTATCCTCATTATGTCTGGTGCAAATCCTTCTCAGAGGAAGAGGAAACACAAAGGGAAAGCTCCTCCTGGCCCTGACCAGGCGGTTATTGGGTGGAAAGAGGAAGAGTTCCACAACCTTGTTCAAGGGATGGGTTTTCGCCCTGAGTGGGGAGCCCACTATCCGACTGCTGGTTCCACCGCCTTGGATGCTCCTCCTGGTTATTTGACTCTATACGCTGCATTTTTCCGGGAGGGTAACTTTAGGCTTCCGATTACTAAGTTTACTGCCTCTATCTTGAAGAACTATGGGTTGCATATCTCTCAGATCAACGCGATTGGGCTTCCGCGTATTATTCATTTTGAGTTCGTTTCTAGAGCCTACCGTATTGAGCCAACGTTTGAGATGTTCAACGTCTTTTACAGTGTTACTTATGCCAGTGGGTTTTATTCTTTCAACGCCCGGTCGGGTGTTTCTCCGGTTTGTTCCGTTCCCTTGAAGAGCTTGCACGATTGGAAGCAGAAATTCTTCTACATTCGTCGCGGTGTGATTCCAACGGATATGCATTATCGGTCGGTGAGTGAAGGGATTCCGAAGGTAAATGTATTAGTGGATTATGCTGCCCAAGATTGGTACAAGAAAATAACAAACAAGGCAACTGCTATTTCTCAGTTGGAGGAAATGGCCTTAGTCGGTGCCGGAATGAGTTTGTTGTGGGTGCCGAAGAATCCTTTGGGTGTTCCTTTTTACAGTTATCAAGGCAAATGTATGTGATTTCCTTAAGGCACTTCTGAATTATCTTGTTTTATGTATGTTTTTTCTTATTTCTTTGTCTTTTGCAGTTGGTTATAGTTTGATAAACACTTTGGACCCGAAAGCTGCTAGTGCCATGGTTGAGGCCATCCAAGAAGATGGGACACCGACGTGGCTGAGCCAAATTCGAGGCCGTTTCTTGCACCCGTCTGATGAAAGTTTTAGTAAATATGCCAATGTTGCCCTAGGTGAAGATGATCAAGATGACCCTGTTGATCCTATTCGAGAGGAAGTTGTTGTTCTCTCGAGTGGGAGTTCTGACGAATTCCCTGAAGGTCTAACTTCTCATTGCGCGTGTGCAGGTACCGCACAGGGTGGTGTTGATGAGCCTATTCATGAGGTTGTTGGTGATGATGCAGAGATGCCCGTTAACCCTTCTGCACAATTGGAGACAAGGAAGAAAACAAAATCTGATAGGTCTGTGAGAGGGGAGAAAAAGGGGGAGGGCAAAACGGCTGGTACTTCTCGTAAGCGTCCCTCTACTCTTCCTTGTCTAGATTATGTGGTTGTCTCTGACACGTTGTCTGGTCTAGGAGTTGGTGAGAAATCTCGGGAGTCTGACCCGGATGATCAGTCTACTTTGACTGATATAATGAAGAAAAAAGCGCTTAAAGATAAGAAGCGTAAACTTGATGAGCAGGCCGCTGCTCTTCTTGCTGCAAAAAAAAGCTAAGCTCCATAAGGAAGCCCCTCCCGCACCTTCCGAGTCTGAAATAGATATGGGTGTTTTTAGTGGAGGTCGCGGGAATCTCTTGGAGGAGATATTTGCTGCTTCTGCCCCTCCTGGTAATGGTTTTTATAGTTGTATATTTCTTTCATGTTTCTTCGAGTTACTTTTAACTGTTGTGGTTGCTTTATGACAGAAGTCAATTCTGGCAAGAAACCCCGTAAGTTGGATATTTCACAGATCACCCCCCCTGCTTCTCCTCCGTCGAGGACGATTGGCTTGACCCCTCCTCGGGATGATTCTGAGAAGGAGAACAAAGAAGATGAAACTGTTGTCGAGAACGCGGGTGAAGGTGGTGGTGATACCGCAGGTGGTGCAGGTGTTGATGATAGATGTAAGGGTATTGAGACTAAGGTGGAGTCCAGTGAGGCCACTCCACGTCAGACCATTTATACTAAGCACCCTTCAAGTGGTGGTGGTGCTACTTCTGGTGCGGTTCGCAGTCCGCAGTTTACGAATGTCCGTGCTGATTCGTGGGATACTCACAATCCTGCTTGTGATGACTTGCCGCACGCGCCTCGCTGGAATCTTACTCAAGGTTCTCGAATAAATGATTTGGGTAACTGTCATGACTTCTTTTCTATGTCTCTTTCGCCCGCTGAAAGGATGTTCCAGAAGCGACGTAATCGCTTTGAGTTATTAGATGATCATGTTCGCGCCAGAGTTAACTTTTTTGCCTCTGCTCAAGAAATTGTCCGGGATTGGAAATCTATGGGGGAAGAGACAGCTAAGTTTGAGGATGCGAAGAGAGCGTTAGCTGAGGAACGAGAGAAATTTAATGCTGAAAAGAAGGGTTTGCAATGGAGGGTCTCTGTAACACCTCGAAATTTTGTGTCCAATGATGTGTTAACACGTGTCATTTGTTTACACGTGGCATCTATAATAAATAAAGGACTAATTTTGACAAACCTTGAAAGTATATAAATTCGAGGGTTATAAATGTCAACAAGGGTAAATATACTGTATAGTATCCCTAAATAATGCTTAAACCTTCAAACGAATAAATTATAGATCGTACAAAAACAAAACGCGAAAGAAAGTGAGAGATTACAAACTACAGGGGTTAACTGTGTCAACATGTTTAATAATACCTCTGAGTGACCCTTTAACGTTCCCAAGACTTTGTAACGGTATTATACCCTCACTAAAATAACATATATGAATTTCGCGAAGTTTCGATATGAAACGAGAAAGTTACGATCGAATTCGTAGAAGAAGGGTTAAAAGCGTCAACAGTGAAAGTTAAGGCTTTCCAATATAATTAATAAATAAACCGGGGACTAAATAATGCGGGTAATTAACACGAGGCCCCTATCGGTAAATAACCGAGGGCCAAACCGCAAAGTTACCCCTTCAAATCCGAAAGGTCAGGCAAATCATTACGAAAGATTTCGTTATTAATGGCCCGATTCTGTAATCATTATAAAAGATTTGAAAAATTCAGAAAATATAACCTTAGGCGACCCGCGTGAAGTTTAAGGTTTAGTTGAGGCGGGCCGCGAGCCTCTTAAATAACGCGTCTGTTATATGAACTTTAGGCGACCCGCGTAAAAGAAGCATGGAATGTCCATGCGGGCCGCGTAAAGTGCCCAGATGCAGAAACTTTGTAGTTTCTTGACTTTTGGAGCTTGTGAACGATCATGCACATAATTATGGGGCATGGGCACCCTATGCTCGACCCATAACACTTAGGGGACACCTACCATCACCTCTGGTCTAATTGTAAGAGTTGTAATGATCAAAGATGCTTGGCATTGGCTATAAATAGCCACCTTAAGCTCATATCATTCACACAACTCAAACAACTTCCATCTGATTATTCTAAGTGCTCCCAAGTGTTCTTCTCTGCTCCATATTCAAGTCCTAACTTCTGTAAGTTGCCTTGATCATTCATACTTCAGTTTATGCTTAGTATTTAGCTAAAAACCAAACCGTCGTAAGTACGGTTTGACTTTAAAATAACTCAGTGATGGTTCAGTCTTATGACGAACCAAAAGTAGTTTTGAGTTGGTATTTATGTGGGTAATAAACCTCTAAAAGGGTTCCCCCTGATCACCACTCTAACTATGTCAAATATCGAGTCAAACGCGCGGTTAAAAAGTCAACAGAAAGCTATTTTGGCGATTTATGCATAATCTGTAATATATATGTTATGGAACCTGTTTTGATAATCATAAAACATGATAATAAGTATATAAACATGTTTGCGCTCGTTTGAATCGATCATTTACTATATAGAACCGGTTCGGAGCCGAATATCGCAAAAGTTTGACTTTTGCTTTGACTTCAGTTCTGACCCGTTTTAGTGAGGTATAAATATACCTTAGGACTCTCTTAGGACCAGGTCACATGTTGGTATAAGCCTCTGTGGTCGGTTCATGAGTTATCCGAGTCTTTTACGTATTTCCGTCATTCGCCTAAAAGTTGACCGTAACGGCCTTTTAAAATTAAAACGAGTATTTTGAACACATGAACGGACCAAAACCCTGCTTGTTAAATTATAAGCATGTCCCTGAAGTTTCACGTCAATCCGAGGTCTAGAATGAGAGTTATGCTAAAAGGCGCACTTTTAAGAAAGTTTTGTAATTAACGGCGCAATTAGCATAACGCTCATCTAACCCAAGTTTTCGGCACCAAAACTTTTACCCACTGTGGTAAAATAATATTTTGGGAATTTTAAAGATTTTTAATAATTTTTACCTTGCTCATAACCTGCGGTTATGGCTACGGTTCGGTAAATACCGAATATGCCCTTTTTGGCCAAAACGGGAGTTCTACAAGGTCTTTTGACCCGATTCCAGTTGCCACTGATTTTAAATAATAAATAAAGTATTTTAAGCTTTATAAGCTGTTCGGGAAACTCAGATTTCCTGTAGAACTCGAAAAGCCCTTTTAAAGTCTTTAAAATGACCGAAAAGCCCCTACAAGGCATAATATTAACTTAGACTCGTTACGGGCATTACGGAAGGTATCCTACTGATACCAAAATACTTTTAAGGCATATTGACTTAGGAAATAAGCGTACGACTCTTATGGTTAACCGTTTCGCCTATTTGCGCACACGGTACGGCCCACGGAACTAGTTTTCGTGCAATAGCCGATATGGGTCAAACTATATTATTTGAACCCCAAAATCCAGAGTATGAACTATAAACCCATATAAAACAAGTCTCTGAACTTGTTGGGTCCAAATCATACTCCATTCTCGGTTTTCGCCTTTTCGTGCGAATTAACCATATCTATATATCGGAATCAACCGGTTTAAGCTACGGCTAATATAAGGACCGTTAGGATTCTAAGAGGTTAATTAAAACCTTCGTTCCAGATTAGGAGCCCCAGTAAAAGCTATCGGTGACTTGATCTAAATTAAGGATTAATACTTGCAAAGGTAAATACTTTTGACTTATTTCCCCTATATGGGCTTGGGTTACGGTATACTAATACCGCTTGATTGAGCATTATATACTTCCATCGCTTAGGTGGTTAATTGATTAAATATGATTGGCTCATTTAAACAGTTTTGTTGCTTATAAGCCTTTGGGGGGTTTAATGACCGTTGTCCCGGATATCCTCGGCATCATTTTACGAAATGGCCACGACCATCGACATCCCGGTGTAGGCGTACACCCGGTATAAAGTGTCGACATTAAAACTAAAAGACGTAGCCGTTGGTTTCTGTACTACGGTTTTACGCAAACGTGGTGTGTCTATAAATCTTTAACCCGGCACGACCCGGGCTACTGAACGCATAAAAGAACATGTAAAACGTTCACAAGATCATTATGAATTTTCCCAAGTTAAAAAGAGTTTGTGCCTTGTGCATTCAAATCAATTTTAATAAACATTTTCAAATGTGTCAGTTGAATGTATTTACCAGTGTAAACTGACGTATTTTCCCCAAAAGGATTAAGTGCAGGTACCTAAACGTAATTGGCTGGTATTAGCTCCCTAGCGTCGGGATAAGCCTCGCAAGCTTGATTGCAGTATCTAATGGAACAATACTTTATCTGTATTTACGATCCACTGTGGATATTCAACTCTGTGATACATTTTGATATTACAATCAGAGGTTGAAATTATATATTTAAAATTATGCTTCCGCTGTGCATTATATAATTGTGTGGTTTGACTATATTGTTGCCAACGTCGTCACGGTAATCCCCCACCGGGCCCACCGGTGAGACACGTGGAAATCGGGGTGTGACAGGTTGGTATCAGAGCCAACATTGAGTGAATTAAACACTATCCTAATGTGTTTAATCTCAGTGACACAATTGCACATACTTGAGTCTAGACAAGAACTTAGGACAAATTCGGATTACTACTCCATTTTTGTCTTTATTTTCGATTTGATTTTTAATAAGTTATTGGAGCAGGAAAATGCCACCTGTTATATTCCGAGGAAGAGGAAGGGGACGAAGAGGCCGAGGAGAAATCGTGACACATCACGATCAAGAAGCTGGACCATCTGGTACGAGACATCCTTCGATGACGCGGAGCGAAGAGCCACAACGACGAAGAGATCTTTACGAACCAGCGAGGCATTCCACTTCGCACAGCTCGACGCCATCCTACCGGCACTCCTTTGGACCAGATTCAGAAAATAATCCCAACAACCCACAACCTTCCTTCATACCTCTGCAACGTTCGGTTTCACACCGGAACTACGACGACCCTAGTCCATACTACGTAGCTCAGTTTAACCCGGCTGACTACATACAGGAACCTTCAGGTTTTGTTCCACTAGGACCACAAGACCACTTTTCTGAAGATCCCATGGAGGAAGATGAGGATCCAACTGAACCAGCTCGTGGTACGCCCACGCATCCGATAGAAGTATCTGATGGATCTTCATATCATGGACCACAGTATCAAGGCCCAGACAGCTTTATGGCCTTGTTTGACCGACATGAGTGGTACAACACACCATCTCATCAGACACAACAACCGAGACATCCACAGGATCCCTCTGAGGATTCACGCTTTGAGGCAGTTACGCCACCACCTCCGCCACCGGCACAACTAGTAATACCTGATCCGCCGAGGCGTAGGAGGACCAATGCTCGTATGTCTACACGAGGAGGAGGGGGTAACCACTTCAGCACTCCTCGACAGTCTAGTAGTAGCCACTATCCGCCGCTACAAGAAGAAGGACCTTCAAGTCCTATACAAGAAGCGAACTCCGCACCTACTGCACGAAATTCGCCACCATTTGGGTATGACCAACCCATACCAGCTTACACAGGTCCAACGGCTTACAACCCGTTTGAACCGTCACAAGCACAATACAACTACGGCTATGAGCGCGACCCATATGTGGTGTCGGCAAGATACAATGCGCGCTACCCTGACGGAGCACATGGAAACATGGGACCACCGGATTACTCAGCTCATGGGTATCCAATACCTCCCAGACCTCCAGTTCCGCAACAAGCGCCGCAACCACGTTTTTCTCCTCCTGAGCAGGAAGAAATACTCCATCGACTAGATCGTGTGGAGAGAGAGTTCGAGGAAGAAAAGAAAAGCCACCGAGGATTTCTCAAGGGCTTGGCAAATCTGCTAAAGGGCAAAAAGAAGAAACGTGACCATTAGCCCTTAATAGTAATACGAATGTAATTTCTACTATGAAATAAGTCCCTGTGAGGACAACTTATCGTATTTTAGTCCCTACGTGGACTTATCTTTAGTCCTTGCATGGACACCTATCTTGTATTAGTCCCTGCGTGGACTTGTCATTTATTTTAAAACCTCTCTGGAGGTATGTATTATTTGAAAGACCCGTTTAGGGCAATATGTAATTGTATTTGAAATTTCGGAATGTATGTTATGAGTTTTGTTTTAATATATATAAAAATAAATCAAAACCATTCCTTTTATATTGATCTGCCTAATAAAGAATCTTAAGGGGGTGAAACCTAGCTTGGGGTCTTTTAAGATCAGTCAAGATGGTACGACCTAGCTGAAAAGATTCTGATTCCCTGTTAACCTCTGTACGCATGTTAACATTCAGGGCAGATGTGATTCGTTATAATCACGCACGTCATTCTTATACAATAATCCTTTGAGGATTTCAAAACCCAACTAAATGATATATAGATCGTGGGTTAAATCACCAATGAAGGTGATCAGTACTATAAAGACATCCATTTAGTGATGCAATGCCTACGGGCCAGTACTATAAAGACATCCATTTAGTGATGCAATGCCTACGGGCCAGTACTATAAAGACATCCATTTAGTGATGCAATGCCTACGGGCCAGTATTATAAAGACATCCATTTAGTGATGCAATGCCTACGGGCCAGTATTATTAAAACATCCATTAGTGATGCAGTGCCTACGGGCCAGAATTATTAAAACATCCATTAGTGATGTAGTGCCTACGGGCCAATATTATCAAAACATCCATTAGTGATGTAGTGCCTACGGGCCAACCATATTAAGACATCCATTAGAGGTGTAGTGCCTATGGGCCATAATAATTGTCCTATAAGACAAAAGGCAGTAGTAGTCTATGACTCTCTGTCAGAAAGAGATAAAAGAACTACGGTTCAACTCTCTATGCCTTTGATTCTCTGGAATCTCGGCTAATATTATAAAACATCATCGTGATTAGGCTTTATGCCGCCAATACTATTTATATAGTTGAAATAGGAGATATTCAGATCCTAATATATAATGAAATAATAAGTTAACCAAATATGGTCTTTGTACCATGGTTGACAAATTGTTATAAATGACGATTATAATAATCTCCTAAATTAAAATTTTGTTATCTTCTGTAACAGATTCAAGTTACAATGGCGGATCCCAATGGAGAGAACAGCCACACGAATGAAGATGACTATGACAATGCGTCAGTACATTTGACAGGCGCACAGCTAAAGGCTCTGATCAACAATGTTGTCCAGGCAGCTATTAATCGTCAACATACTGAGTCTCAAGGCAGATCTGTGTCAAAACCACCCTCTAAACCAAAGACACACTCCAAACCACCCTCTGAACCCAAGAAAGATGACGACAAGCATTCGTCTACTGAGCACAGCGTTCACCGCAATAGAGAATATACTGATGCGTCCAGTGCTAAGGGTTGCACCTACAAATACTTTGTATCATGTAAGCCCCATGAATTTACAGGGGAGAAAGGTGCAGTTGATTGTATCACCTGGCTGGACGAGATGGACACGATTGTGGACATCAGCGGGTGCGCTGAGAGGGACGTGGTTAAGTTTGTGTCCCAGTCATTCAAGGGCGAGGCCCTGGCGTGGTGGAGAGCTCTGGTGCAGGCTTCAGGTAAGTCTGCCTTGTACAAAATGACATGGGGGGAGTTTATTACCCTCATAAAAGAAAACTACTGCCCTCAGCACGAGGTTGAGAAGATTGAGGCTGATTTTGTCTCACTGGTGATGACAAACCTGGATTGTCAAGCTTATCTGACAAGCTTTAACACTATGTCACGCCTGGTGCCATATCTTGTGACACCAGAACCACGAAGGATTGCCCGATTCATTGGGGGCTTAGAGCCGGCGATCAAGGCCAGCGTAAAAGCCTCTAGGCCAACGACCTTCAGGTCAGTTACTGACCTCTCCTTGTCTCTTACACTTGATGCTGTCCGTCTGAGGGCACAAAGGAGCAAGGAGGCTGAAAAGCGAAAACGTGAGGATGATACCTCACGAAAGTCTGGGAAAAGCACCGTGGAAACGGTGAAGGAAAGAGAGGGTCGGAGGCAAAGAAGGAGGGGCAAGCTGATGGAAGACCTCACTGCAAGGTCTGCAAGAAACCTCACTCCGGGAAGTGTAGGTTTGCGTCTGGTTCACAGTCGCAACAAAGGACTCCACCCTGTGGGCTATGCAAGTCCAAGGATCATAAGACAGTGGAGTGCAAAAAGATAAAGGATGCAACCTGCTTTAATTGCAATGAAAAGGGGCACATAAAGAGTAATTGCCCGAAGTATGCCAAGAAGGCAGAAGAGACTAAGAAGACAAATGCGAGAGTTTTTCGCTTGGATGCAAAGGAAGCGGTCAAGGACGACAATGTGCTTACAGGTACTTTTCTCGTAAATAATATATTTGCAAGAGTACTGTTCGATTCTGGCGCTGACAAGTCCTTTGTAGACCAGAAATTTTGCCAACTACTAAATATGCCAATCAAAACCCTAGACGTAAATTACGAAGTAGAGTTGGCAGACGGCACGATAGAAACCGTCTCTACCGTTCTAGAAGGATGTGAAATATCCATTAGGAACCATTCTTTTCCTTTATCTCTACTTCCTTTCAAACTTGCGGGTTTTGACATCGTGCTAGGCATGGACTGGTTATCCCATAACCAGGCCCAAATCATTTGTGGCAAGAGGCAAATAGTTTTAAAGACTCCGAGTGGTGAATCTCTTACCATTCGAGGGGATACGCACTACGGATTGCCAGAAGACGTATCTATGCTGAAAGCTTCAAGGTGTTTGAACAGAGGCTGTGTAATTTACATGGCTCAGGTGATAATAGAAGAACCAAAGCCGAAGATCGAGGATCTTCCAGTCATTTCTGAATACCCCGAGGTTTTTCCCGAAGAACTACCTGGTTTGCCACCAGATAGACAAGTGGAGTTCAGAATTGACATCATTCCTGGAGCAGCTCCGATAGCCAGAGCACCTTACAGATTAGCTCCAACGGAAATGAAAGAACTGAGGACCCAGTTGGATGAACTGCTGGCGAAAGGTTTTATCAGACCTAGTTCATCTCCCTGGGGAGCTCCTGTCCTATTTGTAAAGAAGAAGGACGGATCGATGCGGTTGTGCATCGACTACAGAGAACTGAATAAAGTTACCATAAAGAATAGATATCCTTTACCAAGGATCGATGATCTATTCGATCAGCTGCAAGGAGCAAGCTACTTTTCCAAGATCGACTTAAGGTCGGGTTATCATCAACTAAGGGTCAGAGATGAAGATGTACACAAGACTGCATTTAGGACTCGCTATGGTCATTACGAGTTCCTTGTGATGCCTTTTGGGCTCACAAATGCACCGGCTGCGTTCATGGATCTCATGAATCGCGTTTGCAAGCCATACTTGGACAAATTCGTCATAGTCTTCATCGACGATATCCTTATCTATTCCAAGAATCAAGATGACCACGAGAAGCACCTTCGTTGCATTCTCGAATTACTACAGCGTGAGAAACTCTACGCCAAATTCTCGAAATGTGAATTCTGGCTACGAGAGGTTCAATTTTTAGGACACGTTGTGAGTGAGCGTGGTATCCAAGTAGATCCCGCTAAGGTAGAGGCGGTCATGAACTGGCAAGAGCCAAAGACGCCTACCGAAATCCGTAGCTTCCTGGGGTTAGCAGGATACTACCGGAGATTTATTGAAAATTTTTCGAGGATTGCTGCGCCCTTGACTTCCTTGACCAAGAAGAAAGAAAAGTACATTTGGGGCCCGAAGCAGCAAGAGTCCTTTGAAATACTGAAGCAGAAGCTAAGCAACGCACCTGTGTTGACCTTACCTGAGGGTACAAATGAATTCGTAGTTTACTGCGATGCATCACATACAGGCATGGGGTGTGTGCTTATGCAGAAGGGCAAGGTGATTGCCTATGCTTCAAGGCAATTAAAGGTGCATGAAAAGAATTACACCACCCATGACTTGGAGTTGGGTGCCGTTGTATTTGCACTTAAGTTGTGGAGGCACTACCTTTATGGTATTAAATTTGTGATTTATTCTGATCACAAAAGCCTCCAGCACCTGTTCAACCAGAAGGAGTTGAACATGAGACAACGCCGTTGGATGGAAACCTTGAATGATTATGACTGCGAAATCAGGTACCATCCCGGCAAGGCGAATGTAGTCGCCGATGCATTGAGCAGGAAAGAAAGGGTAAAACCCATTCGAATCAATGCCAAGAGCATTGAAGTTAAAAATAATTTGATTGAAAGGATATTGGCTGCACAGCGAGAGGCTGTGTTGGAAGCTAATTATCCAAATGAAAAGCTAGGAGTAACTAAGGAGCAGTTGACTCTTAGCAAGGATGGAATTCTTAGGCTGAACGGACGTATATGGGTTCCGATATATGGAGGACTACGAGATGTTGTTCTCCAGGAAGCCCATAGTTCCAAATACTCAGTCCATCCTGGTGCTGATAAAATGTACCAAGACTTGAAGGTAAATTATTGGTGGATAGGCTTGAAAAAGTCTGTAGCCGCCCACGTAGCAAAGTGCTTGACTTGTGCTCAAGTCAAAGCCGAGCACCAAAAGCCGTCTGGTTTGCTACAACAGCCTGAACTTCCCGAGTGGAAGTGGGAATGCGTAACTATGGACTTCATAACCAAGTTACCCAAGACCAGGAAAGGAAATGATACAATATGGGTCATAGTCGATAGGCTGACTAAATCAGCTCACTTTCTACCCATCAAGGAGACGCATAGCTCCGATATGTTAGCCCAACTATATGTTGATAAGATTGTAGCCTTACACGGCATACCTGTGTCTATTATCTCCGACAGGGATACTAGATACACATCACACTTCTGGAAGAGTTTCCAGCAATCTTTGGGCACGCGTTTAAACTTTAGTACGGCTTACCACCCACAGACGGACGGTCAAAGTGAGCGTACTATCCAAACGCTAGAAGACATGCTTCGTGCATGCGCGATCGATTTAGGTGGTAACTGGGATAAAAACCTACCCCTGATCGAATTCTCCTACAATAATAGCTACCACACCAGCATAAAGGCTGCGCCTTTTGAGGCATTATATGGTAGGAAATGTAGATCGCCTGTTTGTTGGGCGGAAGTAGGAGAGGTCCAATTATCGGGACCAGAGATTGTTTTCCAGACGACGGACAAGATTGTCCAGATCCGGGAACGTCTCAAGGCTGCCCGCGATAGGCAGAAGAGCTACGCTGATCCAAAGCGTAAGGATTTTCACTTCGAAGTGGGTGAAAAAGTATTGCTTAAGGTATCGCCCTGGAAGGGGGTGATGCGTTTCGGCAAGAAGGGCAAGCTGAGTCCGAGATACATAGGGCCTTTTGAGGTCATTGAACGAGTCGGATCAGTTGCCTATAAACTGAACTTGCCTGAAGAGCTCAATGGAATTCACAATGTGTTCCACATCTGCAATCTCAAAAAGTGCTTCGCTGACGAGTCGTTAGTGATTCCACACACAGATGTGCTTATAGATGAGAGCTTAAAATTCATAGAAAAACCTTTGTCGATTGAAGATCGACAGGTGAAGAAGCTTCGCAGAAAGCACGTACCGATTGTTAAAGTCAAATGGGATGCTCGTAGAGGTCCTGAATATACGTGGGAAGTCGAAGCTACAATGAAAGAAAAATACCCCTATTTATTTGAGTAAATCTCGGGTCGAGATTTATTTTAAGGGGGTGAGGATGTAACACCTCGAAATTTTGTGTCCAATGATGTGTTAACACGTGTCATTTGTTTACACGTGGCATCTATAATAAATAAAGGACTAATTTTGACAAACCTTGAAAGTATATAAATTCGAGGGTTATAAATGTCAACAAGGGTAAATATACTGTATAGTATCCCTAAATAATGCTTAAACCTTCAAACGAATAAATTATAGATCGTACAAAAACAAAACGCGAAAGAAAGTGAGAGATTACAAACTACAGGGGTTAACTGTGTCAACATGTTTAATAATACCTCTGAGTGACCCTTTAACGTTCCCAAGACTTTGTAACGGTATTATACCCTCACTAAAATAACATATATGAATTTCGCGAAGTTTCGATATGAAACGAGAAAGTTACGATCGAATTCGTAGAAGAAGGGTTAAAAGCGTCAACAGTGAAAGTTAAGGCTTTCCAATATAATTAATAAATAAACCGGGGACTAAATAATGCGGGTAATTAACACGAGGCCCCTATCGGTAAATAACCGAGGGCCAAACCGCAAAGTTACCCCTTCAAATCCGAAAGGTCAGGCAAATCATTACGAAAGATTTCGTTATTAATGGCCCGATTCTGTAATCATTATAAAAGATTTGAAAAATTCAGAAAATATAACCTTAGGCGACCCGCGTGAAGTTTAAGGTTTAGTTGAGGCGGGCCGCGAGCCTCTTAAATAACGCGTCTGTTATATGAACTTTAGGCGACCCGCGTAAAAGAAGCATGGAATGTCCATGCGGGCCGCGTAAAGTGCCCAGATGCAGAAACTTTGTAGTTTCTTGACTTTTGGAGCTTGTGAACGATCATGCACATAATTATGGGGCATGGGCACCCTATGCTCGACCCATAACACTTAGGGGACACCTACCATCACCTCTGGTCTAATTGTAAGAGTTGTAATGATCAAAGATGCTTGGCATTGGCTATAAATAGCCACCTTAAGCTCATATCATTCACACAACTCAAACAACTTCCATCTGATTATTCTAAGTGCTCCCAAGTGTTCTTCTCTGCTCCATATTCAAGTCCTAACTTCTGTAAGTTGCCTTGATCATTCATACTTCAGTTTATGCTTAGTATTTAGCTAAAAACCAAACCGTCGTAAGTACGGTTTGACTTTAAAATAACTCAGTGATGGTTCAGTCTTATGACGAACCAAAAGTAGTTTTGAGTTGGTATTTATGTGGGTAATAAACCTCTAAAAGGGTTCCCCCTGATCACCACTCTAACTATGTCAAATATCGAGTCAAACGCGCGGTTAAAAAGTCAACAGAAAGCTATTTTGGCGATTTATGCATAATCTGTAATATATATGTTATGGAACCTGTTTTGATAATCATAAAACATGATAATAAGTATATAAACATGTTTGCGCTCGTTTGAATCGATCATTTACTATATAGAACCGGTTCGGAGCCGAATATCGCAAAAGTTTGACTTTTGCTTTGACTTCAGTTCTGACCCGTTTTAGTGAGGTATAAATATACCTTAGGACTCTCTTAGGACCAGGTCACATGTTGGTATAAGCCTCTGTGGTCGGTTCATGAGTTATCCGAGTCTTTTACGTATTTCCGTCATTCGCCTAAAAGTTGACCGTAACGGCCTTTTAAAATTAAAACGAGTATTTTGAACACATGAACGGACCAAAACCCTGCTTGTTAAATTATAAGCATGTCCCTGAAGTTTCACGTCAATCCGAGGTCTAGAATGAGAGTTATGCTAAAAGGCGCACTTTTAAGAAAGTTTTGTAATTAACGGCGCAATTAGCATAACGCTCATCTAACCCAAGTTTTCGGCACCAAAACTTTTACCCACTGTGGTAAAATAATATTTTGGGAATTTTAAAGATTTTTAATAATTTTTACCTTGCTCATAACCTGCGGTTATGGCTACGGTTCGGTAAATACCGAATATGCCCTTTTTGGCCAAAACGGGAGTTCTACAAGGTCTTTTGACCCGATTCCAGTTGCCACTGATTTTAAATAATAAATAAAGTATTTTAAGCTTTATAAGCTGTTCGGGAAACTCAGATTTCCTGTAGAACTCGAAAAGCCCTTTTAAAGTCTTTAAAATGACCGAAAAGCCCCTACAAGGCATAATATTAACTTAGACTCGTTACGGGCATTACGGAAGGTATCCTACTGATACCAAAATACTTTTAAGGCATATTGACTTAGGAAATAAGCGTACGACTCTTATGGTTAACCGTTTCGCCTATTTGCGCACACGGTACGGCCCACGGAACTAGTTTTCGTGCAATAGCCGATATGGGTCAAACTATATTATTTGAACCCCAAAATCCAGAGTATGAACTATAAACCCATATAAAACAAGTCTCTGAACTTGTTGGGTCCAAATCATACTCCATTCTCGGTTTTCGCCTTTTCGTGCGAATTAACCATATCTATATATCGGAATCAACCGGTTTAAGCTACGGCTAATATAAGGACCGTTAGGATTCTAAGAGGTTAATTAAAACCTTCGTTCCAGATTAGGAGCCCCAGTAAAAGCTATCGGTGACTTGATCTAAATTAAGGATTAATACTTGCAAAGGTAAATACTTTTGACTTATTTCCCCTATATGGGCTTGGGTTACGGTATACTAATACCGCTTGATTGAGCATTATATACTTCCATCGCTTAGGTGGTTAATTGATTAAATATGATTGGCTCATTTAAACAGTTGTGTTGCTTATAAGCCTTTGGGGGGTTTAATGACCGTTGTCCCGGATATCCTCGGCATCATTTTACGAAATGGCCACGACCATCGACATCCCGGTGTAGGCGTACACCCGGTATAAAGTGTCGACATTAAAACTAAAAGACGTAGCCGTTGGTTTCTGTACTACGGTTTTACGCAAACGTGGTGTGTCTATAAATCTTTAACCCGGCACGACCCGGGCTACTGAACGCATAAAAGAACATGTAAAACGTTCACAAGATCATTATGAATTTTCCCAAGTTAAAAAGAGTTTGTGCCTTGTGCATTCAAATCAATTTTAATAAACATTTTCAAATGTGTCAGTTGAATGTATTTACCAGTGTAAACTGACGTATTTTCCCCAAAAAGATTAAGTGCAGGTACCTAAACGTAATTGGCTGGTATTAGCTCCCTAGCGTCGGGATAAGCCTCGCAAGCTTGATTGCAGTATCTAATGGAACAATATTTTATCTGTATTTACGATCCACTGTGGATATTCAACTCTGTGATACATTTTGATATTACAATCAGAGGTTGAAATTATATATTTAAAATTATGCTTCCGCTGTGCATTATATAATTGTGTGGTTTGACTATATTGTTGCCAACGTCGTCACGGTAATCCCCCACCGGGCCCACCGGTGAGACACGTGGAAATCGGGGTGTGACAGTCTCCGATGCCGAGCAGAAGCTTGAGGAACAGAAACAAATTAACCTTCAAAAGCAAAAAGATTGGGAAACTGCTTGTGAACGCACCAATGCTGAGATGCAATCTCAGCGCGATGCGATTGTTCGATTATCTGGTGAGAAAAAGGACCTAGCAGATGAAGCCCATCAGGCGCGCCTTGCGTCTGAGAAAAAGGAGAAGGAGTATGTCGATCGTATCGACAAGTTGGAACTCCTTGTGAAGCAAAAAGCTTCTGAGTGTGAGGCTACTGGAAAGCTTCTTGAGGAAAAGGCTTTTGAATGTGCGGCTTCTGATGGCCTTGTTAAGGAGGTATCTGCTGATTGCAGATGGTTGCTTTCGCGCGCGGTACCTCTGGTAACTGATGACTGTCGTAAGGGTCATGCAAAAACCTAAATAAGCTACGTAGATAGCGTAAGTAGGGTATCGTATCCACGGGGAATTTATGGTCAGTGTTACGTTTCTATCTAAGAACTAAATTAACTAGATTGGGGGTTTCGTGAATTTGATTGTAAAAACTAGAAAGCTAATTAATAAGGTTGTAATCAATACGAGAAAGAGTAACCTCTACCCAGAATCCCAATTACCCGTTTAACATCAAAACCTGTTTACTGATTCAAAACACCACATAGACATGGCCTCGGGATTAATGAACCTGATTAGTTATCAAGGATAGTTTTTAAGATTCACTATGCAACCTAATAACCCGTTTGATTGTGTCAACTACCCACCGATTTACCAACCCGCTAACAACGCAAGAAAGTTGCCAATACGCTTAATAAACGACAAATAATTCAAACACAATAAACGTTTACCAAGAATCCAACACGAGTGGTCAAGCTGTACCAGTTACAAGAATCCGTAAACAAAGTTCAATGCAAAACTAAGCAAAAGTTCATCCGAGTAGAAGTTACAAGCGAATTAGCCGCGCATCATGGTCATTGTTGCTTCAGAATCTGCCAGAAATTGATTAAACATGAGCAGGTTGCTTGGAAGATGGAAGATGATGAAAAGAAATCGCCCAAAAGTGCTCCAAAACGTCCTCCGGCGGCTGTGTAGTGAATGATCCACGTTTTTTCTCGAACTAGGTTAAAATCACACTTTTCCGCACTGTACCACTGTCGCGCCACGTTACAGCTCACATGGACTCCCTCGCGTGGCGCGAGGGAGTATGGTTTGACTGCTCGTTGACTTCCACCTGTCGCGCCACGCGACACCTTACATAGACTCCCTCGCGTGGCGCGAGGGAGTATGTTTTCCAGCATTTCCGCTTCCTCACTCCGTATTGCCTTGTAATACCCGTTTTCCAGCTTGAATGGTCATTGTGCTGCATTTACGCGCTGTTAAGCCTGAAAAACCCGACAACCAATAAATATACAAATCACTATGAATAAACACACTCTAATGCGTAAAACCTACACAAACTATACATAATATGACGTGTTTACACCCGCACATCAGTAACTTCTTCGATCATTTTTGTTTCTTTTTTGGTATGTTTTGACGATTCCTCTTATGTTGTTGTTTGCTTGTTTGCAGCTTGCTGACCGTATTGTGAATTCCCCTGAGCTTGCCACGTATATGTTTGAATTGGGTCAGGCGGGATACGATAGTGGTCGGAAGTACGGTTACTCTGAGGGTAAAGTTGCGGCTATTAATAAGGAGAAGGACCACCATTTTGAGCTTTACGCGGAGGATTGTGATGGTAGGTATGCTGCGAAACGCAAGGAGTTTTCCTCCTTGGAATTTGCCGTTGTTAAAGCTGCTGAGAAGCTGGCTAGGAAAATTAATGGTGTTGCCTTGTTGAAAAAGGTCCTTGGGGATGAAGCAAGTGCGGCGGGAGGCGCGGGTACTAGCCATCCTTAAGTGAAGTATTCCGGCCTGCGTGCCGTGTATGGCCTTAAACGGCCTTGTAATTTTTTGGTGACTTGTGAACAATTTTTATTTTTGGTTTACCTGTTATGTTTGTGTACAACTGATCTTGACCTTTAGTATGTTAATATTTGCTTCGTTTTTATGCGAATTTTGTTATCGTCATAATATGTGTATGTGAAATTACTTTGATTAGGTGTCACGAATGAATGATGGCGCTGACAGGTTATGTTGTGTTAGCTACAACGTTTATGCTGTCGTGTTTGCGCGCGAGTTGGTTCGTGACTACGAAGTGATCGAGTTGCAGGTTATTGTGTTAGCTCAGCTGTGTTCAGCTTTGGGAGCATTACAATGTTTATTTACCTTGCTATCGATGTTTTCGTGTTTGTGTGGGCACGAAGTTTTGTTTTGGCGTTTTGTAGGCTTTGGTTGTGTTTCTGACCCGGCTGTGCACTTGGTTGTGACGAGCCTTGGAGGTCTACAACATTTCCTATGGTCGAGCCATTGGTGTTTTCGTGTACGCCCAAAGTAATATATGCAGTTGTGACAAGAAAATTACATGAAAATAGAGATAGCCAAACACTTTTTGTATTACGATAGATGTATTGGCAATTCGCCCAAAGTTACATGACTGTTTTACATATAACACTTTCTTAGCTCCTGCGCGTTCCAAGTTCGTGGAACCGCTTTGTTGTCAATGGTGCGCAGCTTGTAGGCCCCCTGTCCGAGTACTGCGTCTATAATGTATGGGCCTTCCCATTTGGGAGCCAGTTTTCCAGGTTTCTCGGCGTTTGAAGCCTCGTTGTCTCTTAGGACGTACTCCCCTGGGTTGAAGGTGCAGACTCGGACTTTTGAGTTATAATATTTCTCCAGCTTTGTTTTGTATTTTGCTTCATTGATTGCCGCCATCTCTCTCCTTTCCTCTAGGAGGTCGAGGTCGATCCTCCTTTCTTCTTCGTTGTCGATTAAGTTCCTGGAGAGCATTCGTGGGGACGGCAATCCGATTTCTGCTGGTATTACTGCTTCGGACCCATAAACTAGACTGAATGGTGTTTCACCGTTGCTTGTCTTTGGCATTGTTCTGTGGGCCCACAGTATGCTTGGCAGCTCATCAACCCAGCCCCTTCTTTTCTCTCCTAACCTTGCTTTGATACCATCTACAATGCTTTTATTAACTGCCTCTACTTGACCGTTCCATTGCGGGTGCGCAACCGAAGAGAAGGTGTGTCCGATGTGCAATTATTTGAACCATCGTTCGAGGTCGTCTGTGACGAAGTTTGTTCCATTGTCGGTGATGATTCTGAGCGGCAGGCCGAAACGGCATATGATTTGTTCCCATATGAATCTCTTAACGACGTTTGACGTGGTTGATGCAAGTGCCTTCGCCTCTACCTATTTGGTAAAATAGTCGACGGCGACTATTATGAACTTGACCGCTCCTGCGGCTTCTGGGAAAGGGCCGACCATGTCTATGCCCCACTGTTGGAAGGGCCAAGCGGTTGTGACTGGTACCAATTCATTTTTGGGGCGCATGTCTTTGGCATCCACTGCATTTTCTCAACTCTTTTACCGCGTCTAAATGCATTCCGGGCCAGTAGTACCCGGCGTTCATCACTTTTGCCACCACCATTCTTGGCCCGGCGTGTATACCACAGATTCCTTCATGGATTTCTCTGATCAAATAGTTTGCGTCCTCAGCGTCGACGCATCTCAACAGTGGACCAAGGTATGACTTTCGGTACAAAATTCCATCGGCCATCTGATAATGCTAGGCTTTGTACTGGATCTTCCTTGCCTCGGCCTTGTTCTCTGGGAGTATCCCGGATTGAAGATACATGATTATTGGAGTCATCCAAGACGTCGTTCCTGTCTGGATGACGCTTACTTCCCTGAGTGGAACAGATGGGTTGCTCAGAACTTCTATGCGCACATCTTTCGCTAAATGTTGGAAGCTTGTAGATGCGAGTTTACTCTGTGCATCTGCTGGTTTGTTCTCGCTTCTATTTATGTGGTGCACCTTGTAAGAATAGAATGTTTGTAGCAACGTCTTCGCTTGACTTAGATAGAGCGCCATTACGTCTCCCTTGGCTTCGTATTGGCCGTTGATTTGTCCGGCTACTAACATTGAATCTACGTGCGCTTCGATGTGTTTGACTCCCATTTTGATTGCCAATCCTAAGCCAGCAAGAAAGGCTTCATACTCTGCTTCATTGTTCGTGCTCTTGAAATCCAGACGTATGGCGTACGTGAATTCATGTTTATCGGGGCTCACCAGTCGAAGCCCTGCTCCTGCTCCGTCTTCGTTAGACGCGCCATCTGTGTATAACAACCACGGTTCTTCTACTTGTTGCTTTTCAGCCTTTTCCATTGCTTTACATTCTCGGTCCTTATCGTTAGGTACCTCTGTCAAGAAATCTGCTAGCACTTGCCCCTTGATGGCTGGTCTTGGTCTGAAAACCACGTTGTGGCCGCCAAGTTCTATTGCCCATTTGGCTAACCTGCCTGAGATTTCTGGTCTTACGAGGATGTTGTCGATGTTGTAGTTTGTTAGCATATGTATTACATGGTTGGAGAAATATCTTCGCAGCCGTCGTGATGCATGGATTAGTGCAAGGACTAGTTTCTCCATGATGGCGTACCGAGTTTCTGGGTCGGTCAAGGTTCGTGACACATAGTAGACTGGTGTTTGGATACCTTGACGATCGACAAGTAGCACTGCTCCAACTGCTCTATCAGAAGCTGACAAATATAGTACCAAGGGTTCTCCCTTGATTGATGCGGTTAGAGTCGGCAGTTTGATGAGGCAATCTTTCATCTCGCGGAACGCACTCTCTGCTTCCGGAGTCCACTGAAACTGGCTTTTCTTCATACAGTTGCGCAATGTTTTGATGAACGGAAAGACTTCGTGGCGTGATTAGCTAGGAAACGATTAAGCGCTTTTAACCGTCCTGCTAACTTTTGCATCTCTTTGATGTTTGATGGGGAAGGCATTCTTTTGATTGCTTGAACTTTTTCTGGATTTACCTTGAAGCCATCTTTTGTGACAATGAAACCTAAGAATTTCCCTTCTTCCATGCCAAATGAGCATTTTGCTGGATTCAGTTTAATACTTACGTTGCGCAGCGTGTTAAAAGTCTTTTGGATGTTCACCAGCATCATGTTTTCTTCCTTGCTCATAATCACCAAATCATCCATATACACTTCGATGTACTTGCCGATGGCGTCGCTGAACGTTTCGTTCATCAATCTCTGATAGGTCACGCCCGCATTCTTTAGGCCAAAAGGCATCTTGGTGTAGCAGTATAGCCCTGTCGGCATGCGGAATGCGGTTTTGTCCTCATCCTGAACGGCCATTTGGACCTGGTGGTACCCCTTGTAGCAATCAAGGAAGCACTTCCACCTGAATGTTGCTAGAGAGTCGACCTTTTCGTCTATGTCTGGTAAGGCGTAACAGTCACGTGGACACGCCTTGTTTAAATCTTTGTAATCTACGCACATTCTCCAGCTACCGTTTGGTTTCTTCACCATCACTGGGCTTGCCACCCATGTTTGGTATCTGACTTCCCTAATGATGCCCGCGTTCAACAGCTCCATTACGTGTTCTTTCATGGCATCGTGTTTTATATCTCCTAAGTGGCGCTTGGCATGTACCACTGGCTTCGCTTCCTCTGAGACATTTAACCGGTGTTCTGCTATGTGCCGTGGAACACCCACCATATCAGCTGGTGTCCAGGCAAACACATCCATATTTTCGTGCAACAACTTCTTGAGCGATTTAACAGAAGAGATTGGGATCTTGACCCCTCTTGTTGCGCATCTGTAGGGGTGGTTTGAACTGGTGATTTTCGGTGGCCAAGACTTCCGAAGGGGTTTTTGTCAGTGGTGTCCACTGTTTCTCCCTGTTTTCTCTTTTCACTTATTTTCGGTGGGCTATTTGATTGATTGTGTGGCGCATCTTCCCTTGCTGGGCTTCTCTCTCTGTGACCGGACGCCTTCCATGATTGGCTTCTCCCCTTTTTGTTCCGGTCGCCGTGAGTATATCCGCGCTGACTGTGGTCATCACCGGTTAGCTGTTTGTCAGTTTGCGCGATGGTTTTTGCTGCCTCAATGAAGGTTTCCCAATCTTTGGGTCCTCCGTCTCTTCCTTTCACGCGCTTGATTAGATCGTCGCATTTGACTGCCCTCATGAAATGTGCGCGCATCATCTTTTCACCCACGTCCCCGATTTCTAGACATTCTTTGTTATATCTTGTGATGAAATCTTCCACACTTTCGTGGTCTTCGCGCCATATATTCAAACAATCAGCCGGGTTTCTGGTATGTCTTCGCTGTTGAGAGAAGTGTGCGAGGAACTTCTCTCGGAAGTCAACCCATGATTTAATTTTTCCTGCTGGTAGACTGTCAAACCAGACGCGCGCTGTGCCGACAAATGTTTGTGCGAAGAGATGACACCAAGTTGGCAGGTTCCATCCACATGTTGCTCCTGCGCCATTAAAAACTTGAAGGTGGTCATCTGGATCTGTTAGCCCGTTGTATTTGCCTACGTTGTGCGGCAACTTTGTTTTGTCTATATCAGCTGTAGCAATTTCCTTGATGAACTTTGAATTTTCAGCCACGTCGTCTGGATGATAGCTCAAGGTGTAATCATGCTCTGCTTTTGGGTTGTATCCTGCGTGCTTGGCTGGTTTGTAAGACTCGTGTTCTGGGTGCAGTCTGCTGAACACTGTACTTTCCCCTTTATACGTTGGGTCTTCCTCTTCGTCTTCCCATTCGGTATTCATATTACGCGCGCCTAGACGGCTTTGAATCGGCCTTCTTTGTAAGTTGGAGTTTTGAACATAATTGCTTTCTGTTTCGCCATAAGTGTCGCGTGTGTCGTGCGCGCTTGGCTTCCTGATGTTGGGTGCAGGTCCTTTCTCCGGGCGTAGATTCTACGCATTGATCTGCTGAGTCGTGTGCGTACTCAGAGACCGTTGCGGTGGGGTAACGAATGCCGATTGGTTAGCTTGTGCTTGGAGCAAAGCTTGTTGCGCGCTAAGTTGTTTATAAACAAGGTTTATAGATGCCATCTGCTCGACGTACCAGGAAGCCAGAGTTTTTCCTTCGGGTAGCCCTAAAAGTGCAGAGAAATTCAGCTGTGCTTGTTCCGATGGAGCTGAGGGGCCAGCTCCATGGCTTGGTGTCTGTACTGGTGGAGGTGTTTGTTGGACTATCCCTGGTGGAAGTTGGAAAGTGGCTCCGTTTGTGGTCTGAGTGATTATCCTAGTGGGGGCTTGGAAAATGGGTCCAGTTGTGGTTTGACTAACAACCCTGGATGCACTTCCAAAGATATTAGGAAAATCGTTGTTCGCTGGCCCTTCTTGGATAATTTCGTTCCTCTGGCCCCGTTGGACATGTGCTGTGTCCGAAACGAGTTCAAAGGAAGAAACTTCTCCGTCCACTTGGTGTGAAGGGTTTTGTTCAGCCATTTTTGGCGAGTGTTTTTCGAAAAGAAAAGAGATGAGATTGGTCTTGCAAAAAAGCGGATGGCGCCAATGATGAAACACAGGTTAACACTGAGGTTAATCTGTGGGGTTATTTCTTCTGTGGGTTCAATCTCCTTTCTTACTCGCTGAAATGACCAAGATCCTGCAAAACAGCAACACCGTTAGTCTCGTTAAGAGGGGAATATGGGGGTTTCCCTCTTAACCAGGCTCCGGCGTGAGAATAAGTACTGTTCTGAAGGAGAGTAAACTGTGTGTGTTGAGTGTATGAATAAAGAGAGCAAGAAGATGATTTAACCTGAATGATGAAGGGTCCTATTTATAGCCGGAGGGTGAAGGAGGGAGGAGCAGCTGTGCCAGTTGTGGTTGTGCGCCAGCTGTCCGACCAAGGGGAATATCCTCTCCTCTGCCATAGCCGGTGTAGTGGTACACGTGGCGCGCTTACATTCGTCCATGCTGGAAACCTCGTACCGGTGTTGTCAGCTCTGCCCCTGATTTGTCGCAGGCCTATGTGGCATTCTGCAACTGGTGACACGTGTTGTTCTTTTTGTCGGATGGAGCATCTTTGGTGCCACCTTGGCATTTTCCAGAAGCTTCTAGAAGCTTATGGATTGCTTTGCTGATGTGGGCGCCATGTATGATCGGAAAAGGAGGTGTGGTCCCTGCCATGTAGGCAGGGAATTGGGACCATACCTCTTCATGTACTGAACTTGGTCCAAACTTTGAAGCAGAGTATTAAGGCTGCCTCTAGATTTGAATTAGGTGACGGAGTTGTCTGTAAACAAGATGGATTCATCTGATTTAGGGTCAGTTCGATACTTCTGAAGCTGACTATGCGGGTACAGAGAGAGTTTGTGATAACTTCACTGGTTCTATAGAATCGAGCAACCTTTTGTATGTGAACGTAACTTTCAATGAGTCTATTGAACGGTTCATATTTTCTCGTTTTGATGGACTGTCAAAATGGACAAACAAAGTTGCAAAACGGTTTAAGTTCGATGGTCAAGGGTTTAGTCTAAAGTGTAACACCTCGAAATCTTGTGTCCAATAATGTATTGACACGTGTCTTAAGTTTACACGTGGCGTTTCATATTTAATAAAGGACTAATGTTGACAAACCTTGAAAGTATGTAAATTCGAGGGTTATAAATGTCAAAAAAGGGTAAATATGTTGTACAGTAACCCTAACGATGCTCGTACCTTCAAACGAATAAATCATGGATCGTACGGAAGCAAAACGCGGAAGAAAGTGAGAGATTACAAGCTGCGGGGGTTAACTGTGTCAACATGTTTAATTATACCTCTGAGTGACCCTTTGACGTACCCAAGGCTTTGTAACAGTAAAATACGCTCACTGGAATGTACTGTATAAATTCCGTGAAGTTCCGTTTTAAAACGAGAAAGATATGATCAAATTCGTACGAGAAGGGTTAAAAGCGTCAACAATGAAAGTTAAGGCTTTTCGAATAGTTAATAAGATAACCGGGGACTTGATAGTACGGGTAAATAACACAAGGCCCTTAGTTGTAAATAATCAAGGGCCAAATCGCAAAGTTACCCCTTCAAACCCGAAAGGTCAGGTTATTAATTACCAAAGATTTCGTTACTAATTACAAAGATTTTATTAATCATTTCAAAAGATTGAAAAAGATTTAAAAACAGCCTTTACGGACCGCAAGGGTCCTGCCTTACGGACCGTAACGGGGTGAATGATTAAGTTTGTCTCCGCCACAGGCTTACGGACCGCAAGGCCCAAGCCATACGGTCCGTAAGCGATGCCCAGCGACAGAAACTTGGTTGTTGGCTGTTTAAAGCGGTAAAACAATTATGAATGGGTTTCCCAGAGGTATGGGCGTCCCCTACTCGACCCATAGCACCTTAGGACACCTGCCATTCATCCATACTCATTTGTAGTGTGTGTTGTAATGATCTAGAGGCAAGTTGTGTACTATAAATAGGCATTCATAGTTCACTATTAGAACACACCTCAAAACACACTCTCTGATCATTTCTGAAGCTCCCAAGTGTTCTTCTCTAGTTCTAAGTCTTACATCAATTCTCTGTAAGTATGCCAAACCTTCTATGGCTTTGTTTTTGCTTAGTTTAGCCAAAAAGTCAATCCGTCGTAACTAACGATTGACTTTGCGATAAATCACGAATGGTCCGGTGAATTCTCGAATCAAAAATAGTTATGTGTTGGTATTCATGAGGGTAATAAACCTCTGAAAGGGTTCCCCCTGATCACCACTCTAACTAGTTCAAATATCGAGTCAAATGTATGCTTAAAAAGTCAACAGAAAGCCGTTTTGCGATTTTGTACATAATCTGTGATGTATATGCTATGAAACCTGTTTGAACACTCATAAAACATGATATTAAGTATATTAACTTGTCTAAGCTCGTTTGATTCGGTCATTTGCCATATTGACCCGGTTCGGAGCCGAAAGTCGCAAAAGTTCTTTTGCTTTGACTTCAGTTCTGACCCGTGTTAGTACAATGTAGATATGCCTTAGGACTCTCTTAGGACCAGGTCACGTGATGGTATCACCCTCTGTGACCGGTTCGTTGTTTGTCCGAGTCTTTTACGCATTTCCGTTAATTACTTAAAAGTTGACCGTAACGCCCTTTTTAAAATAAAACGAGTATTTCGGACACGTGAAGGGACCATAACCTTGCTTACTAAATTCTAAGCATGTCCCTAAAGTTTCACGCCAATCCGAGGTCTAGAATGGGAGTTATGCTAAATAGCGCATTTATAAGAAACTTTTGTAATAAACGGCGCAATTAGCATAACGCCTACCTAAACCAAGATTCCGTCACCAAAACTTTTACCCACTGGAGTAAAATAATATTTTGGGATTTTTAAAGATTTTTAATTAATTTTAACCTGCTCATAACCTACGGTTATGGCTACGGTTCGGTAAATACCGAATATGCCCTTTTCGGCCAAAACTCCAGTTCTACAAGGTCTTTTGACCCGATTCCAGTTGCTACTGATTCTAAATAATAAATAAGATATTTTAGACTTATTAAACTGATCGGGAAACTCAGGTTTCCTGTAGAACTCAGAAATCCCTTTAAAAGTCTTTAAAATGACCGGAAAACCCCTACGGGGCGTATAATGAACTAAAACTCGTTACGGGCATTATGGAAGGTATCCTACTGATACCACAACCTCTTTAAAGTATATTGACTTAGGAAAACAGTGTAGGACTCCTACGGTTACCCGTTGCGCCTATTGCGCGCACGGTTCGGCTTATGTAACTAGTTTACATAAACTAGCCGATACGGGTCAAACCATATCATTTTGAACCCAAGATTCAGAGTGTGAATATTAAACCCGTATAAAACAAGTCTCCGAACTTGTTGGGTCAGAATCACATTCCATTCTCGGTTTTCGCCTTTCACGCGGTTAAACCGTATCTATCCCTCGGAACTAACCGGTCTAGGCTACGGCTAATATAAAGACCCGTTAGGATTCTAATAGGTTATTTTAAAACCTTCGTTCCAGAATAGGAGCCCCAGTAAAAGATATCTGTGATTTAACTGATTAAGGACAATACTTGCAAAGGTAAATACTTTTAACTTAATTTCCCTTATACGGGCTTGGGTTACGGTATATAAAATACCGCTTGATTGAGCATCAAATCTTCCATCGCTTAGGTGGTTAATTGAATAATTTGATCGGCTCATTTAAACAGTCTTGTTACTTAAAATCCTTTGGGGGGTTAATGACCATGTCCCGGATATCCTTGGCATCATTTTACGAAATGGCCACGACCTCGACACCCGGGTGTAGGTGTACACCCGGTATGATGTCTATACTATTAAAAGACGTAGCCGATGGTTTACCCGCCTCGGTTTTACGCAATGTGGTGTGTCTATTGATCTTTAACCCGGACAGGATCCGGGCTACTGAACGCATAGAAGGAACATGTAATTCGTTCACAAGATTATAATTTTAAATAATTCTCCCAAGTTATAAAAGAATTTGTGCCTCGTGCATTCAAATCAATTTTATTAAACATTTTACAAAAGTGTCGGTTGAATGTATTCACCAGTGTAAACTGACGTATTTTCCCAAAAAGATTAAGTGCAGGTACTACACGTAATCGGCTGGCAATAGCTCCTTAGCATCTTAAGAAGTCTCGCAAGCTTGATGTCTTATCTGTTGAACAACATTTTTATTTATTTTGATCCCTCCTGTGGATACTATTCAACTACTTGTGATACATTTGATATTACAGTAAATGGTTGAATTATATTTATCCTTATGCTTCCGCTGTGCATTTATATATTGTAGTTTGACTTATGGTTGCCAACTACGTCATGGAAATCCCCCACCGGGCCCACCGGTGATACCCGTGGAAATTGGGGTGTGACATAAAGTACATTGATGAAGACAACGAATTGATATGCATTTGTTGTGATGTCGACTTGAAGCTAGCTCTAGATACTTTAGGCAGTAACATTATTAACTTAATATATGAGAAGGCTTTTGATGGTTTATATTAGAGTGTATACAGTCAGTCGGCAGTTAGTTAGGCTACTACAGTTGGTTTGCAATGTCCTGTTGTAGCAGTTTAGAGGCTCCTATTCATTATATAAAGGAGGCCCATTCATTGTATCTTCTCATTCAATCATCATTTTCTTCATTCTGGTAATTAGTTTTATTTTTGATTGGTGAGTCTTGTTGTTACCTGTAACTGGGAATTAGTAGACCAAATGGTTAATAATAAGACAGGGTCTCTTTTGTAAATTGGTGGTTAACAATTAGGCCAAGAGTAAACTGCAATTTTACCCCCTGGGGTTTAGGCCAATTGGCACTCTGACCCCCTCTAACGAAATAATTGCAATTTTCCCCCTAATGTTGTTGTTATGTCGCATAATTACCCCCTGCTGTCAACTTCTGTTTAAAGTCAACATAAGTAAGTAACGGTCAAAGGTATAATGGTCTTTTCCACTCTAGTTTTATATCTTACTCAAGATACCACCCTACATATCACACTCTTGCACTCTTACCCCCCCCCCCCCCACTTATAGATTTTAAACTATATCTGTCTCTCTATAATTGCAGTTTACTATCTCTCTCCTGTCTTTCCCTTTTGAGAGAAGATTATCATGGCAACCTCAGCATCACAAAGAACTGAAAGCTCATAAGCCTTCTTCAAAAGCCCATTTCTTTTCTTATAATGGTCACTTGCCTGTTTGTTGTGTAAAACAAAATAAAACAATTTCCAGCATAAATTGTGGAACTTTACCAAGATTAAACAAGAACACAAAAGGTGAGACTTGCGATCAAGATCTGGGAAAGAAGTACTAGATGTTGATGTAAATCCAGCGAAGTGCACCACCACTACCACCGCCATTCACCCCCACAACCACCTCCATCTCCACCGTTTCACCCCCAGCCACCATTATCGAGCACCACCACTGTCGCCACACGCTACACCAGCCACAACCACCGCCACTACCACCACACCCCATACCAGCCACCACCATCGAGCTCCATCACCCATTTTGGGGTGATAACCCACCTGCACCTTCAGCCATCAAAAACACACACACACACACACCTCCGATCTGCACCTTCACATTCCAGATCTACACACATCTTTGATATAATCGATTGGAGTGATGATGATATGGGATTGAAGGTGGTTTGATTTAATCGATTGGAGTAAACGAAACCCTAACTTTCGAATTGGGTATTCAGGCACAGTAATGTTTCTTTCTTCTTTTCTTCCGAATTGGGTATAAGTCACAGTAATGTTTCTTTCTTTCTGCAGAATTTGAAGTGGGAAAGATAGAATCTTGAATCTTTATTCTCTTTTTAAAGATTCTTGAAATGGGTATGCTACCCCACTTATCTTTTTGGTTCTTTTCAGTAATGGTTGTTTGAAGTGGGTATTTCAACACTTTTCGATGATGTTTGAATATGTGATGATGGTTGGTGGGGGAGATGGTGGTGGTGATAGGTGGTGGCAGTGGTGGTTGATGGTGGTGGTGGTGGTGGAGGGCTTATGAGAGAGGGGGTAATATTGCAGAGTAGAACAAACCATAGTGGGTAATATGAAAGGGTAACATAGTCATTTCACATTCCATTTAACAGATCTGATAACTTATTTGACGGCAGGGGGTAAAATTGCGACATAACATCAACGTTGGGGGGAGGGGTAAATTGCAATTATTTCGTTAGAGGGGGTCAGAGTGCCAATTGGCCTAAACCCCAGGGGGTAAAATTGCAGTTTACTCTTAGGCCAATGAGGGCCTAATTGTTCGAATCAACAAAGCAACACGAAGTAATCAACAGTGGCAACTCGTAAAAAGTCGACAGAGACGACACTTAAGGTTGGATCACAAGATAACTTTGTTGCTTTTGGAATCGGAAGCAGAAAAGACGAGAAATCCTTTTCGGATATTCGTTCGACAGCAAAAGAAACTGCAATTCCTTTACAGACATTCGATCTACCTTGAATGATGAAGTTTGCCGCTTCAGTGTTTTAAGCCACAATCAGAATTCAACTCAACAGTCAACACAATTCCATTATTCATGTCTATTTCTATAACAATTATAATACTAGTGGGATTTTCTCGCGCGATGCGACAAGAATACAGTTTTGTTCGGTATCGTCGGTCTGATACTGTGATGACACTTGAGAAACAACCAAAAGAGAAAACCCAAAAGTAAAGTTTCAAAAACCACAAATATGAATACTGGTAACGGTTCTGATAATATCTAACCAATACCGTTTTTGGTATCGATTCAGTTAGTCACCGAAACGGTACCATACATGCAATTGTCATAGCTTATGATACCCAAAAAATACCCTATTTTGAATACAATTTATTTTTAATAAAATTTATACTGAAAAAGTTAGAGAAAAATAAAACTAACTGATATATGAAATATTATTAAAAAATTAAATGAGGTAAATAGGTATATTTTTTGTAAAATATAAAAGATGAAATTGAAACTTAAAAAATTTGAAATATAAATTCATGAAGAAAAGTTATCTTTGTCCCTTTTTTTTCTCATTTTTGTTTTTTTCCCTTTCTCATTACCAGATCGTCTCATGAAGCCAAAGCTTACCCATTTTATTATTATTTTTGTGTGGGCCTGAAGGAATCTGAAATTCTAAACCCTTTTATAATATAACTAGGTTAGTTCCCCGTGTGTTACACGGGTTGAACAATTTAAACTATATAATAAATATTTATTGTAAATGCAAATTAAAGACGGAGCATTTATATATATTTGATAAATAATGAAACTAATAATAATAGTAAAAAAATCTCATACATGTGTACAGAATCGTCTGTAAGAATTTATGTACCCTGCTTGAGCTCGAAAAAATATGTTCTTTCGTAATGTTTTAATATTATTATTTAATTTTAAAATAAAATGGGTATTGGGCTTAGTAAGAGCATGTTTGGTTATGTTTTTTTGAAACAACTTATAGACTTATTGGGGTTTTGGAAAAGTCAGTATGGAGTGATTTATTGACTTATTGATTTTTCCTCTCACATACACCCATATTGTCAAACAATGTTTATCTGATAATTATAACCCTTTTATTGAAATTTGAAAAGGGTTTCACGCTTTTTTGGATTTTATTAAAATTCATGACTACATTACATAATTATAAGTTTGAATATATATATGTCAAAATTAAAAATTATTCTTCAAAAATTCAGTAACATCCATACTCTATACATACATTTAGAAAAATTTTAATAATTGCAAATAATACTAAATAGAAAAATGTTAATTGAATACAAAAAAAAATATAGGATATCATCAAATGTATATCGATTACTTAAATGAGTATACACATGCATGGGCGGTGATAAGGGTGTGCGGGGAGGACCACCGCACAAGGTCTGTGATTTCGAGGGGCACGTGTTTTTTTATAAAAAAAAAAAAAAAAAAAAACCTGATATCTATGTTAATTTTTTTTAAATAGCATACCAAACATGCTCTTAGTGAGCCCAATACACACACGGGTGTAACAATTAGAACTTGTATAAATAATAATAAATCGTATAATAATTCATACAACCACCTACGTTTCAAAGATTATTTTTCGATATGATTATTTATTTAATAAAACAGAAAATCGGTAAATATTTTTATGACGAAGATTGATTGATGCCAAATAACAAAAACAATTTTGCAACTCCTCTTATTCATGAATTTCATCAAACAAACAACTTTATGATATTCCCTGAATATTTTATTTTTTTAATGAATAATACATGAATAATATCTATTAAATACCATAAATTAAAAAGAACGATTCCAAATAAAAGTTTAGATAATTTTGAACAATGAAAATAAGAGGACGAATTATAATTAGAAAACTAAGTGTGAATTTGATTATTTAAATAGATATTCCTCATTAACTAAAGATAATCATCATCTTAATTTTAATTTGAAAATAAGATTTGGAAAACGGGAATTAGTTGTAATTATGAATAAAAAAATATATTCTATGAGGAATTTAATTTTAAATTAGATAGAGATAAATGAGTAAAAAATACATCTTTGGCGGGAAAACTCAATGAAGATCACCTCATTGAATGACATGTGTCCTCCATTTGATTTACTTTATTATATGTATAGATATTCATATTTATTCGGTATCATTTATTTTTTATTATAAACTAGGATTACGACCCGCCGCAATGCGGCGGTGATTCTTTATTTATAACTAAGTCGATCTGCGACCCACACGTTATATTAAACCTGTCAAACGGGGTAAAAATAGACGATGTAAAAACGTTCACCCACACACGCACGTTGCGTCGTGTTAACTCGCAAAATTTAGAACGAAACGTAAAAACGTTAAGCCAAAGACGCACGCTGTGATGTGTTAAGTCACAAAATTTAGAATCAAGCATAGAGCGCAAAATTTGCGGAAAATGAAAACTATAAAGGACCAAAGTTGAAAGTAAAAAAAGTTATGAGGATAGATTGTAAAAGATAAAAAGTTTTGGGTTAAAAGTAAAAAAAACAAATAGTTTTGGGTTAAAAGTAATTTATGAAATACTTTTGGGTGAAAAGTAAAAAAAATCAAATTTTTTTTGGAAAACCCCCAAAGCCAACGTTACGACAACCATATGCATAACAATTTTTTCTTTGAAAAATCCCCAAAGCACACCCCGCATTGCGGCGGGGCGTAAAACGGTGTCAAATAGTACTAATGTCACACAACCGTCATCGACAACCAACACTGACTCGACCTATAATATGCCTATTGCGACGAACCTGTCAAACATGGAAAAATATAGGTAAAAACGTTGAACCACACATGCACGTTGCGTCGTATTAACTCGAAAATTTTAGAACTATACGTAAAACGAAAATTTGCGAAAGATGAAAAGTATAAGTGATAAAAGTTGTGAAGTTAAGGGGCTGTTTGGTAGCCTCTTAATGACCATTCAGATGCTACATCTTAATGGTTTAAAACCTCTGAATGAATAAGAGGTAACCTAATATCTGAATGGTTAAGTGGTAACCTCTGAATGGTAAATCATCACATGTCACATTCTTCTACCTTCTCATTTGTAAAATTCTTAATGGTTCCATTAAGAGGTAGCCTCTTAATGACCATTCAGAGGCTACCAAACAGCCCCTAAATTGTAAATAATGAAAAGTTTTGGGTTAAAGTTAAAAAAACAAATTATGTAGGGTTAAAATTGGAAAAATGTACAAACCTTTGGATTAAAACAAAAAAATCAAGTTTTTTTTTTTGGAAAACACCCAAAGCACAACTTACAAGTCCTTATGCACAAAAAGTTTGCTAATTTATATAGGTTTTAATATAAATTGAACAAAAGGTTTTCTTTTATTAGTTTAACTCTTTTAATTTTAAATCTTTTATTATTTAAATAGTTACCATCTAATTTAATGCGTACTTCAATATTTTAGCAAAACACATAACTAGTTTCCATTTTACATAACTTCGTTCACAAAGATAAAATAAATAATAATTTTATTAATAAACATTCTGATTACAATACATAAGGGTGGGGGGTATAATCTTCGGTGAGTCGGGGTCACCAATTGGTGACCATACCCCCATGATTGAGTTAGGGTGTTTGAGTAGGAGAGAGGATGATAAATCGGTGTATAGTCACCGAAGATGGAGAAGGGTGATGGAGGAGAGAGAGAGAGAGAGGAGAGAAGAGAGAAGAACCAATCAAAAAATATATAACTCAAACACTCTAGAGTGATTAACCATACCCCCTGATTGAGTGCAAAATAGGGAGTGGAATGAGGAGTTGACATGGCATAATATTATTGGGTAGTATTTCACTCAATCACCCTAGAGTGATTAACCACACCCTCCACCCTAAAGAGGAACAAAAATAAACTGGAAGAAATTATAATACAAGAATATAAATTAAACTAAGAACATGTTACAAAGAAAAATTAAGAAAAACATAAAACAATGGTGACTGATGCACGTGAAGATCACGCTTCCCTTAAAACAGACTTCGGGCCACCCAGGTGAACCCGTCTGTTTCCTAGGGTACAACAGCCTAAGCAGATTGTACTGCCGGGATTAGCCTAGCACCTGAAAAAATACCTGAAACAAGAGTTCTCAGGGATTCGAAGTTAGAAAATTCTGTATGTGTACTATGAACCATACGAATGTCTAATTTTCTGTGTATTATAGACAAAGCACACTACTTGTATATATACTTGTTTAGAATTCCAACTGAAAAATCATATTGAATACAGAATTCAATAAAATTAAGGTCATATTGAATACAGAATTCAATAAAAAATTAAGTCTCAAATTCAATGAGAACTTAATTCACCTTAACCAGTAGGAATCCAAACAGTCACCATCACTTGCTCAAGCCACACGAACCAATACGCATCTAAAAAATAGTAAAGGCGGCTCCAAGCGGCGATGCGAGCGTGCGACGTGCAAAGTGCGTCATCAAAGCGCCACATTGCGCCCCTCGCCCGTGGCCGGGCGCGGGTCGGGTGCTTCGCACCCTCCTGGCTACCACTGGGTGTGAGTTGTCATATTAGAATACATTCGTGTAGAGAATTCTAATTATAAATCCACAAAAGATTTATCATTCCACCTATGTGGGACAAGCTCAATTTCCCACCTGTTTATGGTTCCAACACACAAACTTAATGCACAAAATCTCTCATTCATCTTGACTTAATTATTAAATAATCATTATATTAACTCATAATATAATATTATTTATAAAATTTCCAACATTTATATTTTAAATACCTTACCATCTCCATAGATTTCGTTATAGACTAAATGTTAGAAGATGTATTTAGAAGATATTTCTGTGTATAATTCGCATTAATCTCCTAATTATGCTCGCTAAGACTAAAAACTTGATTTATTGGTTTTATTTAAAAAGCCAATAAGTTAAAAAAAATGTTTAGAAATGACAAAAGTATTTTTTATTTTGTCTTTTTGAAAAAGTGTAAAAAATTATTTTTCAAAAGTTAGAAAAAAACTAGCTTTTTGAATGAGTTTTGGCTTTTTGGACATAGAACTACACATCTAACCACACCCTTTAATATACCATTAAACATGAAAACTTACAATATCTTTTTTTAGTTATTTTACTCACCACAAAAGCTATTCCAAACATTTTTTTTTAAATTATCATATTTTTAAAGCACGTCAAGTGATGTCCATTTGATACATGTATAACCACCTAAAAGTGGATTCGAGTTTAATTTGTTATTAAATTGATAAATATTCTGCCACGGCGGGCGTAAACTAGTAATATATGTGGGACCCCCTCCGTTTGCAAATCGCTAGTGCTACCCCCTTGCTAGTGGGACCGTTTTGTTGTTAATAAAAGCTGGTGTTCGAAAAAAGAAGAGAACCACTACAACCACCACTCTCCGGCACCGCCGCCGCTGTACGGAAAAACTACCAGGGCTTCTCTCTATTTTCCCTCCATTCTCTTTAACAACAACCGCCGCTAATGATATGATATTTATATAGGTATCCTCTCCTATTTCATCGACGAATTAGTGCTGAATGATCCGTGTGGTTCTAAATTCGTTTTGCACAGGTCAATTAACTCAATTTTGTATTATTTTATTCATGTTTGAGTTAATCGGTCGATGTTTCCCGAATCTATTGACATATTACCTTTGATAAATGATTTATTGGGTTCTTATCAATGTTTTTCTAAGGGATAACGGCGAAACTAGGAACTTTTGATGTGGCGTTTAATCATGTCAAGTACTAGCATACTATAACTGAAAGTTTCTTGTTTCTACTTTTTAGATGCTGTTTAAGGGTGTCCGGAGTGGGCGGCAAACCCACTCGGCAAAGCGGTTTACCGCGCGATAACACTGCCGCCGGTGGGTTTTTCCGATCGGTTTGGTTTGATCATCGGTGAAGATGACGAGTTATGTATTGGGGAGCGATGATTGGATGGTATATTGTGTTTTATGTTTTTTTTTAAATAATAGTTTACCAATTCAATTCAAGTGTTTAACCATTGTCAAAACACTTTTCAGCATAGTTTAAACTTTTTAGATGGAATGACATGGCACCCTCTGATTGGTTGATTTTGAAGTTTACCACTTTCAAGTGTTTAACCACTCCCTATACCCTAAGGTAGGTTAATGTTAATGTGGTTTTCATAGGTTGACATTTTTTGACTGAACTAATTTGCAGTGAGCTTGATCTCGTCTCGATCCATTTTTTTCAATTTATTATAAAAGTGGTTATTTTATTAATGTCACTGTTGTAGTCCTTGACAGATTTTGATTTTTGTTAAGTGAACTCTATATGTTTGCAAATCTCAAATTAGAGTGACGTTGTGTAAATCTTCTAGTTGGTAGCTGCTGTTAGAACACAATGCTATATGATATTGTAATTGTCAATTTGTGATTCTGTTTTTTCTTCTTTTTTTTTTTTTTCAATTTGAATGTGCTGTTTTGTTACTTTGGTGCACGCATCAGTGGGTTAACCGGCAGCTTTGCAAATTTTAGTGTTGTAGGCATCAAAGACAACGGACATGTACCGAACTTGGTCCAAACTTTGAAGCAGAGTATTAAGGCTGCCTCTAGATTTGAATTAGGTGGCGGAGTTGTCTGTAAACAAGATGGATTCATCAGATTTAGGGTCAGTTGTGACCGATACTTCTGAAGCTGACTATGCAAGTATAGAGATAGTTTGTGATAACTTCACTGGTTCTGTAGAATCGAGCAACCTTTTGAATGTGAGCGTAACTTTCAATGAGTCTATTGAACGGTTCATATTTTCTCGTTTTGATGGACTGTCAAAATGGACAAACAAAGTTGCAAAACGGTTTAAGTTGGATGGTCAAGGGTTTCGTCTAAAGTACATTGATGAAGACAACGAATTGATATGCATTTGTTGTGATGACGACTTGAATTCGGCTCTGGGAACTTTATGCAGTAACAACAGTATCAACTTAATATATGGGAAGACTAGTTTTAATGGTTTATATTAGAGTATATACAGTCAGCAGTTATTTAGGCTACTACTACAGTTAGTTTGCAATTTTCTGTTGTAGCAATTTAGAGGCTCCTATTCATTGCCCATTCATTGTATCTTCTCATTCAATCATCATTTTCTTAATTCTGGTAACTAGTTTTATTTTTGATTGGTGAGTCTTGTTGTTACATGTAACTGGGAATTAGTAGACCAAATGGTTAATAATAGGACAAGGTCTCTTTTGTAAATTGGTGGTTAACAATTAGGCCAATGAGGGCTTAATTGTTCGAATCAACAAAGCAACACGAGGTAATCAACTGTGGAAACTCGTAAAAAGTCGATAGAGAAGACACTTAAGGATCACAAGATAACTTTGTTGCTTCTGGAATTGGAAGCAAAAAAGACGAGAAATCCTTTTCGGATATTCGTTCGGCAGCAAAAGAAACTGCAATTCCTTTACAGACATTCGATCTACCTTGGATGTGTTGGGTTTTTTGGGCCCATGAGTGTCACACCTCAACTGATGGCGGAATCATCGGGGCGCGGCACTGAGCGAAACAGATTGTCCAGAAGTTTCCACAACAACTATTATATAAATTCAGTTTAAATGATACGTCCCATACCGTATCCCAAATAAATAAACAGGTTATCATAGAAAGCAACTAGGCAAATAATTCCGTTCCGACAACTCAGATTCAATTATTATTACAGACAATTGTTTATTATTTCTAGACTCCCTAGCCTTGATTTCATCACCACGCGCCTAAGCATCCTAGCAACTTAAGCACCTGTCACATACGTTAAAATAAAGTCAATACATATAATGTAAAGGTGAGCACACAAGTTTGGTAATAGCATATAGAGTTCGAATAGTTTACGCATAACCAGGCACGTACACAGAGAAAAACGATGCATGTTAATTATCGACATGGGACCATCGATACCAACGACTGCGGGTTGACCGTCCGAGACGGTTCGCAATACATGATTACCACCGTAATCCATGCAAGTAATTGTCCTTAACAACCCCCGTATGAACAGGTGCTGAGTCCAAACTATAGTACTATGTTGCTAAGGCAGGTAGATAACACTCCACGTGTAAACATAATAAACAGCATTCATTTAGTCTAGTAGCACATGCAATCGGTTAGCGTTTAATTAGTTTGTGTTTGATTGTAATTTGATAGGTAACGTATGTAACACCCAAAAGTGCTAAAAGCAAAAAGGGATCGAGTATACTCACAGTGATTGATTGTGGATTGAAGGGAGCGCTGAGAGTAAGATTAGCCTGAATAGTTCGATAGCATAACGATGAGTAACGTGGAAAAAAAATAAGACAAGTGTGATTGGATCGAATGGGCTGGTCGATCGAACAGCAGGTTCGATCGAACGGGCCGTTCGATTGGCTGGTAGGTCCGTGAACAGTCCTGTTCGATCGGCCGGTTGGCTCGATCGGCTGGGCCATTCGAGTGGATTGTTTCTTCCTCTGGTGTGTTTGTGTTTGAGGATTTGAACTTTTGAAGTTTTCGTTGTAGTATATGAGAACACTGAAGTGTTCTTACCTTTCAAGTCGGTCGATCGAACGGTTAGTTCGATCGGCTAGCTCACTCGATCGGCTAGGAACTTCAGAAGTGGTCCTCAACAGAATGTCACTCGATCGAACAGTCTGTTCGATCGGCTGGCATTCCTACTACGAACGCGTTGTGAAAACGATTAAGTGTTGAAGAGTAGTATCTCATGATCCGAAGGGTAATGTTCACCAACGCAGCTCGATCGAACATCCCTTCCTCGATACTATGCTTTATGAAATCTTAAAAAGTGTGGGACCATGTGCTAGCCGATCGGCTGGCCCGGTCGATCGGCTGGTGTGTCCGATCGGCTGGGCTGCTCGAACAGCCTAGCCGTTCGGCCAGCATTTCTGACATAGTCGGCCTTTCGTCTAACACTTGGCTGTTTGGTTATTTGTCATTATATCGAGGTAGTTTGATATCGAGTTGAACTATGATACCTTCGTTCTTACTTGTCTATCCGGCTCGGACAAGAATCACCCAAATCCGTCCGTTGAGAGGTTCGGAACGTTGGCTTAGAGTTTAACCCAGTGTCGGTGAACCTCGTAGATAGAACCCGAATCTTGAACCATGCAACCATTGGAATGATCGGCGGGTCGGCTCAGGCTCCGTTTCTACCGGTTTGAAGGCATTGAGTGTAAAAGAGTTGAAAGAAAGTTGGGATTCCTTCTTTCAATCCCTCACAACTTGTGGATGTTTAGATCCTTGATAGATCTTAACTTGTTTATGTGGAAATCGGTTAGATCTAAGCTATTCATGGTTGAATGAGGCCAAAGTTTGATGTTCTTCAAGAACACCATGATGACATCACCCAAGAACACTTAGATCTTGGTGATTTCACGGTTAGAATCCAAGTTTTGAAAGATATGAAGGTGTAGAATCAAGTAATGATAAAAAACGTATAAGAATTAGAGTGAAAACTTACCGGAGTTGAGAGAAATCTGAGAAAAGGTGAAGAATAGGAGCTGGCCGGTCAGAACTTTCCAATAGTGGAAATGAAGACAAGGACAGCCCTATTTATAGGCTTTACAAAAGGGGAAAGTGGCAGCCGATCGGCCAGGAGTTCCGATCGAGTGGGCTGCTCGATCGGCTGGCAAGATGCTAGCCGATCGGCTGGCCTGTTCGATCAGGATGCCTCCTGTTCGATCCGCGACACACTTTGAGTATTTTTGCGACGAATTTCGATGTTTCGATTTTGATGGACGATGATACGAATACGATAGAGTTCCTAGTCAAATTACTTTCAGTTCCAACTACTATATCTAACATACAATCTTCTATAAGTCACGTTTCGATGTCGGTTTCGATTGAGTTCAATTGCTTTTCGAGTTTCGATTCGATTTTCGATTGTTTTGCTTGAATACCACACCAAACATAAGTAAACATGCACAAGTAACACATAAGGCACACACACACGTATAACAATACCACAATTCGCATAATTCGAGTCTCGAGTTCGATGATTGTTAGATTGGTTTGATTACTGATTAGTTAACTTTATCGCATTGTTACTTCCTATCATTCACAGTCGTAATTCGGTCGCATTGATTAAACATTCGATTACTTCGATTCTTGCTGATTACAACACTTACTCCACATAATACAACTAAAACATAAAATAGACTAACTACAGTCAAAGAAAGTCAAAGTTGACTTGGACTTTGACTTTGACTTTGACATTCGAAAACACGGGGTGTTACATCCTCCCCTTGTTTAGGGAATTTCGTCCCGAAATTAGGTCGAAGGCTACACAACGCCGTGATTTACCAATTTGATGCTTCAGATCTATTTATTTAAAGAACTGCGGGTACTTGGCCTTCATGTCGCTTTCGAGTTCCCAAGTGAACTTCGCGCCTCGTTTGCCTTCCCATCGGACCTTCACGATCGGGATGCGAGAGCGCCTGAGTTGCTTGGTTTGGCGATCCATGATTTCGACAGGCTTTTCCACGAAGTGTAACGTTTCGTTGACCTGAAGATCGTCGAGTGGTACGATTAGATCATGATCAGCAAGGCATTTTCGGAGGTTGGAGACGTGGAAAGTCGGGTGGACGTTACTGAGTTCCTCCGGTAATTCGAGTCTGTAGGCGACTTTTCCGATTCTTTCCAGAATCCTAAAAGGTCCAACATATCGAGGCGCGAGTTTCCCTTTCTTGCCGACTCGGACTACACCCTTCCAAGGTGATACCTTTAGGAGTACGTAGTCGCCAACTTCAAATTCAAGGGGCTTGCGTCTTTTATCGGCGTAACTTTTCTGTCTGTTCCGAGCTTTCACCAAGTTGTCTCGAATCTGGTGGATTTTGTCAGTCGTTTCTTGTAGAATCTCGGAACTGGTTAGTTGCGAGTGACCGATCTCGTGCCACACAATAGGCGATCGACATCTTCTACCATACAAAGCCTCGAAAGGTGCCATTTGAATGCTGGCATGATAGCTGTTATTGTACGAGAATTCCACCAATGGCAGGTTTTTGTTCCAACTACCACCAAAATCTATGACACACGCTCGGAGCATGTCTTCAAGAGTACGGATCGTTCTTTCAGTCTGTCCGTCGGTTTGAGGATGGAATGCAGTACTCAGATTAAGCGACGTACCAAGGGCCGCCTGAAACGTTTCCCACAATCGCGAAGTGAACCGAGCGTCACGGTCTGAAATGATGTAACGAGGCGTACCATGATTACAAATGATCTCGTCGGTGTAGATTTGGGCTAGTCGTTCCACCTTGTAGTCTTCTCGTATCGGCAAAAAGTGGGCTGATTTTGTTAGACTATCAACTATGACCCAAATACTGTCGTGACCTGATGGCGTGGGCGGGAGTTTTGTTATGAAATCCATAGCTATGCTCTCCCACTTCCATATAGGTATCGGCGGTTGTTCGAGTAAGCCAGAAGGTCTTTGATGTTCAGCCTTGACTCTTGCGCAAGTTAAACAGCTTCCAACGTAAAGAGCGATATCCCGTTTCATACCCGGCCACCAGTACTTATAACGCAGGTCCTGGTACATCTTGTCTGCGCCGGGATGAATAGAATACCGGGATTTGTGGGCTTCGTTCATAATAATCTTCCGCAAGTCGGTCCGCTTAGGGATCCAAATTCGGTCCAGATAATAGAATATCCCATCGGATTTGCTTACTAACTGAGCTCCATCGTGATAGATCCTTTCTTTCTTCAATGTACGCTCGTTGAAGCAAGCATGTTGAGCTTCGCGGATAAGGGTTTCGAGGTTGTGCTGGGCTTGGATGTTTTGGGTACTGAGCATGTAACTCTTTCTGCTGAGCGCGTCAGCAACCACATTCGCCTTGCCTGGGTGATAACGAATCTCACAATCGTAATCGTTGAGAAGTTCTACCCATCGGCGTTGATGCATATTAAGCTCTCTCTGATTAAAGATGTGTTATAAACTCCTGTGATCAATGTAGATTGTACACCTAGTTCCATACAGGTAGTGTCGCCAAATCTTCAATGCAAAGACAACCGCACCTAGCTCGAGGTCATGGGTTGTATAGTTCTTCTCGTGGATTTTGAGCTGACGAGATGCGTAGGCTATAACCTTATCTCGCTGCATGAGAACACAGCCGAAACCAAGGTTAGAAGCATCACAGTAGACAATGAAGTTGTCGCTTCCGTCGGGCAGCGTAAGAATTGGGGCGTTGCACAGCTTGTGCTTGAGGGTTTGAAAGGCAGTCTCTTGTGCGTTTCCCCACACAAAAGGCTTGTCCTTATGAGTAAGAGCGGTAAGCGGCACAGCGATCTTGGAGAATCCTTCAATGAATCGTCGATAATAGCCCGCTAGTCCGAGAAAAGAACGAACTTCTGAAGGGTTCTTAGGCGTAATCCAGCTTTTGACAGCTTCAATCTTCGCAGGATCGACATGGATACCCTGACTATTCACTATGTGACCCAGAAACTGAACCTCCTCCAACCAGAATTCGCACTTGGAGAACTTGGCATAGAGTTGGTTCCCCTGAAGTAACTCGAGAACCAAACGTAGATGTTGCGCGTGTTCGGCTTTTGATTTGGAATAAATCAAGACATCATCGATGAACACGATGACGAAACGGTCAAGATAAGGCTTACACACACGATTCATCAGGTCCATGAAAACTGCGGGTGCGTTGGTTAGACCAAAGGGCATAACAACAAATTCGTAATGGCCATAACGGGTTCGAAAAGCGGTTTTAGGAATGTCTTCCTCTTGAATCCGTAGCTGATGATATCCTGAACGCAGATCGATCTTAGAGAAGCATGCTGCACCTTGTAGCTGATCAAACAAATCGTCAATTCGGGGCAAGGGGTATCAGTTCTTGATGGTTAGCTTACTCAATTCCCGATAGTCGATGCACATCCGGAACGACCCGTCCTTCTTTTTGACGAAAAGGACTGGCGCGCCCCAAGGAGAGGTGCTTGGGCGAATAAAGCCTTTTTCGAGTAATTCCTGGAGTTGATTCGAGAGTTCCCTCATTTCGGATGGTGCGAGTCGGTAAGGGGCTTTGGCAACGGGGTTAGCTCCAGGAATGAGGTCGATACGAAAGTCGATATCACGACTCAGTGGTAGTCCGGGGAGATCGTCAGGGAACACCTGAGGAAATTCACGAACCACTAGAACGTCCTTGACTTCAACTTTCTTTTTCTTTCCCTTCTCCGCTACTACAATGTTGGCCAGGAAGGCTCGGTATTCCTTGCGGAGATACTTGCTAGCTTGAATACAGGACATGAGCTTGAGACCTTTCGACGCTGTTTCACCGTATACACATAGAAGATCACCATTCGCGAGTGAGAATCGAATCATCTTTTCAAAGCACACAACTTCAGCATGGTTTTCACGAAGAAAATCCATGCCTATTATGACATCAAAACTTCCGAGTTGCATCGGAATAAGGTCGATTGGGAAGATGTGATTGTTGAGTTCGAGAGTACAATCACGGAGTACTGAATTAACGGCAATAGTTCTCCCTGTAGCAACTTCGACTTCGAATGACGAGGATAGATAGGAGCGCTTACGACTAACGAGCTTCTCGAATTCAAACGACATAAAGCAGTTATCGGCTCCAGTATCAAACAAACATGATGCATAAATACCATTCACAAGGAACGTACCAATAACCACGTTGTTATCCGCCTGAGCCTGATGGGCATTGATGTTGAAGGTTCGAGCATGGGCTGCTTGCTGCTGTTGCTGAGGCTGCTGTTGTTGCTGCTGCTGTTGTTGCTGCTGGGGATCTTGCTTAACCACCCTGTTCGAACATCTGTTCGCAAAGTGGTTAGGGTCACCACATGCAAAGCAGACTCGAGCATTAGCTGCCGGTGCTTGAGCTGCTTGTTGGCCTTGAGGGGCGGGGAGTAGAGCTTGGTTGACAGTAGCTTGAACTGGGGCTTGACGGGGACCATAGCGACAGTTTGCAGTGAAATGACCGTAAAGGTTGCAGTGAGCGCAAAAACGACAAGCTAGACCCACTGGATGATGATATGAACATGTCGGGCAGAGTGGGTGAGGGCCTGTGTATGCACGCTTCGCTGGCGGTGCATTGATCACTGGGGCTGTGCGCTGGTGCTGCTGGGCTGGTACAGCCTGTAGAGGGGCAGCAGTGGTTGTCACAGCACAGTTCTTGTTGCTGGAGCTGTTGTTGTTGTTCTTCTTCTTCCTTCTTGATGACTTGGAGGGTTGAGCAGATGAGTCGGTGGGTGCTGCGGTGGCTTGGTGCAGAGACTTGGTTGGCTTATCCCAAAAACCAGACTTTACTCGCTTATCATTGATCTCGGCGGCGAGTAGGTAGGTTTCTCCGATCGTTGCTGGCTTGGCGGCGTGAACAAAGTCGGCTACACAATCGGGCAGAGCTCGAATGTACTTCTTGATGGCTTGATCTGAGGTCTTGACTTGATCAGGACAGATGATGCTAAGCTGCTTGAAGCGGGCAGTGAGAGCAGTGTCGTCTCCATCCTTCTGCTTGATTCCCCAGAACTCGTCCTCCAGCTTTTGGCGTTCATGAGGAGGGCAGAATTCATCGATCATAATTGCCTTCAACTCCTTCCATGTTAGCCCGTAAGCTGCATCATTTCCGCGCTTGTTTCGTTCGGTCGTCCACCAGTCTAGAGCACGGGACTGGAAGACGCCTGTAGCATTGAGAGTGCGGAGATGTTTGGGACATCCGCTCTGGCACAGAGTGACTTCGACTGAGTCGAACCAGTGAAATATGGCTGTTGGACCATCTTCGCCAGTGAACTCTTTTGGTCCGCATGCTTTGAACTGCTTGAAGCTGAAAGCAGCCTTGCTTGAATCCTTAGGGTTTTCAGCTCGGGATTCTTCTGACGACTTGCTAGCATTTTCATACACCTCACTCACAGCTTTCGCTACGGTTTTGGAGATGATAGCAGCGAGGCGTCGGTCTCTCTTTTCTTCGCGGGTAAGTGGGGTTCGGTGTCGGGATCCAGACGACGACATGGTCTGCATTAGACATCGTCACGAGACTCAACACAATGAAATCGAATCTCACCTCACACGTCTACTACTATCTAAAGCTTAGAATCACGTCGAAACACGTATCACATAGACACATAAGCACATAACCACAGATACACATAAGCACAGAAGTACACAGAACACAGAATCACAGAAGCAGAGAAGCACATAAGCACCAAAGCACGTAACCATGTAATCACAGAAGTAGTCAGAAAACAGAAACCTATCCTTCAAAGCTCGTGTGTCGTTCGATTAACATGTCGAATAGCATCGTATTAGCCTAACTTGGTCATGTAGCATAACATACCGTAATGTCATCTAGATTCGCGACAACTGGATGTCGAATTGAGATAGCACAACAATTGCGAGTCGTGTGTGTCGATTGAAATGATAGCAGAATCGAATAACATCCCAAAATATAAACACAAAACAGAGAAAGCACACATAAACACATAAAAATCAACGAGTCATCAGAGTACGCGGTTGCGGTTCTCAGAATCGAAACACATAAAATCGAGAGGTAGATTGTCTGCGGCTACTAGACATCGACTACCCAAGGCAATTCGACTATTCACAGTAGACTTGTCATCACTTTCGACTCTAGAGGTCGTGTTTCTGCCTCGATTCTCGGGCATTCCACACGTGTTCCCTAGGTCATACTTGTGAGTTCCGGTCGTTGGAGTCCGTTGAATGCCTTGGTGAGATAAGCAAAGTCCATAACAAACTGCCAAGGTCAGGGTTTCACCCCTTGGCTTAGCAATTTCTTCCTTGTTTTTAATAAAATAAAGGAGATTATGCATCAAAATATGGATTTCACTCCTAATTTGGTATAATCTCCCTTGTTTGTTGGTGAAAATAATGAGATAAGCATGAATAAACGAATAAAATCAGCATAAGTCAGGCAGTTTGGTCAGGAGTTTGCGGCTTTCACACCTATTCCCAACTGAATCGCCTGACTTTGATTGAAAATTCGAGTGCAGTGATAGTGAAGGATTGCAGATTAAGCACATAAACTGGGTCTATTGGTTCCTAACTATAGTCTAGGTCTCTAAGACAGCGACCCGGACTAGGTCGTGTCTGCCTAATTCCCTATAGTTATGGCTCTGATACCAATCTGTCAAACCCCAACCGATGGCGGAATCATCGGGGCGCGGCACTGAGCGAAACAGATTGTCCAGAAGTTTCCACAACAACTATTATATATATTTAGTTTAAATGATACGTCCCATACCGTATCCCAAATATATAAACAGGTTATCATAGAAAGCAACTAGGCAAATAATTCCGTTCCGACAACTCAGATTCAATTATTATTACAGACAATTGTTTATATTTCTAGACTCCCTAGCCTTGATTTCATCACCACGCGCCTAAGCATCCTAGCAACTTAAGCACCTGTCACATACGTTAAAATAAAGTCAATGCATATAATGTAAAGGTGAGCACACAAGTTTGGTAATAGCATATAGAGTTCAAATAGTTTACGCATAACCAGGCACGTACATAGAGGAAAACGATGCATGTTAATTATCGACATGGGACCATCGATACCAACGACTGCGGGTTGACCGTCCGAGATGGTTCGCAATACATGATTACCACCGTAATCCATGCAAGTAATTGTCCTTAACAACCCCCGTATGAACGGGTGCTGAGTCCAAACTATAGTACTATGTTGCTAAGGCAGGTAGATAGCACTCCACGTGTAAACATAATAAACAGCATTCATTTAGTCAAGTAGCACATGCAATCGGTTAGCGTTTAATTAGTTTGTGTTTGATTGTAATTTGATAGGTAACGTATGTAACACCCAAAAGTGCTAAAAGCAAAAAGGGATCGAGTATACTCACAGTGATTGATTGTGGATTGAAGGGAGCGCTGAGAGTAAGATTAGCCTGAATAGTTCGATAGCATAACGATGAGTAACGTGGAAAAAAAATAAGACAAGTGTGATTGGATCGAATGGGCTGGTCGATCGAACGGCAGGTTCGATCGAACGGGCTGTTCGATCGGCTGGTAGGTCCGTGAACAGTCCTGTTCGATCGGCCGGTTGGCTCGATCGGCTGGGCCATTCGAGTGGATTGTTTCTTCCTCTGGTATGTTTGTGTTTGAGGATTTGAACTTTTGAAGTTTTCGTTGTAGTATATGAGAACACTGAAGTGTTCTTACCTTTCAAGTCGGTCGACCGAACGGTTCGTTCGATCGGCTAGCTCACTCGATCGGCTAGGAACTTCAGAAGTGGTCCTCAACAAAATGTCACTCGATCGAACAGTCTGTTCGATCGGCTGGCATTCCTACTACGAACGCGTTGTGAAAACGATTAAGTGTTGAAGAGTAGTATCTCATTATCCGAAGGGTAATGTTCACCAACGCAGCTCGATCGAACATCCCTTCCTCGATACTATGCTTCATGAAATCTTAAAAAGTGTGGGACCATGTGCTAGCCGATCGGCTGGCCCGGTCGATCGGCTGGTGTGTCCGATCGGCTGGGCTGTTCGAACAGCCTAGCCGTTCGGCCAGCATTTCTAACCTGGTCGGCCTTTCGTCTAACACTCGAGGTAGTGTGATATCGAGTTGAACTATGATACCTTTGTTCTTACTTGTCTCTCCGGCTCGGACAAGAATCACCCAAATCCGTCCGTTGAGCGGTTCGGAACGTTGGCTTAGAGTTTAACCCATTGTCGGTGAACCTCGTAGATAGAACCCGAATCTTGAACCATCCAACCATTGGAATGATCGGCGGGTCGGCTCAGGCTCCGTTTCTTCCGGTTTGAAGGCATTGAGTGTAAAAGAGTTGAAAGAAAGTTGGGATTCCTTCTTTCAATCCCTCACAACTTGTGGATGTTTAGATCCTTGATAGATCTTAACTTGTTTATGTGGAAATCGGTTAGATCTAAGCTATTCATGGTTGAATGAGGCCAAAGTTTGATGTTCTTCAAGAACACCATGATGACATCACCCAAGAACACTTAGATCTTGGTGATTTCATGGTTAGAATCCAAGTTTTGAAAGATATGAAGGTGTAGAATCAAGTAATGATAAAAAACGTATAAGAATTAGAGTGAAAACTTACCGGAGTTGAGAGAAATCTGAGAAAAGGTGAAGAATAGGAGCTGGCCGGTCAGAACTTTCCAATAGTGGAAATGAAGACAAGGACAACCCTATTTATAGGCTTCCAAAAGGGGAAAGTGGCAGCCGATCGGCCAGGAGTTCCGATCGAGTGGGCTGCTCGATCGGCTGGCAAGATGCTAGCCGATCGGCTGGCCTGTTCGATCAGGATGCCTCCTGTTCGATCCGCGACACACTTTGAGTATTTTTGCGACGAATTTCGATGTTTCGATTTTGATGGACGATGATACGAATACGATAGAGTTCCTAGTCAAATTACTTTCAGTTCCAACTACTATATCTAACATACAATCTTCTATAAGTCACGTTTCGATGTCGGTTTCGATTGAGTTCAATTGCTTTTCGAGTTTCGATTCGATTTTCGATTGTTTTGCTTGAATACCACACCAAACATAAGTAAACATGCACAAGTAACACATAAGGCACACACACACGTATAACAATACCACAATTCGCATAATTCGAGTCTCGAGTTCGATGATTGTTAGATTGGTTTGATTACTGATTAGTTAACTTTATCGCATTGTTACTTCCTATCATTCACAGTCGTAATTCGGTCGCATTGATTAAACATTCGATTACTTTGATTCTTGCTGATTACAACACTTACTCCACATAATACAACTAAAACATAAAAGAGACTAACTACAGTCAAAGAAAGTCAAAGTTGACTTGGACATTTACTTTGACTTTGACTTTGACATTCGAAAACACGGGGTGTTATAATGAGGAAGCCCAACAATTATTTTATGGCCCACTCTTATTTTTCATGTATGGTTAAAAGGGAGTAGTAGGGGTTTCAGCTGCTAACACCCTAAAAACACACACAAAAAGCTCTCATACAAAAGAAGAAGCAATTTCCGTCACTTTAAAACCTAGCTGCAGAGATCGTCGATTTCCCGGAGATTAAACCGTTGGATCACTCTGATTTTTGGACACAGTCATCACGACATCAGGGCGACCTTATCCAACGGTCTGTTTGTCTTAATCACGTCCGGAAGTCTGTCTGCACAGCCTCTGTTTGCTGCTGCAGAATTTTGGTGATATTCCTTCTTTTGTCTTTGTATTTTGATTCCATATGCTTGAAGTTGTTGATTCCAAGTGTATGATGATTATTGTATGCCTCTAGTATATCTAGGGAAGACTTTGTATTGCTCTAATTTGGTGATAGTGGATTTGAAGCGGCTCTAGTAGTCCCGTGGTTTTTTACTCTCCTTTCTTGAGAGGTTTTGCACGCTAAAATTTGGTGTTCTTGTTATTATTGTTTTCGGGTTGTTTAGATTTTAGTTGGTATACCCTATTTGTTTGCATCCTCATAGGTTCATTCAAGTTTGGGAAAATTCTTGGTCAAACGAAGTTTGCTTCCGCGTTTGTGTTTACCGTTTGTGACCGGGTTTCGTGTTTTTCCCATTATAGTGGTATCAGAGCCATTGGCTCTTGTTATTGGGTTGAAACTTGATTGAACGATGGAAGCTAATACAAGTAGGATTGTGAATTTGAATGGTTCTAATTATCATGTTTGGAAAGGAAAGATGGAAGATCTCCTTTATGTTAAGGATTATTATATGCTTGTTTTTTATACCGACAAATCGGGTGATAAAACAGATGAAGAGTGGAATATATTGCACAGAAAGGTTTGTGGTTATATTCGCCAATGGGTTGATGATAATGTTTTGAACCATATTAGCGGTGAGACTCACGCTCATACTTTGTGGAACAAGCTTGAGGAGTTGTATGCTCGGAAGACCGCAAACAATAAATTGTTCTTGATTAAACAGTTTATTAACTTGAAGTACAATGATGGAAATCCTGTTACTGATCACTTGAATGTTTTTCAGGGTATTATTAATCAGCTTGCAGGAATGGGTATCAAGTTTGAAGACGAGGTACAAGGCTTATGGCTTCTTGGTACTTTACCGGATTCTTGGGAGACTTTTAGGACATCATTGTCCAACTCTGCAGCAAATGGTATTATTACTATGGAAATGGCTAAAAGCGGTATTTTAAATGAAGAGATGATAAGAAAATCATAGGGTTCCTCTTCACATTCGGATGTCTTAGTCACAGAAAGCAGGGGGAGAAGTCAAAATAGAGGTCCGAGTAACAAAGGGAAGCATCGTAGTAAGTCCAAAGGTAAGTTTGCTGATTATGAGTGTCATCATTGTGGTAGGAAAGGACACACAATTAAATTTTGCAGACAATTAAAAAGGGAGAACAAGAAAGCTAATTACAACAATCAAAAGAACAATCATAAAAAGGATGATGGTGGCAATGACACAGCTGAAGTTAATACTACTACCGAAGAGTTCTTCATTTATTGTGATTATGATATGGTGAACATTGCACGTGATGATTCGAGTTGGGTTGTTGACAGTGGTGCTACGTGTCATGTGACATCACAAAGGGAATTTTATTCATCTTACACACCTGGTGACTTTGGGGTTGTTAAGATGGGTAATAACGGGCTATCAAAGATTGTAGGTGTTGGGGATGTTTGCTTGAAGTTTGACACTGGGATGGAGTTAGTTTTACACAATGTAAAACATGTTCCAGATATTAGACTCAATTTGATCTCCGCAGGTTTACTTGATGATGATGGTTACCATAGTACCTTTGGTGATGGTGTTTGGAAACTCACTCGTGGTTCTTTGATCGTGGAAAAAGGTAAAAGAAGTTCAAAGTTATATAGAACACATCCGAAGATATCCAAAGACTCGGTCAATTTGTTAGTGAATGGTGATATAACCGACGTGTGGCATAGGAGACTTCCTCACATGAGTGAAAAAGGGATGTCTATTTTGTTGAAGAAGAATGCCTTGCCCAATTTGCACGATGTTTATTTGAAGAAGTGTTCTCATTGTCTGGCAGGTAAACAGAAAAGAGTTTCTTTCAAGAGTCACCCTCCTCATAGAGAGACAATATACTTGATTTAATACATTCGGATGTTTGTGGTCCTATGAAGACTAGAACACTTGGGGGCTGCTTGTACTTTGTCACTTTTATCGATGATCATTCGAGAAAAGTTTGGGCCTATACTTTGAAGTCTAAAGATCAAGTATTAGACGTGTTCAAGCAGTTTCATGCCTTAGTTGAGAGACAAACTGAGAAGAAGCTCAAGTGTATTCGAACACATAATGGAGGTGAGTACATTGGTCCTTTTGATTCTTATTGTAGAGAGAAAGGTATTCAGCACCAAAAGACTCCTCCAAAGATACCACAATTGAATGGTCTAGCAGAGCGGATGAATAGAACATTGGCTGAAAGGGTTAGATGTTTGTTGTCACATGCAGGGTTGCCTAATTCCTTTTGGGGTGAAGCTTTGAACACCGTAGTAAATGTTATTAATCGTACTCCTTGTGTTCCTTTGTCTTTTGATGTTCCTGACAGGGTTTCGAGTGGCAAAGATGTTTCATACGATGATTTGTGGGTCTTTGGATGCAAGGCTTTTGTGCATATTCCCAAAGATGAAAGAACAAAGCTTGATGTAAAGACCAAGCCATGTATATTCCTTGGTTATGGGGGAGATCAGTTTGGACACAGGTTTTATGATCCAATCTCGAAGAAACTCATAAGAAGTTTCGATGCTGATTTTATTGAAGATCAAAGTTTGAAAGATATTGAGAAGACAAAGATAGCTCCTCAACATACTGATGATCTTTCTGATTTGGATCTGGTCTCTCCTCAGCACACTGAGCCACATAATGAAAATGATATTCAAAATGATGAACAACATGGTACTGATAATCATGATATTCCAGAGCAGCAAAAGTTAGATGAAGGTCCTCATCCAGAGTTACCAGTGCCAGGTATGCCAACATTTGTCCCACTCAGACGGTCTATAAGAAACCGTCATCCTTCCACCCGTTATTCTGCTGATGAGTATGTCTTGCTCACTGATGGGGGAGAGCCCGAGTGTTATGAAGAGGCGATGGAAGATGAACACAAAAGGGAGTGGGTTGAAGCCATGCAAGATGAGATGAATTCCTTGTATGAGAACAATACCTTTGAGTTAGTAAAGTTGCCCAAGGGCAAAAGACCTTTGAAGAACAAATGGGTCTACAAAGTGAAGACTGAAGAACATACCTCGCGGCCTAGGTACAAAGCCAGATTAGTGGTTAAAGGGTTCAGTCAAAGAAAGGGTATTGATTTTGATGAGATTTTCTCTCTAGTCGTGAAGATGAGTTCCATTCGGGTGATTCTTGGTTTGGCAGCTAGTCTTGATCTTGAGGTTGAGCAAATGGATGTCAAGACAGCTTTCCTTCATGGAAACTTGGATAAAGAAATCTATATGGAGCAACCTGAAGTTTTTCAGGTTAAGGTAAAGAAGACTATGTCTGTAAGCTTCAGAAAAGTCTTTATGGGTTGAAGCAAGCACCGAGACAGTGGTACAAGAAATTTGAGTCTGTTATGGGGAAGCAAGGCTACCGAAAGACCATTTCAGATCACTGTGTTTTCTTTCAGAGGTTTGGTTATGATGATTTTATCATTTTATTACTCTATGTTGATGACATGTTGATTGTAGGCAAGAATGCAGAGAGAATTGTTCAGCTGAAGAAGGAATTGAGCAAGTCGTTCTCTATGAAAGACTTGGGGCCAGCAAAACAAATTCTTGGTATTCGGATTACTAGAGATAGAGCTTCAAAGAAGTTGCACATGTCACAAGAGCAATACATTGAGAAGGTGCTTCGCAGGTTCAACATGGATAAAGCCAAATCGGTTAGTTCACCTCTTACTCCCAATTTTAAACTAACCGATAAATATTGCCCTTCTTCGAAGGAGGAGATTGAAGACATGGATAAAGTTCCATACGCGTCAGCGGTTGGAAGCTTGATGTATGCAATGGTGTGTACAAGACCTGATATTGCCCATGCAGTAGGTGTTGTTAGTCGGTTTCTGTCAAATCCTGGTAAGAAGCATTGGGATGCGGTTAAGTGGATTCTTAGGTATCTACGTGGTACTTCCAAATTGGGTATAACATTTAGGAATGAAGAGCCAATGCTTGTTGGTTATACTGATTCTGATTTGGCGGGAAACAAAGACAACATGAAATCCACTTCTGGATATTTGATGACTTTTGCAGGGGGAGCTGTCTCATGGCAATCAAGACTGCAAAAGTGTGTTGCTTTGTCTACAACTGAGGCTGAGTATATTGCAGCATTAGAAGCATGCAAAGAACTGTTGTGGTTGAAAAGGTTTATGCAGGAGCTTGGCTTTATGCAACAACGCTACGTGGTTCATTGTGATAATCAAAGTGCCATTCACCTTGATAAGAATTCTATGTTTCACAAGAGAACAAAACATATTGATGTGAAGTATCATTGGATTAGAGATGCTCTTGAAGACAAGTTGTTTGAACTTGATAAAGTTCATACCGATGATAATGGTTCCGATATGTTGACTAAAGCTTTAGCAAGGGAAAAGTTGAAGGTTTGTTGCTCGATCGCCGGTATGGCGAACTCTTCCTCATAGGCCAAAAGGGGGAGAATTGTTGGGTTTTTTGGGCCCATGAGGAAGCCCAACAATTATTTTATGGTCCACTCTTATTTTTCATGTATGGTTAAAAGGGAGCAGTAGGGTTTCAGCTGCTAACACCCTAAAAACACACACAAAAAGCTCTCACACAAAAGAAGAAGCAATTTCCGTCACTTTAAAACCTAGCTGCAGAGATCGTCGATTTCCCGGAGATTGAACCGTTGGATCACTCTGATTTTTGGACACAGTCATCATGACATCAGGGCGACCTTATCCAACGGTCAGTTTGTCTTAATCACGTCCGAAAGTCTGTCTGCACAGCCTCTATTTGCTGCTGCAGAATTTTGGTGATATTCCTTCTTTTGTCTTTGTATTTTGATTCCATATGCTTGAAGTTGTTGATTCCAAGTGTATGATGATTATTATATGCCTCTAGTATACCTAGGGAAGACTTTGTATTGCTCTAATTTGGTGATAGATTTGAAGCGGCTCTAGTAGTCCCGTGGTTTTTTACTCTCCTTTCTTGAGAGGTTTTCCACGCTAAAATTTGGTGTTCTTATTATTATTGTTTTCGGGTTGTTTAGATTGTAGTTGGTATACCCTATTTGTTTGCATCCTCATAAGTTCATTCAAGTTTGGGAAAATTCTTGGTCAAACGAAGTTTGCTTCCGCGTTTGTGTTTACCGTTTGTGACCGGGTTTCGTGTTTTTTTCCCATTAGGATGATGTAGTTTGCAGCTTCAGTATTTTAGGCCACAATCAGAATTCAAATTAACACAATTCCATTATTCATGTCTATCTCTATAACAATTGTAATACAGTTTTGTTCGGTATCTGATACTGTAATGACACTTGAGACAACAACCAAAAGAGAAAACCCAAGAAAGTAAAGTTTCAAAAACTATAAAAATGAATACTGGTACCGGTTCCGATAATATCTATACTGGTACTTTTTCGGTATCGATTCAGTTAGTCACCGAAACTGTACCATACATGCAATTGTTATAGCTTATTGTCACGGAGTAACTTCTGACTCTCGTGTAGCGACTTAGACTTGATCTAAGTTAAGCTTTTGTGCCCAACGATGAAAGTGTTTTGCGTGAATCAAGTGATGTTTGCAAGTGTTGTTTACAAAGAAACAACTTAGTATTGATCACAAGAAGTTTTACAAGAGTGTGTTTACAAGTACAAGTATGTTAACTTGCTATAATGTTAGGTGATCTCCAAATGAGATCCCTTCCACCTATTTATACATGCTATCTAATAGTTCTAGAGAATTCTCTAACTAGAGAATTCTATACAAAATATCCAAGATATTTAGAGCTGATTTCTAGATCTTTCTTGCAAAATATCCAGCCATTCCAAGAGTTTTCAAGGCTTTTTCTAGATGTTTCTTGGCTGCAACTTTTGGCAGAAAATATCAGCACGTTCTAGGCCCTTCCTAGACCCTTGAAGGCTGATCTAGACCCTTCCGATGGTGCTAAAATGTTCCAGCAACTTGTAGGCTGTTCTGGAGACTTCCGGGCAGCCCTAGATGCCTCTTTAGTGTTCCGGAATCTTCCGAAACTAGCGAAAAAAAGTTTTGTATTTAGGCGGATCGTGACATTATGATACCTAAAAAATAATCTATTTTGAATATAATTTATTTTCAATAAAATTTATACTGAAAAGTTACAGAAAATAAAACCAACTGGTATATGAAATATTATTAAAAAATTAGATTAGGTAAATAGGTATATGTAAAATATAAAAAAGATGAAATTGAAAGTTAAAAAATTTGGAATATAAATTCATGAAGAAAAGTTATCTTTGTCCCTTTTTTTTTCATTTTTGTTTTTTTTCCCTTTCTCATCACCAGATATCGTCTCATGAAGCCAAAGCTTACCCATTTTATTATTATTTTTGTGTGGGCCTGAAGGAATCTAAAGTTCTAAACCAAATAAACCCTTTTATAATATAATACTAGGTTATTGACTCGTGTATTACACTGGTTGAACAATAATAATTGCAAAATTGTTAAAGCTTAAAATTGTTAAAGCTTTAAATACTTATGATTGAAATTACTTATTGCATCTTATTTATGACATAAAATCGGCCCTTTCTGTTGGACACAAACTTAATAGGTAGATTAACAATCTTGTTTTAAAATTATATACATTTAACCTTAATTAGTTCACGTATGAATTCATTGTCAGTATTTGTGACCCCAAATAGATGGTATACTCAATATAACACCACCCACTCATAACACAAAACAATGTAATTACAGTACCCATAATTAAGATTTAAATGTCCGATAAAGAACGTGAAAAGATATTTTGAGGAGAAGGATGTATATTGTATTAATCAATATAAAGTCAGCCTGAAGCTTGTCAAATTAACCTCATTGAAAAAAGAGGGGAAAATCAACATCCTCATAGCCTAAATCTTGCAAGTACAATGGCTAAATTTATTTGATGAAAAAATTAATTAGGAAACACCAATATGGATCTTGAGTTGGAAGCTAGTTTATAAATTTTACAAACCTAAGCTTGATCTTAAATTGGGGCGGAGATTCTTAAACAACATCACAATCTTCTTGAAATGTGTAGCGCGCTTCAAACCCAAATACATGTTTAGACAAAAGTAGGGCCGATACACCCTTTGATTCCAATTCATAAGAGGAAAAAGTGTCGTTATTTTGTAAAATGGTCAATAATGACGCCAACAAAGTTACTCCTATTTGACTAAAGGTTGGTACCCGTATATTTAACACAAAACAACTTCAGTTCACTTGTATCATTAGCCTATTCTCAACTTTGTGTTCCCAACTTCAATCATTAAATTCTTTTCAGCTTGTAATTGAGGTTCAATTTGAACAACTTTTGTTAAAATTTAAGAAAAAAAATGAGAAATTATCATTAAATTACGTAACTAAATCAAATCTTATATCCAAAAAAATTAAAATAACAAAGCCAGACATCAAGCAAATTGCAATAATCAGAAAACTGTTGTAGTTGTTGAAGGTAAATTATTGTTTTATGTATGTGGAGGTGGGAGTTTTGAGCTATGTACTTTTAGACGGGTTAGTTGGGGTTGTCTAATCTCTAATGGTCACAAAGGCTAAAAAGGAAGCCAGTCATATGAGCCAGAATTCGTCCACCATATTAACGACAAAAAACCTCTTGAATCATTTTATTAAAAAATTATAGTATTGTTAAATACTAAGATATATGTGGTCATATTGGACACAATGATTTTTTAGAAAGAAAATGGTTTAGAGATACGTAACCTAACCCGTCCAGAGGTTACCACAAGAAAAGATCTGAAATGTTCTTACCTGGAAAAGTTAAAGTTGTGATCCATGATCTCCGTTGAACAGCCGAATATCAACGTTTTGATGGCTTATTGCAAAAAAGGGGTAAATGTTAAAAAACAATCCCAATTTGGCATAATCCTTATTTATTAAATTGAACAATCAGAAGATGATCAAAGTTTCAAACTTTTTCATTAAAAGCAAAGTTTCAAACTTTTTCATTAAAAAAATAGATATTATTGTTTTGATTTATACCATGGCACTTGGAAGTAACATAAATTGGAATTGCAACAAAATAATTGGCTTAGGGCATATCAGTTGAGCAAGTAGTATGATTTTTAATTGTTAAATCTGTGGGGGAAGCAAAAAAGTTATCGGAAATGTATGCTCTCAGCTGATATTTAAAATTTTAAACAATAAATACATAGTTATAACATCACACAAAAATATAAAAATATAAAAACCTGCATGTTTCAATAGCTTTAAAACTTTATTGAACACTACTGAACAAAAGATAAACTTAACTATGGGTACTGTTTACCATCTAAATCAAGATAAACTCTATTGAATACACGATTGTTTACCATTTCAATTGCACAAATTATCTCCATTGACAAATAGAGATCACAACATACTAACAAACTACTGATGTTATTCAATTGCGACTATCCGTTCAAATCAAGAACAATTAGCATACATACCATGATCCCAAACTTGAAACTTTATATTGTTGTATTACGTCTCCACATTAAATCCAAGAACATAAGCAACCATGTCATCAGTGTTCATACCTGTAAAGAAAATTGGTATAAAAAAGATATAAAATTAAAGAAAGAAAATAATCCAAAATCTTGAAAACTTGTTCTGGTACTCACCATATCCCAGTAGCCTCAAACTTTGACTTCTAGTTATTTTCATAAACTTATTTATTAAAATTATTGAGCGTGCCAATGAGCATTTATGTATACACATCATGGCCTGTAGTGTTTGAATTCTTTCATTAAACTATTGTATTTAAAGAATTGATCATTACTTAAAAAAGAAAACCTTAGAGATTATATATGCCCTTTAATTGATTACAACAGAAAAAAGAAAACTTTACCGAAATTGATAACAGTATGTATCCTCAATTGATCTTGACGCCTGTACAGCAGCTTCGCATCGACTATAGCGATTGTAGAAGGTATCTTGGTTTTAATTTGCGCACGGGTAGTATGAAATTGTTGGTTGCGATTCTGATGGAGAATGGAGGGTTGTCATAGAGGTGAACGACAGAGACGTGAGTTGGATTAATTAAAAGGTATTATTTAGGGTTTCCTTAAATCTCGGAAGCGGATTATATAAAAAATTCCGAGTGAAAGAGAAAAGCGTTGATGGGGTTAGGCGGGGAAAAACAATTGTTTATGGCTTAGTTGATTGACAATTGGTTTCTTTTATTATATGTATAGATAGATAGATTCCTATTTATTCTGTATCATTTATTTTTTTATTATAAATTATAAATTGAACAAAAGGTTTTCTTTCATTGGTTTAACTCTTTTAATTTTAAATCTTTTATTATTTAAATAGTTACCATCTAATTTAATGCGTACTTCAATATTTTAGCAAAACACATAACTAGTTTCCATTTTACATGACTTTATATTTTAAAAACCTTATCATCTCCATAAATTTCGTTATAGACTAAAAACTTGTAACTCTTGATTTATTGTTTTTTTTTTAAAAGCCAATAAGTTAAAAGAGTGTTTAGAAATGATAAAAGTGTTTTTTATTTTGTCTTTTTTTTAAAGTAAAAAATTGTTTTTCAAAAGCCACAAAAAATCTAGCTTTTTGACTGACTTTTGATTTTTTAAGAGCATTCACATCCAACCCCCTAAAATTATACATACATTCCACTAAAAAACAACTCTTATATTAATATATTTCTACTAAAAAAAATACTTTTTCTCTCTCCTTTTCATTTAAATAATATTTTTATACCTTTATCATTACATTTTTCTCTCTCCTACACTCACAACCACTTTCAATATATATTAAAAAATTATAGTGGGTGAACAGTGTCCCCCCAAATATACAGATGAACAGTAACATTTTCTCTCTCCTCCACTCACAACCACTTTTTATACTTTTTATATTTTAAAAACACCACACTGAGAATATGATGCCTTGGATGTGAATGCTCTAAAGTTGAGGATCAAATAGAAAGTTTATTTTAACAAGGATCAAAAGCAATAGGATTATGACATATGTCAAAATTTAAAATAAAAATGAAGGGTATTTTACACATTTTTATATGTTTTCAGTCCATTACGTTTTAGAAAGTACACTTTCTTTTATGTTTTAAAGCCATTGCGTTTTAGAAAAAAGACATTTTTAAGTGTTTTCTGGTCATTGCGTTTTAGAAATAAAACATTTCTTTGTGTTTTTGGTGCATTGCGTTTTAGAAAAAGTCATTTTTTACGTTTTTTCCTTTGCGTTTTATGCAACTGAGTTTTTTTTCCATTTTGTTTTACGCAACTGGGTTTTCGAAAAAAAATTCGAGAATATAGCAATAGTATACTCGTTTTAAAGATAAAAAACGTTCGTGTTTTTTGTGCAATTTTTATAAAAAAGTAATTTCGTATGATAAAGTTATTAACGTTTAAAAAATAGGGGGAGGGATTGGAGGAGAGATAAACTACTGTTCTGGATTGACTAGAATGCCTTTACACAAACCCATGCACCACTTTTTTTTATCTTTAATTTCATTCATTTAATCTTAGCTCTTGATTAAATCTATTGATAATCAAGATTACTTTCTAGTATCCTAGCAAAAAAAAACTTCCTATTATATCTTAACCGTAGCAACTAAACATAAAACTTACCATATTTTTTTTGATCATTTTACTATTTCTCACAACTAAAGCTAATCCAAACATTTTTTAAAATTATCATATTTTTAAAGCACGTCTAAGAATCAAGTGATGTCCATTTGTTACATGTATAAACACCTAAAAGTGGATTCAAGGTTTTTTTTTTTTTTTTTTTTTTTTTTTTTGAAAAGCGAAAAAAAAATGGATTTGAGTTTAATTTGTTTATTTTCAGCATAACCTGACCCGTTTTTCTTAACAATCACCTGAGTTTAATGGCCAGTATCAGTTTTAAGTTTGAAAACCTTTATAAAAGTGTATTTTAATCATTAAAAGCCATTATGGACACCTTCATTATTCAATCCATTAAATTATTATTTTAAGTCGCTGCGGTAAAAATAAGCATTTAGTCTAATCCAATAAATCAATAATCTATTCCAAGACGTTGCTTTTTGCCTTTCTGGTAGGGGTGTGCATGGTTCAGTTCGGTTCGGTTTTTGCGTAAAATCAAAATCGTAACCGAAAGTTCGGTTTTTGGTTTTAAAAACCGTTCGGTTTCGGTTTGTTCGGTTTCGGTTATTTTGGTTTTAGCAACGGTTCGGTTTTTAGGTAAAATCAAAATCGTAACCCTAAACCCTAAATCATAACCCCTAAACCCTAAATATATTAGGGTGTGACTTTTTGAGTTTAACTTTAGGGTTTAGTTTTAGGGGTTTAGGGTTTAGCTTTAGGGTTTAGAGCATTCACATTCTATCCACCATTTTATACCCTATAATTACACTAAAAACAACTACATTTTCTCTCTCCATTCAATTAAATAATAATATTGTATACCTTTATTATTATCTTTTCTCTCTCCTCTACTCACAACTACTTTCAAAATATATTAAAAAATTATACAGGGAGAACAGTGTCCCCCCAAATATACAGATGAACAGTAATATTTTCTCTCTCCTCCACTCACAATCACTTAAACCACTTTTTATAATTTAAAGACCTCTCTCTCAAGATTTGGTGGATAGAATGTGAATGCTCTTAGGGTTTAGGTTTAGGGTTTAGTTTTAGGTTTAGCCTTTAGGGTTTACCCTTTAGGGTTTACGGTTTAGCTTAGGTTTTAGCCTTATCTTTTAGCTTTAGGGTTTAGAGTTTAGGAGTTAGGATTTAGGGTTTAGGGTTAAGAGATCTTAGTTAGGGTTCGACGAGCCGGTTCCAATGCCATTGGAATGAGTCCAATCGAAGTTCGTTTAAGGCGATTCCCCGCTGTTCCTTACTTTTTTAGTGTTCCTCAATAACCTTCCGCTGCTTAAATAATATACAAAACGGGTGTTGCTAAATGCACTCCCCTTTTTTAAGTTTTACTGAATGCACCTCCCCCTAAAGTTTTTAAGAAAAGACAATCAAACCTTGTATTTTTTATTATTTATATTATATTTTAGTATTGATTTTTAATACGATTTTTTTACCTTTGCAGTCATAAAATTATACAAATTATTTTGATGTGTCCTCCTTAATTTTACGAATTGCCAAAGGTGTCTTCGAATTTACAAAATAGCCTACTTTGTACTTTCAAAAGTACACATACATAAAGATAAAAAAAATCGACATACATATTCTTTTTTTTTTAACATGTAACAATGAAGTGAATTCATAAATCAAACAAAATCTTAACAGCCATGTCACGTTTTCAAACATATAGGAGCTAAAAATCTCAATTCTAGACTGAATTGTACAATATGTTGGTTAAACTTTAGTTGTAATTTATTCCGGTTAAACTTTATTTGTTTTAGTTAAATCTCAACTTTAATTTGTTTTGGTTAACCTTCATTTGTTTTTTAATGTGCAATTAGCCACACCCATAGGGTTAATAACATATCTGGTCTTTGTTGAATAGTAAATGATAACAAACTTAATCATTTTTAATAACAGCCGTTATAGTCAACTATTGTAAATTCTTTACTTAAAAAACAAACAAACAAGGAATGAACCTGTAAGCGTGTCTTAATTGATAAACTTTATTTGTTTTAGTTAAATCTCAACTTTTATTGATTTTATTGATTTTTTTGTTTAAAAAATCAATAATTGATTAAAAAAAAAACAAACAAGGAATGAACCAAAAAAAAAAAAAACCGTAAACAATTGAACAAACAATAATATATAAAAGGTAAAAGGCGGAATTTAAAAAATTATAACAAAACAATAATATATAAAAGGTAAAGGATGGAATTTAAAAAATTATAAAAATGATATTTTTAGAAATGGAGGTATAAACACTAAAAATGGAGATGCAATTAGCCACACCCTATAGTATAGACTCAAGTATGTGCAATTGTGTCACTGAGATTAAACACGATGCCTATTGTGTTTAATTCACTCAATGTTGGCTCTGATACCAACCTGTCACACCCCGATTTCCACGTGTCTCACCGGTGGGCCCGGTGGGGGATTACCGTGACGATGTTGGCAACAATATAGTCAAACCACACAATTATATAATGCACAGCGGAAGCATAAGATAAATATATAAATTTCAACCTCTGATCATAATATCAATGTATTACAGAGTTGAATATCCACAGTGGATCGAAAATATAAGTAAAGTATTGTTCCATTAGATACTGCAATCAAGCTTGCGAGGCTTATCCCGACGCTAGGGAGCTAATACCAGCCAATTACGTTTAGGTACCTGCACTTAATCTTTTTGGGGAAAATACGTCAGTTTACACTGGTAAATACATTCAACTGACACATTTGAAAATGTTTATTAAAATTGATTTGAATGCACAAGGCACAAACTCTTTTTAACTTGGGAAAATTCATAATGATCTTGTGAACGTTTTACATGTTCTTTTATGCGTTCAGTAGCCCGGGTCGTGCCGGGTTAAAGATTTATAGACACACCACGTTCGCGTAAAACCGTAGTACAGAAACCAACGGCTACGTCTTTTAGTTTTAATGTCGACACTTTATACCGGGTGTACGCCTACACCGGGATGTCGATGGTCGTGGCCATTTCGTAAAATGATGCCGAGGATATCCGGGACAACGGTCATTAAACCCCCCAAAGGCTTATAAGCAACAAAACTGTTTAAATGAGCCGATCATATTATTTAGTTATCCATCTCAGCGATGGACGAATATAGTGCTCAATCAAGCGGTATTAATATACCGTAACCCAAGCCCATATAGGGGAAATAAGTCAAAAGTATTTACCTTTGCAAGTATTAATCCTTAATTTAGATCAAGTCACCGATAGCTTTTACTGGGGCTCCTAATCTGGAACGAAGGTTTTAATTAACCTCTTAGAATCCTAACGGTCCTTGTATTAGCCGTAGCTTAAACCGGTTGATTCCGATATATAGATATGGTTAATTCGCACGAAAAGGCGAAAACCGAGAATGGAGTATGATTTGGACCCAACAAGTTCAGAGACTTGTTTTATATGGGTTTATAGTTCATACTCTGGATTTTGGGGTTCAAATAGTATACTTTGACCCATATCGGCTATTGCACGAAAACTAGTTCCGTGGGCCGTACCGTGTGCGCAAACAGGCGAAACGGTTAACCATAAGAGTCGTACGCTTATTTCCTAAGTCAATATGCCTTAAAAGTATTTTGGTATCAGTAGGATACCTTCCGTAATGCCCGTAACGAGTTTAAGTTATTATTATGCCCCGTAGGGGCTTTTCGGTCATTTTAAAGACTTAAAAAGGGATTTTCGAGTTCTACAGGAAATCTGAGTTTCCCGAACAGCTTATAAAGCTTAAAATACTTTATTTATTATTTAAAACCAGTGGCAATTGGAATCGGGTCAAAAGACCTTGTAGAACTCCCGTTTTGGCCAAAAAGGGCATATTCGGTATTTACCGAACCGTAGCCATAACCGCAGGTTATGAGCAAGGTAAAAATTATTAAAAATCTTTAAAATTCCCAAAATATTATTTTACCACAGTGGGTAAAAGTTTTGGTGACGAAAACTTGGGTTAGATGGGCGTTATGCTAATTGCGCCGTTAATTACAAAACTTTCTTAAAAGTGCGCCTTTTAGCATAACTCTCATTCTAGACCTCGGATTGACGTGAAACTTTAAGGACATGCTTATAATTTAACAAGCAAGGTTTTGGTCCGTTCGCGTGTCCGAAATACTCGTTTAAATTTTAAAAGGTCGTTACGGTCAACTTTTAGGCGAATGACGGAAATACGTAAAAGACTCGGATAACTCATGAACCGACCACAGAGGCGTATACCAACATGTGACCTGGTCCTAAGAGAGTCCTAAGGTACATTTATACCTCACTAAAACGGGTCAGAACTGAAGTCAAAGCAAAAGTCAAACTTTTGCGACTTTCGGCTCCGAACCGGTTCTATATAGTAAATGATCGATTCAAACGAGCGCAAACATGTTTATATACTTATTATCATGTTTTATGATTGTCAAAACAGGTTCCATAACATATATATCACAGATTATGCTTAAATTGCTAAAATAGCTTTCTGTTGACTTTTTAACCGCACGTTTGACTCGATATTTGACATAGTTAGAGTGGTGATCAGGGGGAACCTTTCTAGAGGTTTAATACCCACATAAATACCAACTCATAACCATTTTTGATTCGTCATAAGACTGAATCATTTGCAAGATATTGCAATGACAACCGTTAGTTACGACGGTTGCGTTTATAGGCTATAACTATGGAAATGTGACACCACAAAGGGTGAGATTACTTACAGAGGTTGTGTTCTTGACTATAGAGCAGAAGAAAAGCTAGAGAGCTCCTTAGAATGATCAGATAGTGTGTTTTGAGTGTGATGAAGGTTATGAGCACAATGGTGCTATTTATAGTGCAACCATGCCCTCTAGTTCACTACACAACAATCTATACTGACCATGATGATGGGTAGATGTCCCCTGAGGTGTATGGGTCGTGTAGGGGTCACCCATGCTGCCATAATTGATCAAATGATCGTTCAAGAGCTCAAAAGTCAAGAAACCACAACTATTCTGCATCTGGGCGTCGTACGCGACCCGCATGGACATTCCATGCAACCTTTACGCGGGTCGCCTGGGATCAGAAGATCAGACGCGTAATAGAGGGAGCTCGCGGCCCGCCTCAACTTAGGTTTAAACCTTACGCGGGTCGCGTGAGGTTATATTTTCAGAATTTTTCATATCTTTTATAATCATTACAGAATCGGGCCATTAATAACGAAATCTTTCGTAATGATTCACCTGGCCTTTCGGTTCTGAAGGGGTAACTTTGCGGTTTGGCCCTCGGTTATTTACCGATAGGGGCCTCGTGTTAATTACCCGCATTATTAAGTCCCCGGTTTATTTATTAATTATATTGGAAAGCCTTAACTTTCACTGTTGACACTTTTAACCCTTCTTCTACGTATTTGATCGTAACTTTCTCGTTTCATATCGAAACTTCGCGTAATTCATATATATTATTTTAGTGAGGGTATAATACCGTTACAAAGTCTTGGGAACGTTAAAGGGTCACTCAGAGGTATTATTAAACATGTTGACACAGTTAACCCCTGTAGTTTGTAATCTCTCACTTTCTTCCGCGTTTTATATTTGTACGATCTATAATTTATTCGTTTGAAGGTTTAAGCATTATTTAGGGATACTATACAGTATATTTACCCTTGTTGACATTTATAACCCTCGAATTTATATACTTTCAAGGTTTGTCAAAATTAGTCCTTTATTTATTATAGATGCCACGTGTGAACAAATGACACGTGTTATCACATCATTGGACCCAAAAATTCGAGGTGTTACAGTTTGCCAGCATGGAATCCAACTATCCAAGACTAGTGTACACCGATTCGTTTTCTATGCTATAACCAGTTCTAAAATATTGTTCATTCACATCTGGCTCAGTTAATAAAGTGAGCAGAGACCATTATGTGTTTCACACTCACTCAAGCATTTCATAGAACACCTGGTAGGCATTCATTCAACACACTACATAAACATCATACCAAACAGCACAGAAACCCAACAATTAACACATCATTATAATCTATAAAAGCACAGAAACCCAACAATATTTGCAAACAATAACATAAAAAACTCATTATTTCTAGTACGTACCAAATATAGGGATCTGATGCTAAAGGTGTAGGCAAATTAGTGGTGAAAACAGGAAGAATCCACGATGATGATGGTGATTTAGGGTTGAATCCACGATGATGGTGATTTAGGATCTGATTGAAATCAGATGATGATGGTGATTTACAGATTTAGGGATCAGATCGATGAGGTTTGACACAAGTTCCCATATTGTCTGATGTGTGTTTTAGGCTTAGAGAGTAAAAACCCATTTGGCCCATATTAAAACTTAGATAGGTATTTTAAAACCCATTCTAACCCATCTAGATTAAATCCTCAGCCCATTCTAACTTATTTTCTATTTTAAAAAGGTCCAAAATAACCCAAAATATCATGATTGGGTTTTTATTGCCACCCCTACCCTATCCAAAACAAGTGAAATATTATTATTTAAATTTATACCAAACATTAGCTTGACACTGAAGCTTGTTACCGTACACCAAATCTTCGTCTTCTTCCCCAAACCCATTTTCCGTACAAAAGCCACCAGGGTTTGGGTTTCTCTCTGTTTTCGCTCCGATTTTCTTCAACAACCATATGATTTAGGTATCTTTCTTACCGTTCTTCATAATCTATATTCATTCGATTACATGTTTTCTACATAATCGACGAATTATTGCTGCAACTGAGAATGAACTCACAATCTCACATTAAACAGTGATATGGTTTTCAAAATCGCCAACCGCATGCTTTATGATTATTTATTTCAATGATCAACAAACGATTACAAATAGATCCGTACGGCTCTAACTTATGAAGCGAAATTCGTTTTGCACAGGCCAATTTTGTTTATAAATCACGAGGAGTGTTCATGTGATGATCGCACAGTACTGATTAGGCAAGCTATTTTATGAATTTTGAGTCGATCCGATCGGTTGATGTTTACCTAATTGATTGTTAGCGGTTGACATATTACTTTTGATAGATGATTTTATTGTGAGTTTTGAGATTCTAATCGTAGGGTTTTTGTTGTTTCTGTTTATTTTTGAGGATAAGGGCAAAAGTACTAAAATCGGAATCATTAAAAGTGCTAGAATAACGTAATTAAATGTTTTGTGTGTGCTTTTAGAGGTATTTAATTTAAGGTAGGTTAATCAGTTAATGTAGTTTTCATAGGTTTATATTTTCTTGAACCTGAGCTTAAAATGGAAAAAGAAGATTACACAAAAATTAGTTTTTCAGTTTAGTTACCTTTTTAACTGTTACAGATATTTAGTTGATACATACTTAGAGGGTGTTTGGGGTTGAGTTTTGAAAATAGATTATGCGTTTTGAATAATCAGAATCAGATAATTAACTGTAACAAAACGTGATGTTGAAAGATAGTGTTTGGATTTGATTATGTTGCTTGATATCACAATAATCAGATAATCAACTATTTGAGTGTTTGGCAAATATATATTTAAAAAAATAAACAAGTGAAAATCCTTTTCTAAACGCAAATAATCAATTTTTGGAAAACTGCGTTTTGTTGCAGTAGGGGGGGAGCTGCTTTTGGAAAACTGTGTTTTGTAAATTTCTAAATGCCAATAATCAATTTTTTAATTTTTTAACCCAAACACTCAAAACTGATTATTTACGATTTCAAATTTGCAAATTGCAATGAGTTTGATCTGATTTTTTTTACTTCATAAAAAATGGTTACTTTTTTATGGAAAAATAAGAAGGCACCCTACCGTCGCTTCTCTGCCTCTCTCAATTTTTTGACAGATTTTGATATCTGGTAACTGAACCCTATATTTTGTAAATTTTACTTTAGAGTGGAATTGTTTATATCTTCTATGTGGTAGCTGCTGTTATAGAATAATGATACGATTGTGTGATTGTTGTTCTTTCAGTTGTTACTGTACTACTTTGTTACTGTGGATGTGCTGATCGTTTATTGTGAATTTATGATTTTGAAAGTAAGAAATATTTTTTTATGCATACTATTTTGTTAATTTCATTATGCTTTTGTTAATTGCAAATTGTTGAATTTGAAATCTTGTTATTATGGAAGTCAGTAAGGTACTGTTATTGTTTTTATATTAATCAAAATTTGTCAGTGGTTTGTTCCAGTAGTGTAGTATCTATAAATTTGTTGCTCAATGGATGTTTTTTGCTGCTGCTTTTCTTGTTATCCAACTGTCTGCTGTTTTTTAAATTAAATATTTAGCTGTTTAAGGCAAAGTTCATACCTGTAGATGTAGGTGTAGTTAAATGTTATGTTGTCATAAAGAGACGTCTGGACACTTCATGGTGAAATTATGTATAAATCAACAAAACATATCTAATTAGGAGTCTCAAAACACTTTCAGGTACTGGTCCAAGTTCTCGTTTGTATACGTATCAGAAAATAGAAATGATGTCTGACAAGATCATTCTAGAACAACCGACGGTTCCAAGTTCTGGTGAGTCGAGATACATGACACATCTCTGGGTTTCTGGATATGTAGAGCCACCAGAGAGACTCCATCATTCCGATCCATCTCAGTTGTTAGCCGTCGGTACGTCTTTCTTCTTATTTTCATTTCTAGCTTGGCTTTTTATGAAAAGAAACCTGTCAGAATCCCAACATGCAAATAAAAAACTCTTTCTGTAATTCTGTTGCATTTTCTAGTTAAATGCACACCACAAGCTTACCATTTGTTATAATATCTTTTGTTAGTTTTTTTTACTTCCCCAAAATAGTTTGGGATAACAAGGCTTGTTGTAGTACTAACTACTATACCGTTTTTGTGCGCTTCTGGTTTGGCTTGTCAAAACTACAGGTTCCTTGTATCATCAGGAAATAACGTATAAGATAAGAGCTGCACTAAAGATCTTAACGTTCCGTGAGCAACATGTTCTTGTTCAGTTTTGGTCGCCTCATGACGTTGGCAAACACCAAATGCTTACAACCAAAGATCAACCATTCGGTCTTGGTGTGGCCAGTGAAAAATTGTGTTCTTATAGGAAGGACTCTGAACGCAAAGCTTTTCTTGTGGACAAGGATCACGAAGAAGACGATGTTAGTCCTCCTGCACGAGTATTCAGGCGAGGATTGCCAGAGTGGACTTCTGATATAACCAAGTACGAGACGAAAGATTTTCCACAACAAGACTGCGCGATCCGTTGCAAGCTTCATGGGTATCTGGCTTTCCCAGTGTTTGATTCTACTACAGGGTTATGTGTCGGTGTGCTTGAGCTTTTGACATTTTCCAAGTTGAAGGATGTTGCTTATGAGGTTAAACATATTCACCGGGTGCTTAAGGTTTCTATCTTATCTCTCAAATTTAAACTTCTGTGAGATTTTCCACTGTGTTATGGTTTTTGGTGTTTTCTGTTTACTTTTGTGGTTGAGCATGAAACAACTGTAGATTCATTACAGTCTCTTATCGTTTGGCAGATTCATTGCGTTATTTTCTTAATCAGTCTCCAACAAATTTGCATGGTTTATCTATTGGTTTGGTCAGTGTCTACTCCAGTTTCCTTTTTCTTTAGCGGTATTAGAGTTTCCAGGCCTTATTGTCAAAGGTACAAAAAGTGTTCTAATTAGGTGCTCTCTAAAAGAGGGAAGACACTATGCACTACTTACTTTAAGAATATCCTACGTTTGAATGAGTTATTAGATTAGTATTACCTTATTATAATGATATTTTTTTTTGTTTGTTTTTTTTAATATAGTTTATGCTTTACATTAGTGCTCATTTAACAAATGGTGTCATGTTTCAGACGGTGAATCTAGCAAGCCCACAAGTTTTTGAAGCATTTGATGTCCCTGCTTCAAATGTGAGTTGTCGGGCCTGTTTATATCGTCAATGTTTTGTTTACATTTTCTTTTGCTTTGGAATTCTCATGCAGAACATGTCTGTGATACACAGGTTTCAAATGAGCGTAGCAACAATGAGTCGGATAAAATCTATGATATTTTGAAACGTGTTTGTGACACCCATAGGCTACCTCTTGCGCAGACATGGACCTTGTCCCCATTCACTTGTTATTTTGCCCATGAAAATGGTATTGAGAAGGGTTGTTGTAGTTTCGACACTAGATGCGTCGGGAAAGTTTGCATGTCAACTGCTCTACCTCGTTATGTCCTAGACATGAACACGTGGACATTCTTTGAAGCAAGTAAGACGTGCCACCTGGAAAAGTCTCGGGGAGTTGCTGGTAGGGCATTGTCGTCCCGTGGTTCTTGTTTTTGCGGAGATGTAACCAAACTCGATGTAGAAGAGTATCCTTTGGTCCACCATGCGCACATTAGCAGGTTAACCGGCTGCTTTGCAATCTTCTTGCATAGCATTGAAGGAAAAAACGATTTTGTGCTGGAGTTTTTCTTACCATCGGACATCAACGACAGCAGACATGTACCGGACTTGGTCCAAACGTTGAAGCAGAGTATCGAGGCTGCCTCCGGTTTTGAATTGGGTGACGGGTCAGCCATGGAAATTGTTGGTTCACCTACGGATTCGTCTTTAAACGAAATGGTCTCATCGGATTTAGAGTCGGTTGTGGCAGATGCGGACGTCGCCGACCAATGGTCGTCAACAAAAGAAGACAGAAAGCGTAAAAGAGATTCAGATACAGAACAATCTACTAGCGGAGATTCAGATACAGAACAATCTACTAGCACAGTGATGGTGAACGTAACTTTTAACAAGTCTAAGACGCAGTTCGCTTTTCCTCTTTTTCGCGGACTGTCAAAATTGAAAAGGAAAGTTGCAAAAAGGTTCAAGCTAGAGAGTCAGAAGCTTAAACTAGAATACATTGATGAAGAGAATGACAAGATACTCATTTGTCGTAACGATGACTTGAAGCCTGCTCTGGATGCTTCGGGTAGTAACTGCAGTATGAATTTAATCTGTTCAGAGATTATTTATTAGTTGGGTCATTGATCACATGACCCTGATTTGAAATTTTGTAGAGAATTGATGACCTTGTTAAGAGTAGCTTTTGTCTCTAAATAGTTCATAATATCGCCTATATACATATACTAGACAAGTTAAGCATACAAACACTAATTATACATACATACATACATGCATTACGTACGCCTAATTTAGAACAGTCTAGAAGGAACGCCTAATTGTAATCAAACCCAAATGCCTCTGAGAAGAGCATCTGCAGAAACGGTCTCCCCGAACGTGTTAACAAGGTCGGAGCAAGAACGATCTACTTCAATCTCCAACCCGAGCTCCTCGTGTATCTCATCGGATGCTGATATGAGTAAGAACTCGCAACCTTCGTAGTTTAGAAAGTCGGGAGGGTCTGCACCATGGTAACGTAGCTTTCCAAACTGCCCTTGCAGGTGGGCCGGAAATATCGACTTTTTCTTCTTCTTCTTTGTCGTCTTCGTTTTAAACTGTCCTTGGATAGGATTCTTGATTTGTATCAGGAAAGAAGCCTCCCTTTCTACGTTTAACTCCTCCTGTGGTTGGTTCTCTGCTCCTTCCGATGGGAATTCTAGCTTGTAAATCAGATGGGTGTGCATCTTCTTTCCGCTGTGGTGCTTAAGTATTCGGTACACGCCTTCTCCTAATGCCCTTGCTGCAGGCTTGTGTCTGTGTCCCCTCGTCTTTGTATCGTATTCCTCTACAAATAAAAACACCAAATCCATAACATTATCCAAAAAAGCGGCCTGAGCGTTAATTATGATTAAGGGTGTGAATTTCTGACATAACATGGACACGAACCTAACATGAAATTCGCGGATTGGAGTCTAGTCTACACGGGCTAGGGTCAGTTTTAGGTTGGACCCAAACCCAACGGGTAGAACCGTTTAACCTATTTATATTATATATATATGTAGATTTTTTTTTCAAAATGTGTTTTTATGTCACAAGTTAAATTGATTGGGTATATTATGAAATAATTAAATTGAGAAATCAACATAAGTTTTATAATTAAAATATAATTGTTGAGATATATTTTTTTTTTTTTTGCTGTAAATTTTATTTTTGAGAATATTAATACGGGCCGTGTTGTTTATGTATATGACCCGATTTTCAGGTTCGGAATCGTGTAAAATTTTCGGGTTTACCAAACCACAAATACGACCCGTTACTATGATCCAAACCTCCTTTAAGAGCATCCTTAATATCCTGAATCTTGGTGGTGACCAACTCCACAAACCCCCAGTAGGGTCTGCCCCTCTTGGATGGATCAGGAAGGCTTTTCTTTCCCATGACAATCAACCTCAGCAGCATACTTTTCTCCTCCTAACCAACCAACAAACGAATAATAATAATAATAATAATATTAAGTATTGATTTTGGTATCGATCATAATAGATGTATTATTAATTATATTATATTACTTGAGGTGGTTCTTTCTTCTTCTTCTTCTTCTTCTCCTGCTGCTGCTTATCTTGACTGGAAGTGTGGGGCCTTAAAACGATGTACAATCTCTGCACGTCGTCGGAGGTATGTGGGTCTTCTTCGCCTACTTTTGGTCTGTAAAAGAAATATATATCCCCTCTTTCCTGCATGCACTCGATCGATCGGTTATTCAATTCCATAAATGCATACATACACACGCATATATAGTTGAGATACCTGAATCTCGACATTCGGTGTATTCTCCTCCTCATCTCCTGGTGGCGTTTCTACTTCTTTCTCTTGCCCTCCCTTCATCGATCGGTGCATGATCATTCCGAACACTGAACAATCTATCAAGTATTAGCTACCTAAATGTTCTGCTTCTTTAATCGACGACACGTATCACTTGCCTATCTTTTCCTACCACCACGTGTCCTTTTGTTTTATTCTAGCTAAATCTTCTTCTTTCTTTATTCTTTAATTTAACTAGTGGGATTTCCCCAACGTAATGGAAATTCAATCGGTATCAATTTTGTTTGTTATGATACTGGTAAGCGCTATAGCAAGCGAGGGAAAAAGGTTGTGATGTTAAAAAGGCTATCGACATGTGTGTCACAGATGTCGAAAATAATGGAAACGAATACTGGTACCGATGTTTCATAACTGGACATTGAACCCATTTCATATTCGAAACATTGGTACCGAGACTTGTATAGCCTACAATACAAAAAACACTCTCTTTAGAATGCAAGTATATTATCAACAAAGTTTATGTTGTAACGTTGAAAAAGAAATTGAGCATAACCACGTATTAAGTTTTTTGTTTTCTAAAATTGACAAACACAATATATGGAAGGAAATTAAATGAAAACTAAAAAGGTTAAAATAGTATGTTATTTAAACGGTAAGACCGCGGAGAGGGGGTTTGAGTTGGGGACTTTGCTCAACACGTGTCGTTTGTGGGCTCTACCGGTCCACCCCAACAAAAGTGGGGTGCGGAAGCGGCGTGGGTTAGCGGCGTTTGGATGCCATGTTGGCTGCCTTTATTTTTTTATATACTTAAGATTTATAAAATAAAATACAAAAGTGTATTATTTAAAAAAAATTACATAACATCCTAAAAATAAAAATAAAAAACTACTTATCAAATCCTAAAAAATAAAAAAAAGTAGTTAATAATTCCTAAAAAATTACAAAGTTCTATAAATGTTAAAGTGGGGAACCCACTTAAATTCTGGATTCCCGTCGTGCCTCCACTCGATCTTCGCGATCTCTATTCGATCGCCGTGGCTTAGGTCCCCCGCAGGGACACGATTGAAACAAACTTTAAACCGATCCAGCTTCGGTTTTAGTTCACGCCACTTGTGTTGGCAGGCGTTTAGATTGTGGTGATTGTTACCAACATGTTGTTGGTATTGTTGGAACGCTTGTCCCAAGTACGCGGTTTGACCGCGTTGTAACATACGTTGTGCGTCGACGATCGAAGTGACAAGCGCGATCTCCTCCTCCTCCGTCCAGCTAACCATTTTCGGTTTTGATGTTTGGTTGAAAAAAATTGAAAGTTTGGTGTGAGATTGGTTGAAAAGTTTTATAAAAATTTGAAGGTGTGGGGGGTATTTATAGGTAAAAATTTGTAAGTTTTCTTGAAAAATTTGATTTTTACCATTAAACCGCCATGCCAAACGGCTATGGCTAACGGAACATCCAATCCTGGCTAGCCAGCTCACCATCCAGTAGGCTTCAAAGCGACGCTGACTGGGCAACGCCACAACCAACGCTGGCACAGAGTGGGTTAGCTAGCGTTGTCTGGCTTCGCCCGTCCAACCAACGCCCCCACTCCCCACACTCTAAGAGATAAAATTGAATTTGAAAAAAAAAGTTATATATATAGGGTAGGGTTCTAAAGTGAGCATTAATGTATTTGCGAACGGAGTGAACAAATCTTGGCCATTGATTTACACACGTGGATGGCTAGGATTTAATCATCAAATCGTAAAATACACTAGTCTATTTCATCATCAAATCCTAGCCATTGATCTACACATATGTATGGCCAGGATTAGTTCGCTCAGTTCGTAAACTACACTAGTGTTCACTCTTGAACCTAATTCTATATATATATATATATATATATATATATATATATATATATATATATATATATATATATATTCTTTATTGTTCATGGTCAATCCATTAGTTTTAATAGAATTCCCCGCGCATCCAAACACGAATTTTGTCGGTGTCGATTTGGTTCGTTATGGTATTGGTACGGTATCAACACCCTGTATAGCAACCGAAAGATATTATCAGTGTTGTAAAAATCGCGACTAGGCGACGATTAGTCGGCGATTAATCGCTAGTCGTCCAGTTACTGAGTAATTTTTCTTAAATCGGTCTATTACCCGACTAGGTCCGACTAGGCACGACTAGGTCCGACTAGGCAAGCCAAAAGTCGACGATTCCAGCAAAAAACCTGTATATTCCGGCCAAAACCTCTAAATTCCGGTCAGTTTCCAACCAAATCATTTGAATTCCAACAATTAATCATGTATACTTAAATAAATGAGTTGAGTAAGATTTAAAACCTAGCTACTTAAAATATTTACCTATAAAAATGTATATATTTATACATAAAACTGAAAATTACATATAAAAAACCCGATCCGATTAATCCTGATTAATCCCGAGTAATCCCGAGTAGTCGCTAGTCCCCACTTCACCGGCCGACTAGCGACTAGCGAGTTCTCCAACCTTGGATATTATCTAAAAATTGAAATTGTGATAAGCCCTATAGGATATCGACATGTGTTTTATATCGATCAAAATTCATAAAAACGAATATCGTACCTATTCGGATCATATCGACACATGTACTGTCACACCCCCAAAATCCACCCGCGGAGTACCACCGCTTGGGAGCGTGACTTGACCAGGATCAAGCCATCAATCATATCAAACATAGCATTTAATAATAAAAGTAATCAATGTAAATCATTATGACATGAATTGATGTTCCAAAACCAAACATCGTTTAAATAGCGGAAGCATAGTATGTAATCTTAAAATAATTATAAGTTCGAATAACGTTCATGAATCCAGATCCCACAACGACCTGCTCCTCCTTGTGCAAGCTCCAAAGAGTACCTAAGGCCCTGCAAGGCATGCAGCAAATAATCAACAAACTAGTTGAGCGAGTTCACAGAAAGTAAGTTCATAATATAGTGCATAAGTATAGCTAGTGGGGGCTTCCCATACTAGTGTGTACTAAAGGTGGAGGGCTTCCCAAACCTTGTGTTCATAATACTGGTGGGGGTTTCCCATGTTTATCCTGGCTAATAAGGGCTTCTCATTAACGGTACTTACTAGACTAACTTCCGACCATGTGTTCTTCTTTACCGAGAACAGGAAAACGTACAGGGTCACGTAGGCTTTACGTGACGTGCCCTTCCCCGAGGACAGTGGTACGCGTGGGGGCTACGTAGGCTTTACGCAGCGTGGCCTTCCGACCTGGAAGCCAGTGGATGGTATTGGGTTACGTAGGCTTTACGTAACGTGTCCTCCCGACCCGGGAGACATATGGCAAATAATCTGGGTTACGTAGGCTTTACGTAACGTGTCCTGACTAACCTGAGGACGATGGTCTATAGTCTAGAGAATGCGTATGTACGAGTAATCATTCCATATTCAACATATCCAACCCAATTCCCAACCCGGGAATCCCATGCCTTGGCTGTGTGAACTCACCTTGGGTTGCTCGGCAGACACACAAAGAGTATAGTAGTAAGTAATGATCAATCACGTCCTATCATGGTATTTATACAAGTTAGGTTCAGTTCACGTATAGCACGTATGGTTACACAAAGTTAATAAATTGCAGCATACAAGTTCATGGCCCAAACAAATCAATCATGTTGTGCAAATGTCCGTTCGTGCGGTTGGCAACTGGTCCGGATGGCATTTCGTGCGGACAGTCAGTCCGTCCGGATTGGACAATCCGTGCGGGTGTCAATCCGCCCGGTTCAACATTCCGTCCGGATGGACAGTTCGTGCGAGTGACAATCCGTGCGGACTGTCAGCTCGTGCGGATGATAGTTCGTCCAGGTTGGACCATCTGTGTAGACCGTTGGTTCGTGCGGATAGTCAGTCCATCCGGATTGACAATCCGTGCGGTCAGAAATTCGTGCGGTACAGCTGGTATGGACTGTCCGTGCGGACAGTCCGGGTTGTTTGGTCCAGCAGTTCACTCGTGCGACCGATCGGTTTAACAACTTTCCATGAATTAGGCCATTTGGTTACGATTAGGTTATGTTTCCAAGTTTACCACTTACCAATTAACACAATCAAGGGTTCTATCCTCAATCCTTTAACGATCAAACAAGCATATACTCACATAATTTATCAAGAACCCTAATTTAACCATATGAACAATAATACCACTTAATCATATTAAGTTCCGGTTCCATGAACGTTAATAATATGATTTGCAAACATCACAGCCGATCCACAAGACATTAACATTAAATATCATCAACAATAAATCCGATTTCGTAACATGGTAGCCGATTAACTAACCTATCCGACCGATCAATCAAACAAGTTTGGCCGATTAACTAGCCGATCAACAACAACATCTTAACAATCATGACAAATCAATCCGATTTTATTTGTTAAACATACAACCTCCGATTAACATACATATCCAGTTAACATGCATATCCAATTAACAACATATCCGATTAACAACATATCTGATTAACAACATATCCGATTAACAACATATCTGATTAACAACATATCCGATTAACAACATCTCCGGCCGGTTAATAATACGTTCGGCCGATCGAACAAAGCTTAATTTAACACCGAATTATTCAAAGCATGCGATCTTATAATCATTCAATCAATAGGTCACAATTAAACACTAACCGATCGGGTAGAGGTGATCCGAATCGAGATTGATGTCCGGCCGTCTTGTGTTTGCGAACGAGAGGGAGGGATATTAGCTAGGGTTTAGTGTGTGTTAGGATATTTTGTAACAATGAGAAACAATCAAGTCCCTAAGGTGTTTAATTTGGTGCGCGTATGGGAGTGGGTCGGCCCATCCGCTTGGGCTGCCCTTGGGCCGAGTGTGTTGTGCGATCCGATTTTAATAATAACAAACACATTAAATACGTAATACACGTAGCACATAATAACATATCATTTATTTAAATCAAAGCTCGTAATCATAACACGTTCACCTACGTTACACAAGGTAGGTCTAAAGTCCGAGTTGTCACATTATCCCCAACTAATTGGAAATTTCGTCCCGAAATTTGGTATGCACTTACTGAGGAAGCTAGGTAAGTTCAAACGTTCACTGATTTTCCTGGGGTGTCACATCCTCCCCCCGTTGATCTGGAATTTCGTCCCGAAATTCCGAAGTAGTAGCTTCAGCCTCAGTAGGGGTAGCATTGGTTTCGAATAACTGGGGGTACTTTTCTGTCATCCTGTCTTCGCGTTCCCAGGTGTACTCTGGGCCACGTTTGGAGTTCCAACGAACTCGAACAAGAGGGATTCTCTTGTGTTTGAGGACCTTCACATCCCGGTCCGTGATTTCTACTGGTTCCTCGACGAACTGCAACCGCTCGTCGATAGTGAGTTCCTTAAAAGGAATGATGAGGTTTTCATCTGATAGGCACTTCTTTAGGTTCGATACATGAAAGACATTGTGAACTGCCCCGAGTTCAGCTGGTAGGTTCAACTTGTAGGCTACCTTGCCAACCTTTTCTATTATTTCAAATGGTCCGACATACCGCGGATTTAGTTTGCCCCGTTTGCCAAAACGTACCACACCCTTCCAGGGTGAAACTTTCAATAAGACCCGGTCCCCGACCTCAAATTCCAAAGGCTTTCTACGCTTGTCCGCGTAGGCTTTCTGACGGTCGCGTGCTGCCGCCATGCGTTGTCGTATCTGTGCGATCTTTTCTGTGGCGTCCACTACAATCTCTGGACCCGTGATCTGACTATCCCCCACCTCTGCCCAACAGAGAGGTGACCGGCATTTACGCCCGTACAATGCCTCGAATGGAGCGGCTTGAATGCTGGTGTGATAGCTGTTATTATACGAGAACTCCACCAAAGGGAGGTGCTTTTCCCAGCCGTTGCCGAAATCAATAACGCATGCCCGAAGCATGTCTTCAAGCGTTTGGATCGTTCGCTCAGACTGCCCATCCGTCTGAGGGTGATATGCTGTGCTCATGTCTAACCTTGAGCCAAAAGATTTATGCATTGCTTGCCAAAGTTCTGACGTGAATCGTGCATCGCGATCCGAAATGATGGATGTGGGCACTCCGTGCCTCGAAACAACTTCCTTAAGGTAAACGTCTGCGAGTGTGGATAACTTATCCGTTTCCTTAATCGGCAGGAAGTGTGCAGACTTGGTGAGTCGATCAACTATGACCCATATTGTATCGTTCCCACGCTGGGATCTAGGTAGGCCTGTAACGAAATCCATGGAAATTTCTTCCCATTTCCATTGAGGTATCTTAGGCTGTTGAAGTAGGCCAGCTGGTTTCTGATATTCGACCTTGACTCTCGCACAGGTCAAGCACTTTCCAACGTACGTAGCGATGTGGGCCTTCATACTAGGCCACCAATAAGTAGTGCTGATGTCGTGGTACATTTTATCCGACCCTGGATGTACCGAGTAGCGAGACTTGTGAGCTTCATCCATTACAAGTTCGCGTAAACCGCCATAGAGTGGGACCCAAATACGCCCCGTTACATAGTAGGCGCCGTCTGCCTTTTGTTTCATCTGTTGTCGTGAGCCGCGTAAGGCTTCAGCCCTGACATTTTCGGGCTTCAATGCTTCTGTCTGAGCATCTCGTATCTGTGCTGGAAGGCTAGACTGAATCGTAAGCTGTAGCGCTCGCACGCGCCGAGGTAAAGTGTCTTTCCGACTGAGGGCGTCAGCCACAACATTGGCTTTGCCTGGATGGTACTTGATGGCGCATTCGTAGTCGTTTAGTAGTTCAACCCATCTTCGTTGACGCATGTTCAAATCCTTCTGCTTAAGAATATGCTCGAGACTCCTGTGATCGGTGTAAATCGTGCACCTGGTACCGTACAGGTAGTGTCGCCATATCTTAAGCGCGAAAACAACAGCTCCCAGCTCTAAGTCGTGCGTCGTGTAGTTCCGTTCGTGAACCTTGAGTTGACGAGAGGCGTAAGCGATAACCTTGTCGCGCTGCATTAACACACATCCAAGTCCCCGAATGGATGCATCACAATAAACCACGAAGTCATCTGTGCCCTCTGGCAATGAGAGGATAGGTGCACTGCAAAGTCTATCCTTTAGATGCTGAAAAGCAGTCTCCTGGGGCTCTCCCCAGCGATAGGTAACACCCTTCTGTGTTAGTAGCGTAAGCGGCTGAGCAATCTTCGAGAAATCCTTGATAAACCGTCTGTAATAACCTGCCAGACCCAAGAATTGACGTATTTCCGTTGGCGTACGCGGTGCAGGCCAGTTTCTGATCGAATCTACCTTGGATGGATCGACATGGATCCCATCCTTGTTCACTACGTGGCCTAAGAAGTGGACTTCACGAAGCCAGAAGTCGCATTTAGAAAGTTTGGCGTACAGCTGTTCCTTCCGAAGGAGTTCCAATATCAGGCGAAGATGTTGCTCGTGTTCCTCCTGACTCTTGGAGTAAATCAGGATGTCGTCGATGAATACTATGACAAACTTGTCGAGATAGGGTTTGCACACCCTGTTCATAAGATCCATAAATACCGCAGGCGCGTTCGTTAACCCAAACGGCATGACAAGAAACTCGTAGTGACCGTAACGAGTTCTGAAGGCTGTCTTGGAGACGTCCTCATCCCGGACTCTCAGCTGATGGTACCCCGACCTCAAATCTATCTTCGAATAGTAACACGACCCTTGCAACTGGTCGAATAAGTCGTCGATGCGCGGAAGAGGATAACGGTTCTTCACCGTCACCTTGTTGAGTTCACGGTAGTCGATGCACATCCTGAACGTACCGTCCTTCTTTTTCACGAAAAGTACTGGAGCTCCCCAAGGCGAAGAGCTTGGACGAATGAAGCCCTTTTCCAAGAGCTCTTGTAGCTGCTTTGACAGTTCCTCCAATTCTGATGGAGCTAGACGATATGGCGCGCGAGCTATGGGTGCTGCTCCTGGAGCGAGCTCGATCTGAAATTCGACCTGACGATGAGGCGGTAATCCAGGTAAGTCTTCAGGGAACACCTGAGGATAGTCACGTACAACTGGTATATCTTCCAGTTTCCTTTCCCTTGCTGAAGCGTCTGTAACGAGTGCCAGAATGGCAGTGTGCCCCTTCCGTAAACATTTCTGCGCTTTCAAGAAAGAGATGATGCCTACCACTGCACCACTCTTGTCGCCTTGAACTTCGAGAGGTTCCTGACCCGAACGAGGAATACGAATGATCTTTTCACTGCATAAGATCTCTGCCTGGTGTTGGGACAACCAATCCATCCCAATCACAACGTCGAAACTACCCAAAACTATGGGAATGAGGTCTATAGAGAAAGCTTGACCAGCTAGGATAAGATTACAACCCTGAACTACGTGCGTGGCTTCTAGACTTTTACCGTTAGCTAGCTCTACTACATGTTTGGTGGGTAAAAGTGTTGGTGCACGTTTTAGCAGTTGACACATTTTCACAGACATATAGCTTGTATCCGCACCCGAATCAAATAAAACGGTAACATAAATATTGTCGAGGAGAAACTTACCCATAACAACGTTGGGATCGTTCACTGCGTCTCCTCTTCCCAAAACGAAAGCTCGACCTCTTGCCTCGTTGCCATTATTGTTGTTGTTCCCGCCGTTGTTGTTGCCGTTGCCCTGGTTGTTATTGTTGTTGTTGCGGTTCTGGTTTAACTGAGGGCAATCGCGTTTGAAGTGACCTTCAGCCCCACACTGGAAACATCCCCGGTTTCCACGCTGTGGCTGCTGCTGCTGCTGCTGGTTCTGTGGAGCTGGTTGCTGAGGCTGCTGATTCTGATTTGCAGGACGAGGGCTCCTACAGTCTTTAGCCTCGTGCCCCATCTTAAGACACCTTTGACAACGACCCTTGTTACATGGGCCGTGGTGATGCCTGTTGCAGTTGTGGCACCTAGGTTGACTACCCTGATATCTCCTCTGTCTGTGACTACCAGAGGATTGCTGACTGGGACTCTGATACTGGTCAGTCTTCTGCTGCTGAGCTTGAGACTGAACGGATGCTGAACCTTTACTCGAATCTCCATCCCATTTCCTTTTACTGTCACCAGATGTAGCAGGAGTAACTGAGGTGGTGACGTTAGCAGTAGCATTAACACGCTTGGGCAGTTTATTCTGATCCACTGCCTGATCAGTGATGCGATGAGCAAGGCGCTGGATTTCCTGGATGTTTTCGAGGTTAGCCGACGTCACGTGGCTCTGAATTTCTGGCGCCAATCCCTTGAGATACAACTCAATGCGCTTGTATGGAGGGTCTACCATAGTTGGACATAACACGGCCAGCTCATTCGACCGTTTAGTATACGCTTCAATCTCCGACCCAACCATTTTCAGGTTATACAGCTCGTCTTCCAGCTTGTGGATATCTTCACGCGTGCAATACTCACGCTTGATGAGTTCCTTGAAATCGTTCCATGGGGTGGCGTTAGCTGCTGCCAACCCTAAAATCTGGACTTGGGCGTTCCACCAAGTTAACGCTATTCCTTCCAAAGTGCCAGTAGCAAACTTGACCTTGCGAGCTTCAGGGCACTCGCACATTTCAAAGACCGATTCTAGCTTCTCGAACCAGTGGAGTAGTCCCACTGCTACTTCCGTGCCGCTGAAGGTGTTTGGACGACAGTCCATGAAATTCTTAAATGTGCAGACAGGCTGCTGCGCGTGTTGACCTATTGTGTACGAGTAGGGCAAAGTTTAAATACAAGAGCTAGTTTAGGAGTGTAGGATCTAAAGATCCTAGTGTAAGTTATGACTACAGGTTATCCTACCTGCTTGAGCAGCCGCAAGTGCCGCTGTGACTTGGGCTTGAACGAGAGCCTCTAGCTGGGCTTGTGTCATGTTGATTCTTCCAGACATGATCTTCATTGTAACAAGTAGCATAGGTAAGAATGGTTCGCGAATAGGGCGATGACAGAAAAGTGTAAGCACATAGGGATTCTCATGCTATAATATCATGTGTATCTAAGCATAATGCGGGCAAAGTTCTAAACAGTTCTAGCAAACAGGCAATAAACATAAACCTTATTACCTATGATGTCGAGTCTTGCACGTGGAGCGAAGCGTCGTTGTGGATCGTTGAGAACACTGTACTGGTTATAGTCCGGTTTTAATAAAAACGTTTTCCCATATTAAAACCAAGTTCTCTATAACCAATGGCTCTGATACCAATCTGTCACACCCCCAAAATCCACCCGCGGAGTACCACCGCTTGGGAGCGTGACTTGACCAGGATCAAGCCATCAATCATATCAAACATAGCATTTAATAATAAAAGTAATCAATGTAAATCATTATGACATGAATTGATGTTCCAAAACCAAACATCGTTTAAATAGCGGAAGCATAGTATGTAATCTTAAAATAATTATAAGTTCGAATAACGTTCATGAATCCAGATCCCACAACGACCTGCTCCTCCTTGTGCAAGCTCCAAAGAGTACCTAAGGCCCTGCAAGGCATGCAGCAAATAATCAACAAACTAGTTGAGCGAGTTCACAGAAAGTAAGTTCATAATATAGTGCATAAGTATAGCTAGTGGGGGCTTCCCATACTAGTGTGTACTAAAGGTGGAGGGCTTCCCAAACCTTGTGTTCATAATACTGGTGGGGGTTTCCCATGTTTATCCTGGCTAATAAGGGCTTCTCATTAACGGTACTTACTAGACTAACTTCCGACCATGTGTTCTTCTTTACCGAGAACAGGAAAACGTACAGGGTCACGTAGTGTTAGGCCCTAAAGTGTGAGACTGACGCATCAAATTAATCCAACCGGCTATGGTTACGAACTGGGCTTTACCGGGTTAGTTAATATTAGGTTTTGGACCTTTATAGGTCACTTGGGCCAAGCTTTAGGCCATGTGGGCCAAGCAGGCCCAAGGGGAGCCCATGTAGGGAATTGGGCTTGTCAATGTATATAAACAAGTTTTAGACTTGTTTTAGGGTTGGACATTCATAGTTACAATTTTCCTAGAGAGAGAGGCGATTTGGTGAAGAACACTTGTACTAGACGGTTTTGCTTTTCAAGTAATAGAATCGTGTGCAAGTGTTTAAAGGTGATTCGGTTTGTTCTTCGTTTCCATATTTTCGGTTCGATTTTCATATTTTTCGATTTATCTTGAATCATCTTGTGATTGGATTCCGCACTCTCACAAGATTGGTTGATATCATTGAAAGATCCGGTTAAACGGGACTTACAAGTGGTATCAGAGCCTTTAGAACCTATTCTAGGCTCGGTTTGATATCAAATATTCAAGATTTTCGTAAATTTTTGAGTTGGTGTTCTTCGTGTTCTTCGCGGTATTCGAGGTATTCATCAAGTTTCTATTGAAAAAATAGTTATATTTTGGTATTTTGATTTTGAAAAGGATTGTTAAAAGATTAAACGAAATTTTCAAAATCTTTAGAAATATCTCCTTTTTAAAAATTTACACAATTTTCGGGATTGTTGATTCGATAATTTTGGTGAGTGATATTTCCAGAAAGTTATTTTGAAATCTTTGTTTTTTTTTTTGAAATTCAAATATAAGATTTCGAGTCATCACTTTTGAGTCGAAACCATATTCATCATGCAGACTCGCAACCATTGAATATCATTCAAAGTCCCATCTTTTTGGAAGAAATCAACTCAGTCGCAATCAAAACAACATCAGCCGAAACCACCATCTCGACTCAATATCGACTCGCAACCTGCAACCACCAACTTCGAGTCGCAATCTCGGTTTCGATAATTCACGTTTCAGTCGCAACCAACATTTCAGTCGCAATCACGTTCTCGGCTCTTCACGTGTTCGTTCCGACTAGCAATTTACGACTCGCAACCTCCGGAAACCTGCAACATAACCACCGACTCGCAACCACCGACTCGCAACCAGATTTCGGTTCATCACGTTTCACTCGCAACCACGGTTCCGAGTCGCAACCGGGTTTCGAGTTCACAGCAAATCTTCAACAGTCGATCATCATCATAAGGAGAGTCTGTCAACCGGCCTGCAACTATTCATCATCATCTTCTCCGGTTCCGTTCATCATCTTCTCCAGTCAACCTGAAATTTCATCTTCTCCGGTCATCATTCTTACCATCCCTGTTCATCATTACCTCCTCTGGTCGCCAACTCTAATTGCCATTGATCAGCCACCATCGTCATCACATCACAATTCATCTCCGTCTCCGACCACCTCGTCTCACATCACGGTCATCCTCTCCGATATCGGCCATTATATAACAGTCACCGGACAATCACACCGGACATCACCGATCTCCTGTTCTGTTCTTGATATTTGGTTCGGTTTTTGTTGTTTTCAACGAAGAAGAAACAGACGTCATTTAGGTTTAAATTTCTATATAATAATATAATAATAGTAATCATTAAACAATCATTAGGTTAATAATTATTATAATAATCTTTTGTTAATCATTAGGTAATCATTATACGTTTATTAATAATAATATATTAAATAATAATAATATTTAGGTTTTTCTTTTATATATAAAAAAAAAAAAAATAAAAAAAAATAATAAAAAAAAGGTGGATTTGTTGGTTTTGGTTGTGATAAGGTTTGACAGGTTAGGTGCGGTTTAGAAAGCGGGTTCGTTTCCTTCGCGTGCAACGGGTTTGAGTTAGCAAGTACACGGGTTCTCGCTTTGAGCGTGTGTTGAGGAAATTGTTAAAAAGGATCACATTTTTGGGGGATCAAATTTTAAAAAAAATGTCTTCAAAAAGAGAGATGCTTCAGCAGAAATTCGACGGATTCAAATACTCATATGGTGAATCCATGGAAGCACTTACAGGCCGGTTCGCTGAATTGCTATCTGAAATGGAAAAAACAGAAATGGTGGTGTCTAATCGCATGAGCAACAGAAAGCTTCTGGAGGCTATAAAAGAGATTCCAGATCAGGCGAACTGTAGTTGGTTTCGCAATGTTCATCAGATAATAGCGACAACCGACGGCAACTGTTACAAAATGAAGTCAGATGAGCTGATCTCTCTTATCAAATCCTATGGCAATGCTGACTCACCAAAAAATTCAGCATCTATGTTTAACAAACCCATGGCTCAAGAAGTTACTCGTGATCGTGAAGAGATACTTTCTGTATTTTGCACTCCTGAGTGTAGAAAAAGAAATGAGGCATATCGATTACACAACGCTGAGTTGGTTCAAGACTACAACGACATAAAAAATAAAAATTTTACTTTATCAAAGAATGAAAAGCTTTATAAAGATAAAATTGAAGCTCAGCGAAAGGACATCATCAAACTTAAGGATGATGTTAGTGTAAAAACAGCCCAACTCTTCATGGTTCAAGAAAAACTATGCAATGTGACTAAGGAACTGGAGGATATCAGAGAGAGATATCAAATTAATGAGCTCAACATTAAGAAATTTGATTCTTCCAGTAAATTAGTCAAACATTTGTGTGATCAACAGCTTGCGTACCAGAAAAAGAAGGGGTGTGGGTTGGGATTCAATCAGACTCCTCCTCCCTACAATGATAATTATACTTATTTACCTATGACTGAGGAGGAGCTGATGAATGAAAGTAAAATGACTTATGGTCCTAAAACTGATAAGTCATCAATCAACAGCAGACCTGTTGATAAACGAGTGACTCCTCCAATAAATTTTGTTGCTAAGGGTACAATTGATTCTAACGCCTTTTCTACATGTGCAGATGAAGTAGTTGACGTGACGGTTGGAAGGGCAGCGAGGGAGGAACAAGCATCAAAGTCTAATGCTTCTGAAAATTTAATAAATGAAGCTAATCTAGACTCTATTACGACGTGTGATATTTTTAACTCAGTTTTTCGCTCTGTGATTAATCTCAGGCCTGATGATTTGGGCGAAAACGTTGATGCTTGTGTAACGGAAAATGAATCGGCAAATAGAGCGAATGAGCCAGCTGAATCATCAGATTCCAAATGCGAATCACCTGAAGCAGCTGATTCTGAGAAATTGGAATCAGTTGATTCTACTGAATTCAGCTCAAGAGTGTCATGTGCAGAACCGTCTTGTGCTAAAAGTTCGACAAATGTTTCAGCTGAAGTTTCTGTTAAATTTTCTAGTATTTCATCTGATAAACCAGAACTCTCCAATTCTGTCAAAGCTGACGACATGAAGAAAGAAGCGAAGATTAACGTGACCAAGGCTCCAAATGCGCAAGCTGAACAATCCGAACCTTCGGCCATTGATGAAAAGGTTCAGATCAAGCAACAAGAGCCGAAGCAAGCAGGTAAAGGACGCGGAAAGAAGAAGCCTCAGCATCAAAGACAAGCAGGCTCTCCACAGTCCTCAACGGGCAGCAATAGTCCTCAAAAGGCCCGTGTTGTGAAAAAAACCTTTGTTAAGCCAGTCAGTAATGGAAAATGTGATAAATATGCATTTGACTGTGCTAACAAAGCTTTCGGAAAGACTGGTGAGATTTCTGAACAAGACTTGCAGTCTAAGCAAAGCAAGAAGAATCAAAAGAAATCTCCACCACAGAAGGCCCCGGCAAACGACAAGTATATGCATCCTAATTCATCTTCGTCTGCTGGAAATGTGCAACAAAAACAAGCACAGAAAGGACCGGTTCATCCTTCAGGGCCTGCAAGAGCTACACAAGCTGATCCGAATGCCTTCTACGTGAAGAGACAAACATGCTTCAATTGCGGCGTTGCTGGTCACATTGCTCGGAACTGCAAAAATCGTCCCTACGTACCTTATTATATGCAAAATCAGAGGGTTACACCGAAGGGTAACTACCATTCCAAGCCGATGAAGGTATCTTCACCTAAGGCAATGAAGAATGTGAATCCCAAGGTTAAACCTTCTGATGGGGATTGGAACGCTGCTAAAAACAAACGCAAAGCTGTTCAGGAACAAAAATCTGTTTTCAAAACTCACAAACCTGAACCAGTTAAAGTTGCTCAACCGAAGGCAACAAACACGTTTGTTAAACCAAAACAGATTTGGAAACCCAAATTCAAAGCAGCAACGTCTCCAATCCTTGAAACGAAAGGGGACTTATGTTTGAAAGAAGTGTCTTACTTTGATGCTTCAGGCAAGCCCAGGACCACGATGGCCTGGGTACCCATGTCTTACTAATCTCCTTAATTTTCAGGAACAACCAAGGAGGAGCTGTTGACAATCTCTGGAATGTTGATAGCGGTTGTTCCAGAGATAAAACGGGTAACATTTCACTGTTGCAAAAAGTTCAATTTTTTTTTACAGATGATATGTTTCCTTTGGAGGAGATAAAAGAAGTAAGAAATGATCAGCAAAAGGTACCGTTTAAATTCAGTACTTTCATTTGAATTTGATTAGTCTTCAATCTGATGACAGAACGGTTAAGCAAAAAGATTTTTCTCTCTTTTTCTTAGTTTATAACCTTGTATATAAAGTGTCCTTTCTCTAGTAAATGGTAAATTTGCGCAAAAATCCAAGATTTATGCACAAATTTAGGGGGAGAGAGAGACATATATAGAGTTTAGGGGGAGAAAATGAGAAAAATACAAAAACATTAGAAAAAATGCAAAAGCCAAAAAGAAAAATTGCATGATATGGGAAGTGAAATAAATGTTCGTGTTAAAGGGTTTGACTAACACATGTAAGGTGCCATAGCTGAAAAGACTAGGATCTACTGCGATATGTCGATAGGCTTGACGCTCAACATGATAAAAGATACTAAGTGATATAAACATAACAAACTATGTACCATGTGGGTAACATACCAACGGCGTATGATTTTATGGTCTTAAATCTTGCGTTGATAGATAGCCAACATCTGAGGTTTCGGGTCTTTATATTGTTGAATCATCCGGGGATATCTTGGATGTCCTTCTGCTTAGAACTAAAATTGTACATGACCCCAGGAAAGAAAGTCACTTGGAATTAGCTCATTTCTATTTGAATGTCTGTATGTTTTCCCGATACACACAATTTTGATCTGATTCTGAAATCTTCTCTGAAAAGTCGTGTACCTCCTCTGCTGCATCCAGATACATGCTGACCTGGAGGTGCTAGGCAACGTCAGCTTCTGCTGCATCCAGATACATGCTGACCTAGCTGTACGTTGTCGCGCTGTAGATCTAATACACCCGAAAGAGGCCCTCTAGTGCCCAAAAGAAACCCTAATAAACCTATATCAAATTGAGAAAAACTCATTTGATCTGTATATTATACCATCTCTGCAAAAGATCTATTCTGTTCTCTTCTCAACCTATTCCCAGTTAAGATTTCAGAAATCTGGATTGGACTTGTGAAATATGTGGTAGGGAAGATACTTGCATGATAGAGTGTGCTGTTTACATTTCCGAGATTTGATTAGTATTTATTTGGGTGTTCATTGCTAAGAAATCAAAACATGATAAAACAGATTATATGCAGACTGCACAGTCAGGATATCTTAAAGGATGACATCAGTATACTCACTTGTTACGATGAATCGTTGTGCTTACCTTGATCGCGGGGGTATGCCTTGGAATGGGACACACGGGTATAATAGTATAATATTACCTTAAGCATATCACGAAGTTGAAAAATTCAAAGTTGAGCGTTAATGTTTAAGTGGACAAACATATTGGCAATCGCATAGACCAGTTTGATTAGGCTCGTACTGAAAAGTGTTCCTTAGTCTGCCTGAGAACGAATTTTGATCCCATTTGCAATTGTAATTGTACATTATGGTAGTTGTTTATATTTTGAGTTTTTATTTTCTTTTAGTTCTTAAAAATTAAAAAAAAATTAAAAAATAGAAAATTTTCAAAAATCCAAAAATAGTGTGTTTATTTGTTTCTCTTAAAAATTAAAAAAATGTAACCGTTCTTGAAGATTTGACTGATCATCAAAAGTTAAAAGAATTTAAATTGTGAAATTTCATGTACCAAGTGTTCATGTGGTACTCTCCCTGTTGCATAAGGAATGTTTGCTTATGAGTTTGTGAGCATGTGCAGAACTTGATTTCAATCAAGAACAGGGGTTGATGAAGACTGAGATGCTGTTAGCTGCTGAAGAAGCCCAAAGCATCACAACAACAAGATGTACCTGAGTCAGAAGAATCGGATACGAGACGCCGTCTGACAGTGAAAGTACATTCAAAGAAGTATCGTGAACCTGCTTGAAAGACAAAGACTGAAGAAGAAAAGAGCTGTTGAGAATCCTCCTCTCACATTCTTTTTAACAAGATTTTCAAGCAAAGCTGATCGAGATCCTGATATGAAGCTAACCACAGAATCTGAAGAAAGAGACCCAGTGCTGAGAGTTCAGAAGTCAAGAACTTCCACTACATCTGCAACATAGTGACAACCATAGATTTCGTTGAAGACATTGCTGAATTCAAGTCATGAAGACAATTTGATGGCATCAGTCTAGGGGGAGATTGTTAGGCCCTAAAGTGTGAGACTGACGCATCAAATTAATCCAACCGGCTATGGTTACGAACTGGGCTTTACCGGGTTAGTTAATATTAGGTTTTGGACCTTTATAGGTCACTTGGGCCAAGCTTTAGGCCATGTGGGCCAAGCAGGCCCAAGGGGAGCCCATGTAGGGAATTGGGCTTGTCAATGTATATAAACAAGTTTTAGACTTGTTTTAGGGTTGGACATTCATAGTTACAATTTTCCTAGAGAGAGAGGCGATTTGGTGAAGAACACTTGTACTAGACGGTTTTGCTTTTCAAGTAATAGAATCGTGTGCAAGTGTTTAAAGGTGATTCGGTTTGTTCTTCGTTTCCATATTTTCGGTTCGATTTTCATATTTTTCGATTTATCTTGAATCATCTTGTGATTGGATTCCGCACTCTCACAAGATTGGTTGATATCATTGAAAGATCCGGTTAAACGGGACTTACACGTAGGCTTTACGTGACGTGCCCTTCCCCGAGGACAGTGGTACGCGTGGGGGCTACGTAGGCTTTACGCAGCGTGGCCTTCCGACCTGGAAGCCAGTGGATGGTATTGGGTTACGTAGGCTTTACGTAACGTGTCCTCCCGACCCGGGAGACATATGGCAAATAATCTGGGTTACGTAGGCTTTACGTAACGTGTCCTGACTAACCTGAGGACGATGGTCTATAGTCTAGAGAATGCGTATGTACGAGTAATCATTCCATATTCAACATATCCAACCCAATTCCCAACCCGGGAATCCCATGCCTTGGCTGTGTGAACTCACCTTGGGTTGCTCGGCAGACACACAAAGAGTATAGTAGTAAGTAATGATCAATCACGTCCTATCATGGTATTTATACAAGTTAGGTTCAGTTCACGTATAGCACGTATGGTTACACAAAGTTAATAAATTGCAGCATACAAGTTCATGGCCCAAACAAATCAATCATGTTGTGCAAATGTCCGTTCGTGCGGTTGGCAACTGGTCCGGATGGCATTTCGTGTGGACAGTCAGTCCGTCCGGATTGGACAATCCGTGCGGGTGTCAATCCGCCCGGTTCAACATTCCGTCCGGATGGACAGTTCGTGCGAGTGACAATCCGTGCGGACTGTCAGCTCGTGCGGATGATAGTTCGTCCAGGTTGGACCATCTGTGTAGACCGTTGGTTCGTGCGGATAGTCAGTCCATCCGGATTGACAATCCGTGCGGTCAGAAATTCGTGCGGTACAGCTGGTATGGACTGTCCGTGCGGACAGTCCGGGTTGTTTGGTCCAGCAGTTCACTCGTGCGACCGATCGGTTTAACAACTTTCCATGAATTAGGCCATTTGGTTACGATTAGGTTATGTTTCCAAGTTTACCACTTACCAATTAACACAATCAAGGGTTCTATCCTCAATCCTTTAACGATCAAACAAGCATATACTCACATAATTTATCAAGAACCCTAATTTAACCATATGAACAATAATACCACTTAATCATATTAAGTTCCGGTTCCATGAACGTTAATAATATGATTTGCAAACATCACAGCCGATCCACAAGACATTAACATTAAATATCATCAACAATAAATCCGATTTCGTAACATGGTAGCCGATTAACTAACCTATCCGACCGATCAATCAAACAAGTTTGGCCGATTAACTAGCCGATCAACAACAACATCTTAACAATCATGACAAATCAATCCGATTTTATTTGTTAAACATACAACCTCCGATTAACATACATATCCAGTTAACATGCATATCCAATTAACAACATATCCGATTAACAACATATCTGATTAACAACATATCCGATTAACAACATATCTGATTAACAACATATCCGATTAACAACATCTCCGGCCGGTTAATAATACGTTCGGCCGATCGAACAAAGCTTAATTTAACACCGAATTATTCAAAGCATGCGATCTTATAATCATTCAATCAATAGGTCACAATTAAACACTAACCGATCGGGTAGAGGTGATCCGAATCGAGATTGATGTCCGGCCGTCTTGTGTTTGCGAACGAGAGGGAGGGATATTAGCTAGGGTTTAGTGTGTGTTAGGATATTTTGTAACAATGAGAAACAATCAAGTCCCTAAGGTGTTTAATTTGGTGCGCGTATGGGAGTGGGCCGGCCCATCCGCTTGGGCTGCCCTTGGGCCGAGTGTGTTGTGCGATCCGATTTTAATAATAACAAACACATTAAATACGTAATACACGTAGCACATAATAACATATCATTTATTTAAATCAAAGCTCGTAATCATAACACGTTCACCTACGTTACACAAGGTAGGTCTAAAGTCCGAGTTGTCACATGTACCTATGTTCGTTCAGAGTTTGGTTCGCTTCATCACGGCATGACATATTTTGCAGAAAAGATGATTAATCAAAGGAAATGAAATACCAACAACGGGTTATTGTGTTTATAAGATGATGGATAAAAAGATAGTATGAAAGTAATTATTTTATTATTATATATATAATAGAACAAGTGGTTAGTTACGATGCCATCATCATAATTATGAAATTGCCCTTATATTATAATATAATATAATACAATAGCGCCCTCCATGTATAATCTTGAAGTGTCTAAAGGTATGCTTGCTATGGAGCTTTTAGGAGTTTTTAAGAGCTTCTAGCTTTAAACTTTTAAGAAAAAGCTCATACTCAATAAAAAGCCTTGTTTGGTTGAAGGAGCTTGAAACTTTTAGGTTAGGAGATTGAAGCTTTTGGTTGAACGCTCCTACTAGTAGCGTTTAGAAGGAGCTACAAGCTTTTAAGGAAAAATGACTATTTTAACCTCTAAAGATAATAAACTTTTTAATGCACAAACTTTTTAAATTTTTAGTTATGTCCATTTTGGTCATTTTATACATTTTATTAAAAGCTCCAGCTCTCTACCAAATACCAAATATAGCTAAAAAGCTACAGCTACTAGCTACTAGCTATTAGCTACCAGCTTCCAGCCACCAGCTAACAGCTTTCAACCATCAACCACCAGCTACTTTTGCCAAACATACCCTAAATCTTCATGAAATCATATATATTCATAGCTAATCTATACTATATAATAAAAGAAACCATTTGGGGCACACTTGTCATCATATTAGGCCATGTCTTATGGATAATTATTATTTTAGTTTAATCTCTTCTAATTAATTATATACTAAAATTATTTAATTCAATATCTTATGGATAATTATTATTTAGTTTAATATCTTTTAATTAGTTATAGACAACTCTCCTACTAAATATCTTTTTGTTTAATCTCTTTTACTTAACTATAGATGATTATTATTTAGTTTAAATTTAATATATACTTCTCATTTATAATATTATTTATTTGATTTTCTATATCATATGATAGACACCTACCGGATAAAAAATCGAAAAACATTTTGGATGACATCAATAACTTAAGACATAATATAACTATATGTATAATACACACTTTTTAATAAAATAATAGCAAAGAAAATTACAAATATAAAATCATCAATTTTACTAATAATAACAAAGTCTTATTTTTTTTAAATAATTCAAAAAATATATAACTAAAAACATATGACATTATAATACAGTTAACTCGTTTATCATCATACAACCTCCCAACTATTCAATCATATTTTTTTCTATCTTATATTACTAAATAAATATAAATTAATATTAAATCTTATCATAGTTTAAATGTCCAATAGAATACTTCTGTTTTTCTAGTAAAATATTATCCTTAAATTTAAAATATTAATTTAAGATATTTTTAAATAACCAAAACCAAACTTTGTATTAATATATTATTTATTTTTATTTTCATTATTAAAAATTATTATATCAATTTTATTTTATAATTTTTAAACAAATTGTATATAACTTTCAATATTACTTTATATATAAAATTAGATTTATTACGGCTTTTTTAAATGTAATTTATATTTTATCACTCAAATAGCTGCTTATTTGCTTCTTGAATGACATGTTTGACCGTTGTATCTTTTTTTCAAAAATCATCTCGGCAATCACCATATCTATCGCGTACCGAGTATATCCATTATTTTTTAAATATAATTTTCTTATTATTTGGAATATATAAAATCATATTTATTCAAGCGTGTAATACACGAGGGTTTTTAAAGATATAACTTTTTTATTATTTGGTAAACAATATTACATTTATTCAACCCGTGTAATACCCGTGGTTTTAAAGATATAACTTTTTTTATTATTTGATATATAAAATTACATTTGTTCAACCCGAGATATAGCTTTTTATTATTTAATATATAAAATTACATTTATTCAACTTGTGAAATAAAGGAGGTTTTTAAAGATATATTGTTTTATTATTTAACCAGTGTAATACACAAGGTTATAACCTAGTTATTAGATATGTATAATAGCACTATCAACATTTTTACGGTTTTTACACTCGTTAACTATTAACCGATTATTTTTTAAATATTTTTGTTTTAGAGCATTCACATCCAATCCATTATATTCTCACCCTAAATTAAACTAAAAAACACTATATTTTCTCTCTCATTTTTAATTAAATAATATTTTTTTATACCTTTATAATTACATTTTCTCTCTCCTCCACTCACAACCACTTTCAAAATATATTAAAAAATTATAGGGGTGAACAGTGTCCCCCCCCAAATATACAGATGAACAGTAACATTTTCTCTCTCCTCCACTCACAACCACTTTTTATACTCTTTATATTTTAAAAACAACACACACATAATTTAATTCCTTGGATGTGAATGCTCTTAGACGATTTATATAAATATATTGTTTCAGTGAATGGACATGTAGGAACTGAATAAATTAGATGTTAGCATTTACTTTTCTTATTTAAAAAAAAGCATTTACTTTTCTTACTACAAATTTATTATTAATTTGTTTTTAATAAATGTTTACAATTTTAGGATACTAGAATATCAGTATCATGACAATTTTGAACGAACAATATTAGTACGGGTAACGGTATCATCGGAACCATCACTGTGGTAGTTCCGTAATAAAATGAACCGATACCTATCAAATTCTCGTCACATAGCGCAAGGAAATTTTCTAGTTAAATAAATTCGTATAGAAGGGCCAAATCATTTATTGAAATGTTGTAATCACGAAACAAAAACCTATTAACCAAAAACAGGTGAGAGGATGCTATAATAAAATCGGGGTCAAACATACCATAAATCTTCCAAATTTAAAATCGGTATATAGATAACATTTTTCTATAAGCAATAAATTATCAATGATTTATTATTAAAAATAGGTAATAGTTTAAACTGATGAACATGCTATAAATGTAAAATATAAGGTACACAAATATATATCGATTCATTTACATGATATAAATCGATGCATTTACAATTATCAATGATTCATTTTCTGTTTTATAGGTAAAAGGTGTTAGTAGAAAATAAAAGCTATAAACATTTTTCTATAAGCAATGAATTATCAATGATTCATTTTCTGTTTTATAGGTAAAAGGTATTAGTAGAAAATAATTACATTACAATGTTTAAAATACAAAATAAGCTTTGAAGTCTATTGTTTATAATAAAGTTTTTGTTTCCCTAATATTTTTTTTTTCTAGAAATTACTAGTATCAACCTAACATTTTCTTGCAAAAATATGTTGTTTTTCAAGTGATATAAAGTTTATAATTTTGTAGTTATACTGAATTTCAAGTGGCTGTAAAATTTGGGAGGGATACAAAATCTAAAACTTTCCCTGTATCTACTACTGTTTTTTGTTGACCCCTCCCCCTACCTGTGAACTGTATCTCCTATGAGTGGGGTGATGTAGACCTTATTGAACCCCCACTAGTTTTGTTTCTTTTTTAAGGTACACAATTAAAATTAATTACTTGTATGATTTGGCACGGTTAATATTTTAATATTATTAAATAAATAAATTCTATATTCTAATCTTTAAATTTTTGGGATGTACAGCTCTATAAAACTCATTAATTATTATTAAACTTAAACATAACCTCGTTAACATAGTTGATACTAAACCAGTGTGGAGTTAACCCACTTAGTAAAAACACATGCTTCTTAGTTTCTTAGAGGGATGTCTCTGGTTAAACCTAGTTAAAAACTCGATAAAACTCAGAAATCATTATTAAACTTAAAAATAACCTCCTTAAAATAGTTGATACTAAAACAATGTGGGGTTAACCCACTTGATAGAGATACATGCCTCTTAATCTCTTAGAGGGACGTCTCTGGTTAAAACCTAGGCAAAAAGAGTATTTTAGGATTATTGGTGTAAAGTAAAGTGACTAACATCTGCGATTTAAAAAAAGATAGTTGATACTAAAATGAGTAAAATATAATAATTTATGTATCAGCTTAACTCTGAAATATTAAATAAAAGAACTAGAATTATATAAAATTATATAGAACAAACTCCTCGACTCATAGTAAGGATATTTGCTGGCTAAGATAACATAATTTACAATTGTATCTCTTGTCGGTGATTTTAATTCATTGGATTTACTTAGCACCACAATAAATATTTATATGAGTTAGTAGTTGTGGAGTACATGCTCGTCCAAGGTCGTTCTGATTTTCGACACCATGAAACCTAGGATGTTCAAGGAGTAAGAGCCCCCGGTAGGATTCAAGGGTCTGAGCGAAATATTATCGCTATGCTTTAAAGCTTTTGAAAATTGCTTTTTATCTAGCTTGGTTGCTTGGTTTATCAGTCCAAAAAGTATAGTAAAATATTAATTAACTCTTCAATGTTAAAAAAAGTCTATTAAGAGGTAATTTATAAAGAAGAAACGTATAGTAAAATGTTAATTAAAATGATAGAATTATTGAAAAGATATGGGTATTCTAACCGATCAAATTAAAATGATAAAATTATTCAAAAACAAACAAATGAGAGCGGAAGACATCATCTGCGATATGAAAGCAATTGGGTATTATGGTTTTGTAATAGAACTAAATATAGGTCTGTGTCTTGGACCGAGTGGTGTAACTTTGTAATTATGTAGTATTTTGTGTTGTTGGTTTGCCGTTCTGTTTCGTGGGTTGGTTGGTGTTTTTAATGAAGTTTAAGTTTCAAAAGAAAACCGATAAAACTTAAATGGTGTATTATTGGTTTGTGTATTTATACTTATTTTACCTTTTATATTTATCACTAACATAACCCACGTCTAGAGGCCCAAAGTCTTGAAGATGGAATTCCATATTTAGAAGGGAGGAGGAAATGGTGGGGCTTTGTTATCTTTTTCCTGAAATTCAATTGTTCACTTTTGAGGAAGAATGGAAGAAAGATAAGAAAGAAAAAGACGGTTATATAATTACCAAATATCTCTTATCAAAAGTATACAACATACGACTTTACTTACATTTAAATAATATTCAACAAATCGTGGTTTTTCATTACTTTTGACCCTTTTATTAATATTCTAGGCAATTGATCAGGTTTAGCTTTACAACAATGTTTCTAGGAAGGTGTGTCAATCGCGTTTGGTTAACGAGTTTCATGTTGACAAGTTAAATTGTTCCACTCGAACACAACTCATATATTTATCTATCCGTGTAAAAAAAATAAAAACTTCTAACCCTACCTACGCACACACGTAAACTCGTTAACACATTTTCTATATGTGTCAAAAGGGCTGACAATCAGATTAGCGAGTTGTAAAAAATGAGTCAAACGATAAACGGATTAGCGAGCCGAACTATTTAACTAAAAGGTTAAATATATCAACCGAACTCGGGTAGGTCAAATCCCCGTTTATATTATGTATGACTACCAAACTCATCCGACATCCACCGTCCATGATAGCCAATATACTGTTATTGTTGGGGGTCCAACTACAAAGCGATAAAGATCAGGTCCACAAATTAGTTCAAACATAGAGTTCATAACTTTATGAACCTGTACGCAAATCACTACTTTCCCAAAACAAGAGATCTGTAAAACGTTGAAGAAAATGAACATGAATACCCCCATCGATCCAGTTGCAAGCAGTGAATCAAAGGTTTTAGATGCTTTGAAATCAAGATACACTTGCATACATGAACCTCTGCCTGTTTCTGCTTCTGCTGATTATTATTATTATTCTGCTAGTCCAGATAATAATAATAACAATCAAAGATATCTAACCTCACTTAGGGTTTTTGGCAGTAGAGAGGCTGAACAACCACAACCGCCTCTACCTACCAGTAAGTTTTATTTTATTTTTTGTTGAAGATTCACAAATTAGGTTCCTTTTGATCTGACTGTTTGGATAACCCTAAGTTGGACTCTGGGTTTTTATTTTTATATATGTTAGGAGACGACTTGACTTGTGTGATTTGAGTCAACTGGATGAATGTGAGTAAATTTCCGTACACATACAGCTCATCGTTGATTTAGTCGTGTGCTTCGGATTATTTTCGATTATTATATTGTTTCCAGTTAGTTTGTTTGTTGTGAGTTGTGACCTAGATCTGGTATAAATTGACCACTAAACTATATAACATTGTGTCATTGTTAAAAAATTGAATAACTGAATTATGGTTTGCAAATTGACTTAATTTTGGAAATAAAGAAGATGGAAACTGATTCTTGTTTAGCCATGTTTGATAGAAACATGAAAGACTAATGCAGTTTTGTAATACAAGTGAACTCTGCTTTATTTTTATTTTTATATATATGTTTGAAGAAGACTTGTGTGATTTGAGTCAACTGTGTGATTGTGATGTGTGAGTAAATTGCCGCACACATACAGCTCATCGTTGATTTTGTCGTGTTGCTTCGGATTACTTTCGATTATTATATTGTTTGAAGTTTGTTAGTTGTGACCTAGATCTGGTGAAAATTGACCATAATTTTATATAACGTGCTTCACATATTCACAGGTTCGTCTAATCTGGTGGTGGATCAAAATATCATAGACCCACAGATAATTAAAGAGAAGGTTACAGCTGCACTTAAGGTTTTAAGTTTCCGTGAGCCACGTGTGCTTGTTCAGTTTTGGTCGCCTGTTGCTGTCATGAAGCGGTGCTTGCTAACGACTTTGGACCAACCTTTTGGTCTTGGTGCGATTGACGAAGGCCTTTACAAGTATAGGTTGGAATCTGAGCAGCGCGTGTTTGTCGTGGATGGGGAGCATAGAGAAGAACTAGGCCCTCCTGGTCGTGTTTATCGCCAAAAGTTGCCAGAATGGAGTTTGGACATGCATGGGTATATCAATTTGCCTGTATTTGAACCTCGCAGTGGTTGCTGTGTAGGCGTACTCGAACTCATAACATCATCAAAGTATACTGATTATGCTTTCGAGGTTCGACAAGTCTCAAGAGCACTGAAGGTAGCACGATACATGCATGCATACATACATGCGTATTTTTTTCTCTGTGGTTATGGCAATTTTGTTCATTTTTTAAAACTGATTATATTCTACTTTGCAGGAAGAGAATCTGAAGTCTCCAAACGTGCTTGAGGATACGAGCTTTTACGTGAGTTGTGTACATACATGTATAATTTGCATGTGTATGTGTGTTATTTCATGTGAAGTTATCTTTAAAATTTCAGGCACGTGCTGGAGATGAAAAACGGCAACTTGAATTGGATGAAATCTTCAGGACTTTAAAGACAGTATGCGATATTCATAATATACCTCTAGCTCAGACGTGGGGTCCGTGTGGATACAGTAGTGTCGTTGCCAGTTCCGGAAATCTAGAAAGAAGTTGTAGTAGCTTTAGTAGAAACTGTATAGGGAAAGTCTGCATGTCAACCGCTGCTCTACCGTTCTACGTACGAGATTTGAGCATGTGGGGATTCCACGAAACCTGTAGATCGCGACACCTGGACAACTCCCAAGGAATTGTTGGAAGATCATTGTCGTCTCACGGTTTATGTTTTTGTGGAGATGTAAGCAAACTCGGTGAAGATGAATACCCCTTGGTTGCGTATGCACGTATGCATGGAATAACTAGTTGTTTAGCTATCTATCTCAAGGGTCCTGAAGTGGACGGTGAATATGTTATAGAGTTATTTCTATCAACACAGAATGAAAACGAGACAGACCTACAAAGTTTAGTGAAAACCGTTAAACAGCATTTAAAAAATGCTTCTAGGATAGAACTAGGTGATATATCGTCACCGCAAGTCATCGGGGGAATTCCGCTTACTTGGAATCTCGAGTCTCCAACTTTGACTGAAAAACGAGAGGTGCCACCAGACTTGGAAAATCTAAATCTACTGGCAGAGAACGGAAATAATGACTGCAATGTTGACGTCGCATGCTCAAAGCAGCCGAGTGAATCAAATCATGTGGATCATATGGATGAAGATAAGCCATCAAATTCTGCTGCTGCAGGAGCAAACGAGAAGGATGTTGATATTAACGCAGGGGGATTGCTGATAAAAGAAATTGATTATTCCGAACAATCAATTAGAAAAAAGATAATTAGTTTAGAGGAAGATAAGCCATCAAATTCTGCTGCTGCGGGAACAAACCCGAACGTTGTTGTTCCTTATATGGATGTAGGGACTCAGGATGTTGATATAAATACAGGGAAAAGGAGTGGGAAATACATTGACTTTTCGAACGAACCAATTAGAAAAAGGAAGAGAACTGACAAGTCAATTAGTTTAGAGGAAATTAGAAAATATTACGGAAAAACGATGGAGGAAGCTGCAGAGAGCCTTCATGGTGAGTTTATAGACTGTTTATGATGGCTAGAGGTGGCAAGTTTGACCCTGTGGGTCGATTTAGGTTATGGTTTATTTCTAACTAGTTAAACTAAAAGATTCAACAAAAATGAAACGGGTCAAAATGGGTTGAAACTCATTTGATGTGTATTCAAATGCAAAAGTCAACTAAACAAAATCATTGAAGGAAGTTAGACCGTCATTAATATAGATTTCTAGTCACTTAACACACTGGTCAATTACTCAAATATCTTTTTGGCCTGAATTGGTTTAAATGAAACCATATTCATACTTGGGTAACCCAGAAAGTAGCAAGTTGAAGACTTGGGGGTCTCTACTTATATATATTATACTTATTTATAAAAATATGTATCTGGCTAGTCCTGTCCTGCACTTAAAATACCTGTTTTGATCTACGGCTGTTTAAAAGAACTGCCATGAAACTGGACTGTGAACCGAACCGAAAACATGTTAACCTTCCATTGTGGATTTATATAGCTTTTGGTGCTCCTTATTAAAACCCTTGGTGCTTTTAAAAAATGCGGTTAACTGAACCGACAAAGACAGTTCGTTGCTCCCCATTATGTGGTTTGTTTTAGGTTTGGTACTTCAAAGTAACACGGTCAACTGAACTTATTAGAATACATAAAGTCAACGTGTCTGTTCCTAGAAAATATATTGTTTGTTATTTTGTATTTATTGTAAACCCTATATATACCCTTTGGGGATGATGAGAAGTTTAATTTTGGCCATAACTCACCGCGATTAACCACTAATGGGGGGTTAACCGCTAGATGTGATTTAGGTTGAGGTTCTCAATATCTTGAGGTTGACCGAACTGTACACACCACTATTGTTAATCATGCCAGTCTGACCCGTCCATTTTGCCACCTCCAGTAATGTCATTATTTGCCACCTTTCCTTCTAATATTCTCAGTTTCACCTTTGACCTTTTACATTGTGTGTGCAGTCAGCAGGTCTACTTTAAAGCGCATTTGCAGGAGTCATGGTATACCAAGGTGGCCATATAGCCGGACTCCCAATGAAACCGACCCCCTTCTAAATCCGGATCAAACAGATGCCGCCGCCCATGCATCTGACAGAGCTCTTACGACCCTGGTTCTAGGCACTTCTAATGCAACAAACGCTACTCATGATCCTGCCACTCTTACACAACACAATAAGCATACGTCCCAACTTGTACTGCACCCGACGGAACGAAAAGATCCGCCTGACGGACGTGCGAAGCCTGAGACAACCGTCAAAGACAAGCATATCAAGAATGCTGCAGCAAACACGTATACGATTAAGGTAACATACAGAAAGGATACCGTGAAGTTTTCATTTAGACTTTCAGATGGACTGGCAAAGTTGGAGAAGCTGGTTGCAACACGGTTCCAGCTAAGCGAGGGAAGCTTTAGCCTGAAATATGAAGATGAAGATGGTGATATAATATTGATTGCATGCGACAATGACTTGACTGCATCATTGGGTGCTTTTAGACAACCAGATGCTCAGACTGTGGTTAGGCTATCGGTTTGGCCCGTTGCCAGTCAGAACCCTGATGCTTAGACCTTAGAGTTATAAAAATTACGGTGCCCCTTACGGAGTCATTAAGAGGACTGACTTGGCTTAGCTTGATGGGTTGGTGGTAGTGGGTCGAGGAGGTGGTGCGTGAGTGGCCGGCTGAGGCTGTTAGGGGTGAGCAAAGCCCAGGAACCGACCCGACCCAAAACCCGAGAATTATAAAATTAAAGAACCGAAGACCGGCCCTAAAGGCTATCTCGGGTATTGGTTCCAGCAGCATTCGGGTTGATCGGTTTTCACCAAAAAACCGAACCCGATTATCATAACACCAAACTCGATGAATTTAATTCCAAGTTGAATCCGTTTGGTTCCAGATTACACCAAACTCGTTCCATTTCTTCTAGATTTGAAGGTATGTGAAGCAAACGTCTTTATTGTGGTTCAAAAATACTATTATCTAACCCAATTTGTATTACTTTCATCAAATTCGGAAAGAAGACAACAAACAATAGTCGTCAATTGATGAAAGCAGCAGCAAACAACTGAAGAAGATGATCTATTACAGAGATTGTAAGTTCTGTTGTTTAGAACTTGAAAAGTATAGAAACTATATTCCATCTAAATGCAGTCATCACTATATCCCTAATTATCTACGTTACGGGCCACCCACCTGGGCTGGGCACGTCCTATTCTTTAAGGTTCTTGGACTGAAACCGACCTGAACCCGAAATGGGATGAAAAGCATAACCAAAATGAATACCTACTTACGACCCGATATTTGCTCACCTGATATATGGATAAAGAGGTAAAATTTTCATTCAGCATTAACAAACTGACTGATTTAGAGGTATCCTGTCACTGTCACTGAATTAAACATAGTTAGTAGTGCTGACTCATTTAGAAGTAGCCTTTTAATTTTTTTTTTTGAACGGCAAATTTCTTTTATTCCTTGTTGTCTATGAGACTTGAAACCAAGACCTCCCGCTCTCCCAAAGTGTTTAAAGGTTTTGCCTTTACCAATGGAGCACCATCCCATTAGGTAGCCTTTTAATTGAATCATTAAAAGGTTACGTAAAACGGTAAACAGTTAAGTTGTTATTTTAACTCAAAAATATAATAAAATGAAGGGTTATTGGATTTTATCACCCTCAACTATCGACCTTTGGCCGTTGCCACCCCCCAACTAACACTTTGACGCCCGGCACCTCCAACTTGACATTCAGGTTGTGCTGGCAGCACTCTGTTAACAAATCATTAACTCTGTTAGTTTTAATCCTACGTGTCACCACCTTGCTTACCTGGACATCATTACGTGGCGATTATGTGTCAAGCCCCTTCATCTCCTTCCTTTCCTTTATAACACAACAGATGATAAACGAACCCTAATTTCCTCATCAAGCAACCGTTCTCTCATCGAATCAAGCCCAATTGAAGCATATGTTCAAATCGTTAAAGTGATACACACAACCTAAGTACTAATCGACATGAGTTCCTCTTCCAATTCTTCATGGAGTGTGAACCGAACCCCTAAAATATTCAAGGTCGATTTGGATGGAAACTTGTATTGTCATCATGAAATTGTTCCTGTTCTTCGCATGGCTGGACGAAAAAGTATTCGATATGGTGATCAATTTTATGGTTGCCCTCAATGGCCCGTAAGTTGTTTAATTATCTATTGAACTTAATTTTTTGTTGAAACTGAAGTGGTAATATTGGTTTGTAGTTATCCGATTGCAAGTTCTTTATGTGGAAACAAGATTTCGACAAATTATTTGAAGCTCATTCAAATTGCAGTTCAAGTCCTGTAAGTTACGAAGAGTTGAAGAATGAGAATTTGCAATTGCAGAACAAGTTGTTATTAGAAGAGAACAAGATGCTGAAAAGTCAAATTCATGGTAAAGAGTCCACGTGGAAGCAACCATTTGTGTTTACTCTGTTTTTTTGTCATTGCCATATGGATGTACATGTTGAAGTAGTCATTGAATTTGGTTGTACGATATTGAACTTATGAATGAAAAACCAGAATTCCCTTATTGCATATGCAGTCCATTATTGTGCAAAACAGTCCACTACAGTGACCATTGACACTTTAGATGCAGTCCCTTGTATGTGGTGTGTATTGACCCATAACAAATGTTCAGTCCTTATTGTATTTGGTGCCAAAGTGCAGTGGTGTGTATAGACATACCCTTGCAACAGCCAAAACTTATATATGTCACTGCTGTATATATACCACTACTGTATAATTACCAAAATACCCCTGCAACACCAAAAACTAATATGCACTACTATATAATTACCAAAATACCCCTGCAACTATAACATTAATTTACCAAAACATTACATAAAACATTAAAGTCATTACATAACATAAAGTCACTACATAACATTAAGCCTAAATGATTCTTGTCCAAAACAGGCAATACAAAACATCGAATTGTCCAAACACAAGTCAAACTTTGACCAACTAAGTACAGCCTTCTCTGTTGCCCTTCCCTCTTGGCCTTCCTCTTTTAGTTGACTGTTTACTTCCTCTTTGAGTGGCCTGTTGAGTTGACTGCTGAGTTGACCTTTTCTTCTTTTGGTTCCCCTTTTGTCTTTTTGATCCAGGTTCAGCTGCATCCAATAAAAATACACTAGCTAGCATAATTTGACATATAAAACAACTGAGATAAAACACTAAACCTCATAAGTATCCACCTGCATTCATGTTTCCTTTTTCACTACATTTTCTCTGGCTATGACCTCTTGCTCCATAAATGCCACAGGTCATTATAACCCCATGCTTAGTTAGTTTGCCTGGCCTTTTTGGATTCTCATGAGGGCCTCTCTTTCTGTTCTTCTTAGGCCTACCAAGAGCAACTTTTATTAGAGGTGGATCCATTGGATAATCAGTCTTGGGCCAATACTTTTCACTAGGCAATGGAGGGATTGTGAAGTCATAAATCTTTGTGTATGTTTCTTTGTGGTAACACTGCTCCACAAAGTCTTCTGCATTCTTATGTAAAAACCTAGCCACAACGCACACATGCTTACATGGATATCCCCTTAGTTCCCACTTTCTACATGTGCAGGTTTTATTATCCAAGTCATTGGATTGGGCTTTTTGTTTATTGGGCTGGGAAGTGGCCTGGGAAGTGGGCTGGGCAGCTGGTTTAGTGGGCTTGGAACTGGAGTGGGCTTCAGGTGCCATTAATGGACCTTGTTGGATAAGTACTTTCATAAATGGTTCAGTCCAGTTAAAAACCTTAACAGCCAAGTCCAAAACATCTTTATCATTATGAAAGTGCCTAAGTTCCCCATCATCAGCATCCAACCCACACATATAAATGTCCCTGGAATTGTAAAAACCTGATTCCATTGCATACTCTACTAGTTCAAAGTATGAAACGTGGTCTACATCAACAAGTCTTGATTCACCTCTAACATACTATGGTTGACCAAATGCTACTTCATTCCACTATCTCAAAACAATGCCTAAATTCAAAATTCTGCAAAATCGTACCTTCAATGCGAAAGATTAGGGCTTGATTCTTGTATCTTCGTCTTTGATTCTTATATCTTTGTCTCTGTGTTAGTGTTCATCAATTAGGTTTAGATCAGTGTTAGGAGACAATCCAGGGTTTTTATATGGACTTAATCGCCACGTAATGATGTCCAGGTAAGCAAGGTGGTGACACGTAGGATTAAAAACTAACAGAGTTAGTGATTTGTTAACAGAGTGGTGCCAGCACAAACTGAATGTCAAGTTGGAGGTGTCGGGCATCATAGTGTTAGTTGGGGGTGACAACAACCAAAGGTCGATAGTTTAGGATGATAAAATCCAATAACTCTAAAATGAATTAATAACCACATTATGTAGTGTTTTGACTTTTGAGCAACACAAATAGCACATCACACTTGAACATGTGCTTCAGAATTATACCTATAACATTTCACAACTCGCATGAACAGTGATCTCTCTCTCTCTCTCTCTCTTTTTTTTTTTTGCCTTTTTGCCCTTTTATCTTTTCCTTTTTTTATTTTTGTAGCTTTATTTTTTTCGAGTAAATTACATAGTTAGTCCCTGTGGTTTGCACAAAATAACATACTTAGGTACTAATAGTTTAAAATCACCTTCTAGGGTATTAACTTTTCATTTTGTAACGTTTGGAGGTATTAACTTCTTGGGTATTAACATAGTTAGTCCCTGTGGTTTGCACAAAATAACATACTTAGGTACTAATAGAATGTGATTTTAAACCTAAAAATAACGTTAATACCTCCAAACGTTACAAAATGAAAAGTTAATACCCTAGAATGTGATTTTAAACTATTAGTACCTAAATATGTTATTTTGTGCAAACCACAAGGACTAACTATGTAATTAACTCTTTTTTTTTCTTTTTAACTTTTGGGTCTTTTGTCTTTTTCTTTTCTGATTTTTATTTCATGAACATTGGTTGTCACCTGCATGGCATTGGTTGCTTTTAGTTTTTTTTCCATGTTTCAACTTTTTTATTTGCTTTCCCTTTTATCTTTTTGAGTTTTTTTATAGTTTTGTATTCTTTTATACTTTTGTAATTTCTTTTATCTTTTGCTTTTTATTTATAGTTTTGTATTCTTTTACCTCTTAACTTTCAACGTTGATACTTACGTGTTTATTTTTATTTATGTGTTGGTATAAATTAAAATTGATTTGCGTTATTTTGCATTTAGACATAAATTTTTTCGCGGAAATAAGGGTCAAATATAATATGTTCTCATCCGTATAATTATATACGTTTTTAGTTAGTCAATATTTTAACGTAATTTTTTGGAAAATGAGTCGGGTCAAATATAATACACTTTCGCGCTTATTTTTATTTATGTTTTCAATTTCTCTACGTTCTGACATAAATTTTGTTCGAAAACAAGTAGAGTAAAATATAATACGTTTTCATTAGACGGTATAAATTCGAGTCACTTTGCGTTTTGACATCGCCGCAACACGCCGTAACTATTTTCTTACGTGCTTATTTTATTGCACGTGTCGGTATAAATTCAAGTTGATTTACCTTTCGATGTACTTTTTTTTCCAAAATATGTCCAGTCAAATATAACACGTTTCTATGTTTATTTTTATATACTTTTTTTTTCTTTCTTGCTTTTTTTTCTAGACTTTATTATTTCTATTTCTATACTTTTCTTTATGTTTAGTGTTTTAGTTTTATGTTCCTTTTTTATTGAAGTTATGTTTAAGATAACGTTTAAGTTTTCATTTACAATTAATTTAAAATCACCCCATCTCGCTGTCCAATTTAAATTTATTTTTATGGTTTTCGATCGATGTAAAAGATACATCAATATTCTTTTGAGTTTATTTCTTTCGGTTGGTTATTATATTGAACCAGAATAGATATCGAACGAAAACCCGCAGTATAGCGCGGGTAATCTCACTAGTTTTGTACATTTATGAACAGTGTAATTTGCGACCAGCGGATCTGCTCGTCTTTGGCTGGGCTGGGGGGAAACATGCTTGTGTAGACCTCACGGGGGTTTCCCCTTTGGTTGGTTTAAGGGAAAACGGGTTTGTAGCTGGACTAGCAGCAAGAAAGGCAGAATCAAAGAAAGTGGATAAGCACGCTAAAGCTTGCGCAGAGAACCAACATGTCTTTATCTCTTTTGCCTTTGATACTTTTGGCTCTCTAGCGCCAGAAGCCATCAACTTCTTGACGAGGGTTCAACAGGTTATCCACAGCAATTGTTCGACCCCAAGGGGGCAGGGGTTTGTGTTCGGGAGGTTGGGGTTTGCAATTCAGAAAGGGTTGGCGGCGCAGCTTGTTGCCCGTCTACCTTCTGTTTTGATGTAACTTAACAAGTTTTCTCGTTATATTAATCTTGATATAAATTCATGATTATAATAAGTTTCGGTTAATAAGAGACATTTTACGTTTTTAACATATATAAATGGCCACGTGTAAGGCATTTAGCATGGTGAAATAAGAATAGAAAGCACTAAAACAACTTTAAAATGTAATCGCAATGACCATTTTGTTATGATGGGATTGTTAAATCAATAAAAAAAATAGACGTTTAATGTTAATCATATATGTGAGTTGCATACTGTTACGTAAAACATATCTCTTGTTTTATATCTATCTATCTCTTTCTCTATAAACCCTAAACTCTTCATCATCCATCACAGCCACCACCGTCGCCCCCCCCCCCAAATACACCGCTACCACCGTAGTCGTCTTCTTCAACGCTCCCAACCCCCCTAACAACACCGCTGGAAAACTCCTAGAAACCCTAGATCTGGTTACATACTCTACCAACACTGCAAAACTCTAGATCAGGATACGTGAAAGGATGTGACAGTGGTGGTTCCGTTTAGACAAAACCGAGGGCGACGACAAATGGTGATGGGAGTGGTGTGGCCAGACTTTAATTGAGTGTACCATATTTAAAAAAATTGTAGATGCCACATGACCCAAAAAGTAAAACCCGAGTATTATTTCTATGGTTGGCTTTTAAATAATCTACTTTCTAATAAATGATTTCATTTAATGTCACGTATACTCTCTCATTCAACCTCACAATTTTTACTTATACTAGAGGGTAGGCTCGTGCGATGCACGACATGACCAACAGTTAGTGTCCTTCATTTTGTGGTGCGTTCGGGAAAAATGTTTATGCATGGATAAAAGGTAATTGGCCAAAAGACAATGTAAGAGAAGCCATACAAAATGTCATAAGAGCTTGTACCATAAGCCGGCCACACAAAATTTAATGCGTGCATAGCACAAGAAACTTTGTTTGCCGAATGTGTTTAAGAACAAACATGTATGCCAAGTCTAAAAACATACATTACAGAAAAAAAACTTAAAGGAGTTCATAAAGATTCCGGTTTTATTCAATAATTCACGAAATCTTCTGCCGCTAATGCATGCCCATGTAGTCGCCCTTCCCCTTAGTAGTTTCTTGTCTACAACAGGTTTAAGCAAGTAAACATAAGCAACGGCTATGAGTTAGTCAAATCAAATATCTTAACATATGTGCACGCATGACTCTCCATACATGACTAACCCATAAAAATCACTGAGAGAACTCACTACCATATGAAAACCTGAAATCATATTACAATATGCAACAATAAATTAAATAAAACCAGACTAAATTGTAACTGCCTAAAAACTTGAAATGAATATTAAACGAACTTAAACATAGATAAATGAAGGTAAATGAACACACATAAACAAATTTTTAAGTGAACGAACGTTTATGAACATATATAAACTAACGAAGCATGTGTTCATGTTTGTTCATTTAATTAATGAACAAAAAAAATTGTTCATGTTCATTCATTTATTAAGAACATCCGTATCGGTTCGCTTACAGGCCTACCCACAACTCTTTTAATGAAAGTAAGACTTATTCAAAGCATTATAGAACATACCTTCCATGTTTTTGAAGCAAAGATCTCCTAATAGCCTGAGTTGGATGAGCAGTGAACACTAAATCAACTGTTTGATTTTTCAAAGAATCAAAAACCTCTTGAGGTGATTTTTTAAGCTTATTCACAAGTCTTTTTAAGAGTTTCTTCATTGGATGAGTTAAAATATCATATCTTGCTGAAAAATGTCGGTGTTGGTTCATTCTTAAGAGATGTCGATTAATGTATTCAGATGAATATATTAGGCCCATTTGTACATTATTACCTGGCCTATAATTCAAGTCCAGATAAGCTATTAACCAAGCTTTGAAAATTGAAATTATAACTAATAAGGCTACTCAATTGGGTTCAAAGGAGGTATATATTGGTATAGGTGCATAAACTACTAAGTTGTACACATGCGTCCATAGTTAGGAAATTATGAAAAAGATATGAAGTAATGTAAGGGAATTGACCATTAATTTTTTTCACGATTTAGTAAAAATAATATATGTCAAACCTAATATTACTACCTACCTTATTTGAAAAAATAAATAAACATCTATATGCTTATAGGCTAAATATATACCTTTCACCTGGAGCGCTACCCACAGAACCATCTGAATAAGAACCTTCATAAGTAGGGCTGGGAAACAAAAAAAAAGGAAATGTTAGGCAGAACTTTAACTTGGATGATGTATATATTAGTAGTTCATATTCCATTATTTTGTACTAAAAACTTGATAGAATGTAACTTCCTTCAAGTATTGACATAGTGACAAATATTCAATTTTGAACATTTACTTAAACACAACACTAAACGGGTTGACCTGAACCTGACCCGTTTAGCTAAACGGGTTGGGGGTTCAACCTGAAATTGACCCGAACCCGTTTAGATAACAAACTCATACAACAATAAAGAACAAAAACATTTAAAATCGCAATAGAAAAAGATGAAAGACCTCAACATTATGTGCCTGCTCTGTTCCTTTTGATTTTGGTTCATGGAACAAAATACCTGCAATCAATCACTTCTTAGCCACCTATATATATGTATAAGAATAACGATAACGATAACGACCCATGCGTTGGGATGGTTTATAAATTCTTTAAACCAATCTTACCGAATTAACTAACTGAATAGAAGCAAATGCCAACTGAAGCAACTCGTCTTTATTCAACACAGGATTTTCCGAAAGCAATGTCGACAAACTATCCAGCATATCCTCGAGCCTAGAACAGACACCATTAAACGATCTACAATCAAAACATCAACCCGTTAAACCAAACAATCAAAAACCTCATTAATCAAATCAGTCATTATACATCTTACTTATTCGCATCATTAACCGTTATACCCTCTAACCCGATCCGAATCACATCAATCCACTTCTCAACATCACCCCCTGAACAGAACTATCATTGAGGGTAAACTAAAAAAATTCCCATAGTAAAACCTTTCTTTAATCTAACATAAGAGAATTCTAATCAGTCACAATTTACAAATTATCTTTCTACGTAAAAGGTGTGCTTTTTTGGTCATATTATCTATTAACTTCTTAAATAATATTAATATTTTTTTGATAAACCCTCAAAAATCTGATTGTTACAACCTCAAACACCATAAACACATCAAAAACACTATCTTGTTAATTATCCATATCACTTTATCCCTTTCAAACCATAAATACAAACACCCTTTACGTGCTACGCTCACAAAAAAAAAAGATAAGAAACGAAAACCAGACCCACATACACACACACACACATATATAGAGAGAGAGAGAGTGAGATGACCTGGGCGTTTACTGCTAACTCTCCAAACTGAAGATCGAACTCTTGCAGCTCTTGTCATCCAAATTCTCGCCTGACAAACAAAGTTGTGAAGTAACAGTAAATCAACAAACAGATATGAAACGAAAAACCAAAGAACAAAATAGAATAAAGTGCATAAAGGGGTAACGACCATGAAGTGGGAGTGGTAAATTAGTGTTATCCGGTCAAACGTAACAGTAGCCGGAACAAAAATCAAGGGCCGTCGGAATACCTGTATCACCGGTTTTATGACCGGATGTTCAAGGAAGAGTAGGGATATCAAGGATCAGTTTAGGGTTAGAAATTGAAATAATAAATAATAGCTATGTCACAGAAAACCGACCTGATTAAAAGTGTGGTCGCCAGTCACCGGAGCACCAAACGCAAATACTGATTTCAAACATCAGAACACCGATTAGCGAATTTAGATACAAATTTCGATTAAATATCTATAGATTCAGATCAAATATAAGTTGTAATCATCTGTATTGAAATCACAAACAACATCAAAATACGGAATTGCTTCCGAATATACACTCAACATGGGTAAAAAAAATCAAACGGTGGTTACCTAAAGATGCGATTAGAGAGAGAGTTCTGGCTACCGATACGAACAGGAGAGCGAGCGGCTTTGGCTTGAGAGGATGCACGCGCCGCTGCACTACGGAGGGATGATGACCGGAAAATTGATCGGACGGCAGCCGCTGTAGTCGCCATTGTGTGTGTGGTGTACATTGTTTTAATCCGGTTGCTATCAAGGGTTTTGAGTTTTGGGAGATATAAAGAAAGAAAGTGAAGAGGTGAATGAAACTAAGTCATCCTCTTCTACACTTGAAGTTTGACGATTGGGTTTCTGGGAATTAAACGTGGGAGGACGATTTCTCCATTTTAACCCTGAGATGTCTTAAAATTTTATAGAACTTCCTTTTTAAATGGCTTTAAACATCTTGTACATGTTGCTTTAAAATTGATACGTGCAAAATTACCATCTTGTACATCACTTCTCCTTTTTAATATATTATAGACTAGTCTAAGTCCCCGTGTACTACACGGGTGGCTAAACAACAAAAAATTTATACTTTAATACGTAAATATTTTGTTACAGGTTTGTTCGAATATTAAGATAAATAATATCTTATAAAAATTAATTAACGATTACATTTCATATTAATTATCATGTGTACGTCTATAAATAATTTTTTGAAATGAAAGAAATGTTGTACTAAATCTATAAAAAAATTGGATTTAAATCACAAACCCGCTTTTCCCACTTTTATATAAAAGTAGTTAACTCTTACCTAATAAAAAATGTCCACATTAAATCACAAACCCGCTTTTCCCACTTTTATATAAAAGCATCAAATTGCATATTTAGGTATAATTAATAGTAATTATGTTACATCAAATGGTTTTATAAAAAAGAAAAAAATTGCAGCCAAAGAATCCCCTAAGAGCAGATGTGTAGCCTTGAAAATATGGTGCTTCTTTTCATCCATTAACCTGTATAAGAATGTGGTTAGCCAAGTTTAGTAAAGAACCACATAACTAACAGGACATGGATAGAAAAGTCATACCTTTTGCCGCCATCGCATACAAAGTAAGAGTTATCCCATTATTAGCTCGCCACACGAATTAGTTGACTTTGGGGGTAGGTATCTTGTTCCAGCAGTATACCTGGGTAAAATAGATAGGTAAACTACATTTAAGCATATAAACACTTAGTGGAGAACACTAATTATATGTTGTTAAGCCACATAATAACAAATCATTTTTCTAGATGATTACGATACAGATGATTAAATCAATAATGAATACAAAAGCATTGCTATATTCTTACATCCATAGATGAAATCTTTAGCCAGTTAGGTGAACTTCTCTTATAAGGCTTAGTTGATGCTCAAATACACTTACTGTTTTCGAAACTAATAAAAACATTACCAAGACTATGCTAAGTAAACCACTGAGTACGGTAAAAATCATGACTGCAAATATCTAAAATATCACCAAGATAAACAAATAATAAATAAATACAACCACTGAGTATGCTAAAAATCATGACTGCAAATATATAAAATATGACCTTGATAAATAAATAATAAATAAATACAACAAAAGAATGTTAGAAAAAAAGTTGGTGTTTGGGACTTGTTGGACCATCCAATTATATCACAAAAGTTGTAATATAATGTTTTGAAAAAGGAATGTTCGCCCAATTATAGATGATGACTGGTATTTATAGCCTTACATAAGATCGTTCATTATGGCCTCACGCCCAATGCCAGCTAGTCCCCCTTTCACGCCCCTAGTGATAATACCTGCGAATTTCGCGGTGTTGATAAATGATATGTTTTTGTTTTTATGGAAAAAAATTACGTTTAAATTGATCATAAAGAAACTGTACGCATAGACTTATTATGGAAATCTGAATTGAGCATTAAAATACAACGAAAGCATCATATTATAGATCTAAATAACCGAAAAGATAAGTAAATGCAGAAAATACGTTTTTCTGGTTTGAAATATAAATTAAAAGCCTATTACTCTAATACTTCTACTTGCTGGAGGTTCGCAACCAATAACCTCAAATTAGTTTTTGACCAACTGAAAAAACAATCATCACCTAACGAAATATGTTAGGCTTCAATGATATTTTGTCATCTAACAACACCGTACGTATCGTAACAAAATATATGAGCAATTTTTTTAGTAATATATTAAAATATGTTGAAAAATAAAGTAAAATAATAGTAATCAATAACATGAGTATCGATTCACAAACCTTGTTTGACCATCAATATTCTATGTACGAAGATTCTTAACCCAAGTATTTCCTTCAATAACTTTGATCTTTATTTCAACAAACTCATCTACACCACCTAAGTCAGTAATTAATTTGGGAAGGATCTACATTTGATAACAACATTAAAATTTGTAAAGTTTATGAAGTAGAAACAATAATAGAAGATAATAAATTTAAAGATAAAATAGGATAGTATAATACCAATTCATGAGTTACTGTCATTGAAAAAAAGGATAGTTAGGATCGTCACTCACTTGTAGATGACCTTCGACATTGCTAATATTTTCGCGTTCTTGCTGAATCAAAGGAGTGTGGTTTAACGACCATGCTTATTGAATATAATAATATTAAAATGTGTTGAATCCTTTATTTCAAAACAGAGAAAGTTTAACTACAGCTTATGGTTAGCGCAAATAAAAGAATGAAATCTACCGGTGCAATGTATTTAATTACCTACATAGTTGCAACTTGTTTGTTTGACTATCAAAGTTGAGTTATGTAATTTAAATTGAGAACATGAAAATTGTTCTATAGTGATGATGAATACAATACATATCATAACATCGATTGTTCATAAAAATGTTAGAAAACTCACTACTTAAAATTACTAAAATATATAAGCCTATTAAAAACACATAATAGAAAAACTTAATAAAAAAAACCCATTAACTATGACCCCATTCCTGTACTTTCCAGCCTCTGCTCTTCTTTCCGTCATTCTTTTTTTATTATTTGGCTAGCCAAGTGAACCATTTTATTACCACGAGAAACAACCCAGCTGTTAAGGGGTGCAGTACACCAAAACAACAAAAGACAGAGCCAAACCAACCAAAAAAATACCATACAGCAGGAAAAAAAGAAACCCACGCGTATTAGCCAAAGCCCAACCCTGTGAAATTGCTCCAGTTCGCTTGATTCATACCCAAAACTTAACTTCCACTCTTCCGCCACCTATACGCTCCGTGTTTAATTTCCTCTTAGCACCCGTACAATTGGCTTTTAATCTCCTCTAGCAACCGTACTACATGCAGAGCAACCATCTTAAATGTATAAAAATATGAGATGTTAGTGTTGAATTTATAGCATAGACATAGTACGATGTGGACAATTTGGCAGTTTACAAATGGTGAAAATTTTTATAATAGTCAGTCTTGTACCAGCCATAAATGTGTGTACAAAATGCATGTCTACGTATAAAAGCATGTTCCTTGGTAGCTCCCAATCAATAAAAAGTTAAAAATGCACATTTACTTTAGTCCTATCTTACCTAGACAACTCGTCTTCATTCTTAATAGAATATAAATATAAGCTACAATAAAAAACATTCAAATGATAATACAATACCTTTTGGTGCAACATATTGTTCTTGGAAGATTGCAGACTTCTTTGATGTTGTCGTATTTGTTCGTATAAGTCTAGTTGAGCAATAAATCTCATTCATCTCAGTCAAGGCACAGTTTCTTTCAACCTCACTGCATGTTTAAGAAAAAAAAATAATCTAATCAGTTGACCCATTTTATGCAATAAATGTTTTAAAATTCCATTGATGTTGGGTACTTCTCATAGCTTTATAAGAGCATTCACAATGGGACCTCTCTATATAGTATAGAGAAAAGAACAGAGGAAACAACAAAAACACCACCACATTGGAATCTCTATAATAGAAAAAATATTTATAGAAAGTAAAGTACACCTCTATATTTAGAGGTTCATATTTAACCCTCTATATTTTTATTGTGAGTGTAGGAAAGAGAAAAAATAATAAAACAAAGTATTTTATATAACCAAAGGTGATCAGAACATTGGTTTACCTTTATGCGCACAACTCTTACCAAAGTTCAAAGACCACCTCTCAAGCCGACTGATAAAAACAAAGAAAAAAAGTAATGAGTTGCAAACAAAAGAGACCACTAAAATTGAAAAAAAAAGAAAACTAAAATCTTATAAGTAAAGGCATGACATAGAGTTATCGTAAGTTGTAATACGAACTAACCAAATAGCCTACCTTAACAAACTCTAATTGTCAAAGATTATAGAATCCCTAATAAAAAATGACAAAAAATAAGTTTTGGTTTGTATAGGAACACCCTGTACTCATGTTTCATTGTGTCACTATGCGATGAATGTCATTACTGATCCTGACTTTAAAGAATTTGGGATCAAATCATGAGAAGCAGCTCTTTAACTTTCTTTGATGGATCATCTTGATTATAATCCATGTAAAGTAAGATTGGCAAACACAGTGATATGATTTGACTTTAGGGACATGTAGAGTAGCACTGCGAAAACTTTGCGAGTAAGTGACATCTTGGGTACTCATCAATCATCATCCATCAAAGTGTTGACATCAACAAAGAGACCAAGCTCATGAAGTTATGAACAAAAGCAAACATAATACACTCCATAGTCATAAGTTGGAACATGCCAACATTGGTATCATTTAATTAATCAATGCATATAAACCCTTGATCTAAATTTTCTATTTCAATTAACACTCAGTAAGTTCAACAAACAACTGGCAGTGAGAAAAGATAAACAAAATTTGTAAAAGATAATGCCTTGAGGAAGTAATTACCCGCAAAATATCAATCATGGCAATTTGAAATTGAGAGGGCGGTTACTAATTACTTAAACTCAATTTGAAATTAAAAGAGGTAAGAGCTATTATCTCAACTGAACTGCAACCAGGAGGTCTTCTCTACTCCTCTTACCCTCATCAATTCCCTCGCCTCCATTGACTTCTCAAACATCTTTGCTTCCCAATGCATACCAGCTAACAACACATAGATTCCATTGTCAATCGGGTCAAGAGGTGTACAAACTGGTATTTTTTTTCAATAACCGGTCCAGTTTTTTTCATCAAAAGCCAAAACCGTTTTTTTAACCGGTTCCGGTTACTAACCGATTTTTCAAACCCATATACGCAACTGATTATAACCGATTAGAACCGGTTTTAAAATTGTTTTTTAAAACCGTTTTTTAACTGGGTTAGCAAACGGTCAAAATAACCGGACAAAAAAGCTGGTCTGCAGAAAACTGCAGAATGATGTTTTTTTCACACCCTGGCTTTGCGGAAGCGTGGGTTATGTGGTGTGACTTCTTAATACCATTGCAACAAATCATAACAATTCTATATGATTAAAAACATGAGATATTCATTCATTAATAAAGTTTAGAAAAATCCCATTTTATACTTGTCTTAAAACCACAACCACAAAATAAGTTACAACCCTTGACTTGATTTAAATGAGTTCATAAAACTCAGCAAAAGACTTTAAACAATTCTAGATTTAGAGTTATGTAACCCGTCCAGGAAGAGGTTACACCTTCTAAACCCGGGATGACTTCTTTATTCAAACGCAGCTTGAAATGTATATGCATACCGTGCCAGATCCATTAGTTTCCTGAAATACATGTAGTTTGAAAAGTCAACATAAAGTTGAGCGAGTTCATGTGTAGTGAGTTGATATAAACCTTTGTAAAATGTCTGTATGTATGAAAATTCCTGGTATGTAGCAATAAGGAAAAAGAGATCAATTAATGTGTAGCTAATACATTAATAAGTGAAATGGCCTAGGAAGCACTCAAACCTGTAACGCGTATTTCATACCGGTCCTTCCGGCGGAACGACATAGTCACCACATGCAGCCACACGCTGGCTCATGTGTGGGGCTCGCAACACCCGATAGATCTATCACTCATGCCTCTCGGTCCTTATACAAGGATTAATGGTCTTACGAAAAAAGCCTACCCATTCACATGATCTAGGTAATAACCCTCATTACGCTAAACATACCATGTATAAAAGTGTTCGTAATCATAGTAACATGTATTTCACCCCCGCAGTTTAGAAAACTGAAAACAGTAAAGAGAAAAGGGGGACATGAACTCACCGAAGTGCGTCTCTAAAAAGTATCTCCCAGTCAACCTGCTGTGCGACGACCTACACGCACTAACTTCTATTAGACGGACGGCCGTGCCTTAGCTTAAGGGTTAATGTCTTTGGGAAATAGTTAGGCAACTATTTCGTAATTACACTTCGGAATTATTTGGTAAATATATTCCTTCCCAAGGATGGGGGTTTTAATACATGTGCGTTTATACAATTCCAAGACTTCATTATTAAGTCCCACTTAATAAATATACTCTAATTCTTTTGTCCAAAATATTCTATCTCCAAAATATAAATATCTTTCCCAAAAATATTATATTTTATTTCATTTGTCTAAAATACTCTACTTCCAAAATATAAATATTTTTCCCAAAAATATTATATTTATTCCATATAATTTTTCCCCAAAATAACACTCGTCAAAATACACACTTATGAGTATTTTCTAAAAATACGTGAGTTATGTTTAAAGATCGGGTGGTATTAATAATACCGTTGTAACTTAATATTTATTGTGAAGGCGTTCTTATTGTTTTGGAGTTGTTAACATTCGGTAATATTATTTTTACTCTAAAAATAATATTTAGATAGTTTGCAAAATAATCACAAAAATTTACGCAAGTGTTGTTATGAAAATATATATTCTAAATATATATTTTAGCAAGTTTATTTTGTGAAAATCCCACCTCCGACACTTAAAAAGTTTTGTAATAAAAATCGTGGCGAAAGTTATTCGGGAAAACAAGTTAAAAATATAGTCATAACACTTGTGATAAAAATATTTACAAGTGTTAGATTTTTGGAAAAATTTCGCCAGAGTTTCCCCTATAACCGGAGGTGGCCACGCTTTCAAGCGTATCATTTTCTTTTAAAATTCAAATCAACAATTTTCTCAATCAACAATAAACAATATTCAAACCATCAAACTAGTCAAAATAGATATAAATCGCAATAATACATGAACTTGTGGTTTATCCAAAATATGTAGTAACTTTCCATTACTTTTAGTGGATCTTTGTATAAATCAACTCGGTTTCTTGAGAGTCTCGTTTTTAAAGAAAATAAATTTCCACAACTTCTTGTCAACATTCACAAAAATAGTTCTTTTGTCAAAACTTTGTGTTACACAAGTGTCTACACACTTGTGTGTTTACAAAAATCACTCTTGTTCATGTAAAACCCGGTTTAGAAAATATGATTTCTTTTGACGCTTGGTCCTTTGAAAATACCACTTGTAGATCCGTAGATCTACTAGTTTACAAGTATATTTCATAAGAAAGATTGTCTTTACACAAGTTCATGCTTGATATGTAGTAGTGTTCATCATTTAACCTCTTTCATATCATTCTAGGTCATGTTTCATGGACATGACTTAGTCGGGTTAGATGACGATCCGAGCTACTACTATCATGGATCAACACTAAATAATCACAATAAAACAAGTCTTACAAGTTTTACACAACTCTATTGCTTTTAACCAACATGTTTATCATTTTAGCAAACTTTTAGCATGTAATCTTGTATGTTCATGATTTTTAACCGACAAAGTTCATTTTAACCACTTTAGAATAGATCAAGAAGGCGTTTAGAGTCACTTACTACTAGCTCGAGGCTAGGGAAGAAACTAGTCGGAAATCGAGTGGATAAAGGCAATGTATTGAGGTCCTTCGCAATCCGAGTGCACCGAGGTTCCTTATACGCGATCCTTAACCCTTGTAGATGCTTGGAACGGCTTGAATGAAATCGAAAAATGGTGGTGGTGGGTGTGTGGTTCTCGGCCGAATGGAGCAAGGACGGGAGAGAGAGGAGTGAAGTCTTGATGTGTGGTGAAATGTTATGATGGACTATGCTTGTTACTTATAGACAAACCTTTTCAAATTAACCAAGGGTTATAGTGTCAACTTGATATTAGACATCTAGGATTATTTTAATCTTGCAAGGACAAAGGGGTGTCACCATATGGTGACCGAACTCGTTAGGGGGGGGGGGGTATTCGGTTAGAGTGTAACTAAATAGATAAGTATTAGTTTGTTTAGTTAGGAGGTTAATTTAGTTACTAGTGTGTTGCAAGTTATAGCGGGTGTTAGGGTATTCGAGGACCCTAACTGGCTCAGAAAAAGAAAAACAATGTCCAAGACAATATTTTTATGTTCCGGATAAAGTCCGGTTGTTCGGTTGGATAGTGATCCGTTAAAGTGCTTAACAAAGCTTTAGAGTGTCGTTATTATTATTTTTAGTGACACAATTTATTCCCGACACTTTGGAAAGTGTCTAGTAATATTTTCCTCATGTTTTAGCACTTTATTAGTTAGCTTAATGCTGAATTTTTATTTAAAGTGCTGAATTTTGTACTTAAAGTACGTTTTAGGCATATCTGGTCACTGTAATTATCACCTAGTGACACAGTTCTACCACCCTCTTATCCCTACACTCTCTACTAGTGTAGTAAACTATCTCTGGCTCATACAGGCCTTAGAGGCAGTGCCTGCCTGGTGCTGGCTATATCAGCGTGTTAAATGGGTTATTCGTTCATTATGATACTGTGCTTTTGTGCATCAAGGTTGTCACTAAAGCTCTGTATGTAAATGATAGAGTGACAGCAAATAAAGTATGAGGCATGGTTATACATATTTCAGAAATCATGTAGAGGTTTATTTACAACTGTAAGCAAGCACAGCAATTGAGCAGTAATTAAATATAAATTAATCGTACGGATACCTGAAATTTTTAGGGTTGTCACAGTTTTTTTCCTGTAGAAATCAAACAATTGGATGTTCTTTTTTAAAAAACTGCAGATTTTTATGGAGTTGTATTTTTGCAGAAAGAAACTGCATTTTTGGCTAAAAAAAACAGCAGCTTAATGCTGCAAAAATACAACGGTTTTTTGCTGTTAAAAACAGCAGCTTAACGCTGCAAAAAACAACAGTTTTTGCTGTTAAAAACAACAGTTTAATGCTGCAAGAAACAGCAGTTTTGTGCTGTAAAATACATGCAGTTTTTTGCTGTTTGTTGCTGAAAAAAAAACATTTTTTGATGTTTTTACTGAAAAAAGATGCAGTTTTCGGTGTTTAATTATTGAAAAACAGCTGAAAATAAACATAAATTTCTGCGTAATCGGTTTTTTCCGGGTTTTTTACCGGTAAAAAAACCTGTTTTTAAGGTACCTTTATTAGTTAACCAGTTTTAAACCGTTTTTTTTTTCAGAAATCAGTTTTTAACAGCCCTTGTGCTTATAACGAAAAATAAAATCAAAATGTAATGAATTGAGAAAGCATAGTTATTATTTGTTATTAAAAGTGATGATAAACTGCTCCCACTGATCCCAACTAACATGTAAAGTATCCCGGCCCGAACTATCGTAATCATATACTTAATAAATTAGTAGCCATAAAAGGTTATAAACCATATGGAAAATAATATTCAAAGGAACAAATAAAATGCTGAAGGTGAATTAGAAGAGAAAGGGGTATATATTCCAAAAAAAAAAATGCTTCTACCAAACACTTAGGAAAGTCAAACATAGAAATGTACCTAAACCAGATTGTTGCTCGAGGCGAATCCCAATGAAACCAAACTCAATATGTTTGCAAGTAGATGAAGAATTCTAGCATGCAGAAAAATACAACAGAGTAGTGCCCATGCTTGATGATCATCCATTACCTTATAGCACTCTTGAATTCCCCATTTTTCCAACCTATAATATAAATTATATATAATAATAAAAAATGATTAATGAAACCCATTATTTAATATTAAACATATGGTGAACAAATACCCAAATGCTAAATTAATCATAAACTACAACTGGATCATGAAAATATAACTAAATGGAAAAGCTTTCAATATTAATAAAAGCCCTAAACATAAAGCACAGTCATCTTTTTTTTTATAATAAATCACAATAAAAAAATCACCAAAATTGGGTGAAGCACTCAAGCTACTTGAATAAAGAACAAACGGGTAGCAGCAGAAAGACGATAGTTATAAAGGAGAAAGTAATTACATGAGGGAAGGCTGTGTGGGGGTGGCAACCGCTATTGGGTCAAAATCGTCATACAAAAGATGGGAGATTGGGATCTCTGGTGACACAAACACTCTTCAATGTTGTTAAATCTAGGTTGCTGGAAAATCGTCAATATCGCCTCCGGGTCACACCACCTCCATCATCATCATCTCGTTCATATTGAAGTTGTGCAACCTTTTTTAAGTGATTCAATGACCCGAACATCAGCTTCAAGCTTCAATCGTGCAACATCTTTTTAAGTGATTCAATGACCCGAACATCAGCTTCAAGCTTCAATCCACTTCCAATAAGTTGTCTTGAACCAAAATCTAACCCACCCTACAATATCATATTTGAAGAACTAATAATTAGAATCAGATCACAAAAGCACTTCCACTTCCAATAAGTTGTCTTGAACCAAATTATAATTAACTTGGAACATGATATGTAGATGAAGAGAGACCTGCATAACTGAGACCCAAAAGCACCTTGATTTAGAATAATCCCACCTTCGTTGGCAAAATAAAAACCAACAATAATTGTGAAAAATATATCAAAAAGGAGTACAATGGCTACCGTTATTGCAAGCAAGAGGTATGGTGATGGGTTGCCGGTTAAACTGAGGGATGATTTATTGATTTTGATGGTTAGCCCTGAAATATAAAGATCATCAATATACTTTATCTCTTAAACTTTCTAATAAGATATACATTAATATAAAGAACCTGTCAAATAAATTATATTAATATATAACTTCCAAGCATACCCACAACATAATCGAACCTGGCTACTCCTTGCTCAAGTTCATAAACACCTTTTGCATGAGCTAAATCTTAAACACAAAAAAATACGTTAGCAGATTCAGATTTCAGAACAACGCGATAACTTAAACAACAAAAAGCAATGCATCAATTTGGTAAATGTTAACCTAAATCAGCAGATCCCGATACTCAGCATTATAAACAACTACATTAGCATATTCGGATTCAGATTTCAGAATAAAGCTAGTGATAACAATAACATACAGATCTGTAATTACAATCGGAATTAGGGTAAACATCAAATTCAATTATAAAAATAAAATAATGTTAAATTAAACATTAAATTCGGATTTAGGACTATGAGTAAACATCAAATTCAATATCAATAACATAATTTTAATAAACATAAAACACAGATCTGGATTAGATATCGGACTTAGGGTTTCTACAACAGAACAATATTTCTTCAAAAAAATAATTAAAAACAGAACAAAAGTTATTATCCACACAGATCTGGAAAGATAACATAAACATATATAAAAAACGAAGCTAGGGTTTATTGAACAGGAAAATAGATTTTGAAAAAAATAATTAAAATTCCGAACAAAAAAAATAACGATTAAACTAAGAAATTAACAATATACACTTACATATTTCAATATGGTTCAGCGAAAAAATATGAGATATCGTTTGAAGAAGATGAAGAAACGGACGAAGTATATGTAGGTTGAATTAGAAGATGAAGAGAGAAGACGGTGGAAATTATTGGGGGTAATGAAGAGCATTGAATGAAAATTGAAGGAAATATATGGAAGATGAGAATGCCGCCCAAATACCCATTTCTCTGGCCAAAGAAAGCAGCCACCTCAAAGTCAAAAAGTCAACCTTTATTTTGCTTTAGTATAATAGATAAATTATAGATTATTTTAATCAATATTATTTTAAGTACTGCATTTAAAACATCATAAATGTTGATTTTAAAATAAAACATGTAACTAAATTTTAGATTATATATAGATTTTATTTTAATATATGTTTTTAACAATTTATACATGAATACCACTTATTATACAAATAGAAACAATTCTTTCTTTATTTATAATAATGAATACCAATTTTTTTGATAAGTAAAATATTCAATAACGTATTTTACAATGATTAAAATAATTTAGAATATAAATTCATAACCTAAGTTATCTCCAAATTAATTTCTTTATTATCTATAATTTGATTATACGATTAAAAAAGCGAGGAAAGGTTTACAAAACAACTTTGTCATCATAACTATGTCATTGTTAACAATGGGTGGTGGTCCATTGGCAAATGCAAAGCCTTTAAATGGTTTAGGAGAGGGGGAGATCGTGAGTTCAAATTACACAGACAGCAAGGAATAAAAAAATTTATCGTTCAAAAAAAAAAAAGTTATTGTCATTGTTAGCCACATCTCACATGCTTATTGCTTCTTGGTTTGAATTCGAACATCTTTGAAGTAATGCTTTATATGGGTTTAGCATATTTACCTATATATATATATTAAAAAACGAACTCAAAGAACAGTAGTAAATAAATAAATATTAAAAAGAGTATTAACAGTAAGAATGAATAGTATCAGGTACCGGTACCGGTATCAAATTTATCAAACTGAGTGTATTTTCGGTATCCGTTCGGCACCTGTATTCATCGGGTTTACCCTCAAATACCGGTGTCGTACCAGTACCGACCGTATCAAGCCGTACTGTACCAGGTATATTCAGTACCGATACCCACTTTTGGGGATTTCGGTAACGGTATTTTCGGTAACGGTATTTTCGGTACCGGTTGATACCGAGCTCATCAAATCCTGTAGCAACGTAGCAATGCAAGTGATTGCACTGTTTAGATTACTTTTCATACACACAATAAGTAAACTGTATTTCGTTTGAATGAGGTTTTATATACACAACAACTTATTTTGCTTTATTTTTTTGTCTTTTTACGTAATGAATGAATTGTGGACCAACTTAGTCGAGTTCAAAGGGTCATGCATAGTAATGTTATGACCCCGAGATCTATGGACGTAGTTTTTAAAAGGCTTAGTTTTGCTATTCAAAAAGGGGTAGCGGCGCAGCTTGTTGCCCGTTTACCAACTATCTCGATGTAAATTCAAAAGTAGTGACCCACATGAACAGATATGTGCACATGAAAGTTCTTCCTTTGATATTTAGATTATTGATGAGCAAACCGTATCAAATCCTGTAATCAAACCGGTATCGTATCGGTACCAAATTTACTATAAGAACTCAATGAACAGTAGTAAATAAATAAATATTAAAAAGAGAAATTAATTAACAGTAAGAATGAATAGTATCGGGTACCTGTACCGGTATCAAATTTATCAAACTGAGTGTATTTTCGGTATCCGTTCGGCACCTGTATTCATCGGGTTTTACCCTCAAATACCGGTGCCGTACCAGTACCGACCATATCAAGCCGTACTGTACCAGGTATATTCAGTACCGATACCCACTTTTGGGGATTTCGATAACGGTATTTTCGGTACCGGTTGGTACCGAGCTCATCAAATCCTGTAGCAACGTAGCAATGCAAGTAATTGCACAGTTTAGATTACTTTTCATACACACAGTAAGTAAACTGTATTTCGTTTGAATGAGGTTTTATATACACAACAACTTATTTTGCTTTATTTTTTTTCTTTTTACGTAATGAATGAATTGTAGCATGTAAAATTAACTTGGATATTCAGATTATTGATGAGCAAATCGTATTAAATCCTGTAATCAAACCGGTATCGTATCGGTACCAAATTTACTATACCAAATCATTTTTGGTACCAATTTGGTACCCACCTTTTGGCATTTTCAGAATCGTTACTTTCGATTCGACACCGGTCTAGCACCATACCTATATTTATTTATTTTTACCTTCAAATACCATACCGTATTGTACCGAGCATTTTCGGTGCCGGTACCTAATTTCGATGATTTTCCGGATCGGTACTTTCCGTGCCGTTATCGATACCGGGCTCATCCATATTTTAACGTGTTAGCACCGTAATAACTGAACTGAAAACAACCGAATTTCCAACGTGTAGGACGTGTGGGTCCTATTATTTTATATTAGGTTATTTAAAATTGCTTCTTTTAGGACGGATTGACTATCCTTTTCATGACAATTTTATTTATGTTTTGATATTCGGTATTCGGTATCTGTTTGCCGTTGCTGACACGCGTTTTGCAGTCATTGGGTCCCCGCCACAACGCGCGGGTGGAAACTAACTAGTTGTATTGATAATGAGTTTGTAGTATTGTGGTTTGAATGTTTGATGCCAATAATATGTATATATTGATGAAATGAATTATGTGTGTTAATTTTTGTTTGCTTGGTGCAGAAACAAAAATTAGATATCATGTGATATTTAGCTTCATATTTTGTTTTAAAGTATTGAGTTAAATGCCATTTTAGTCCCTATGGTTTGGGTCATTTTGTCAGTTTAGTCCAAATGTTTCATTTTTAACCTGTGGGTCCAAAAAGGTTCTACAGTTGCCATTTTAGTCCACTGGGTTAACTTCATCCATTTTTTTATTAACGAAAAGGCAAATTCGGTCATTTTGTATGTAATTATGTTAACTAAAAGGGCAATTCAGCCATATAAAATGACCGAATTGGCCTTCTCGTTAACAGAAAAAATGAATAAAGTTAACCCAGTGGACTAAAATGGCAACTGTGAAATCTTTTTGGACCCACAAGTTAAAAATGAAACCTTTGGACTAAACTGATAAAATGACCCAAACCATAAAGACTAAAATGACATTTAACTCTAAAGTATTAATTAAATCTGATAAAGCTATATCATTTCATTTACGTTACTTTCATTTTTTTTTCAACTGTAAAGTTTTTTACGGGTCTCAAACCTACTAGAATAAATGGTGGGGTTTCGTTGTCCTTTTTCCTGAATTCCATCACTCTTTTAAGGAAGAATAGAATAAAGATAAAGAAAGAGAGAAAAGATGGTCATTAGGGTGAGACGGGCACTCCTTTCTTAGGGGAGTCATCTCTCTTACACACACCCAATCAGGTTATGTCACGTCAACTCCCCTCTTAAACTTCCCTCACATCCTCAATTTGATGGCGACACTCCTCTCTTAGGAGACTTGTTTTTTTTTTATTTTTTTTATTTGTTGTAATTATGCATGTTTATAAATTAAAAAAATATTAATAAAAATTAAATAAAAGACATTTCAAACTAGAAAATAAAAATAAAAATTACATTCAAACTAGAAAATAAAAATTACATTCAAACTAGAAAATAAAAATTACATTCAAACTAGAAAATAAAAATTTTAGAAATTGCACGGCCACCCGTACTTGTTAGCGATGTCGCGCTTTCGGGCGAGGATGAACGGCAACATTTCCGGCGGAGCATCGTCATGCGGCTTGAGGAATGTTTTCATATCTCGATCGTACGCGTAGTTTCTCATCGTCTCGCGTTGTTCCGTTATGAGCTCGCGAGCCTCCGACTCTCTTTTCTTCCTCAATTCAATCGCCTCCAATTCGATCGCGTGCTTCGCTTCTTTCATGGCGGTGTACTCTTTGAATTGTGCCGCCAACTCGGCCGAGCCCTCGGACGATGTCGCTTGACGCTTGTCTCGCCGTTGTGTTCTTTGTGGCGAGGGGTCTTCGTTCATATCGGGTATGGAAGGGTCCACGTCAACGGGCTTTCTTTTTTGTGCCGAACATTCCCCTTCCTCACTGTCACACCCCGATTTCCACGTGTCTCACCGGTGGGCCCGGTGGGGGATTACCGTGACGATGTTGGCAACAAAATAGTCAAACCACACAATTATATAATGCACAGCGGAAGCATAAGATAAATATATAAACTTCAACCTTTGGTTGTAATATCAAATGTATTACAGGGGTTGAATATATCCACAGTGGATCGTAAATAAACATAAAGTATTTGTTCCATCAGATACTGCAATCAAGCTTGCGAGACTTATCACGACGCTAGGGAGCTAATACCAGCCAATTTACGTTTAGGTACCTGCACTTAATCTTTTGGGGAAAATACGTCAGTTTACACTGGTAAATACATTCAACTGACACATTTGAAAATGTTTGTTAAAATTGATTTGAATGCACAAGGCACAAACTCTTTTATAACTTGGGAAAATTATAATAAAATCTTGTGAACGTTTTACATGTTCTTTTATGCGTTCAGTAGCCCGGGTCGTGCCGGGTTAAAGATTTATAGACACACCACGTTTGCGTAAAACCGTAGTATAAAAACCAACGGCTACGTCTTTTAATTTTTAATGTCGACACTTTATACCGGGTGTACGCCTACACCGGGATGTCGATGGTCGTGGCCATTTCGTAAAATGATGCCAAGGATATCCGGGACAACGGTCATTAAACCCCCCAAAGGCTTATAAGCAACAAAACTGTTTAAATGAGCCGATCATATTTAATCAATTAACCACCTAAGCGATGGAATTATATAATGCTCAATCAAGCGGTATTAATATACCGTAACCCAAGCCCATATAGGGGAAATAAGTTAAAGTATTTACCTTTGCAAGTATATTTCCTTAATTGGATTAAATCACCGATAGCTTTTACTGGGGCTCCTAATCTGGAACGAAGGTTTTAATTAACCTCTTAGAATCCTAACGGGTCGTTTATAATGGCCGTAGCCTAGACCGGTTGGTTCCGATATATATATAGATATGGTTTAATCGCGCGAAAAGGCGAAAACCGAGAATGGAGTGTGATTCTGTCCCAACAAGTTCAGAGACTTGTTTTATATGGGTTAATGGTTCACACTCTGGATTTTGGGGTTCAAATGATATTATTTGACCCGTATCGGCTAAATTATGAAAACTAGTTTCATAAGCCGAACCGTGCGCGCAATAGGCGAAACGGTTAACCATGAGAGTCGTACGCTTATTTCCTAAGTCAATATGCCTTAAATGGGTTGTGGTATCTGTAGGATACCTTCCGTGATGCCCGTAACGAGTTTAAGTTAGTATTATGCCCCGTAGGGGCTTTTCGGTCATTTTAAAGACTTTAAAAGGGCTTTTCGGGTTCTACAGGAATTCTGAGTTTCCCGAACAGCTTATAAAGCTTAAAATACTTTATTTATTATTTAAAACCAGTAGCAACTGGAATCGGGTCAAAAGACCTTGTAGAACTCATGTTTTGGCCAAAAAGGGCATATTCGGTATTTACCGAACCGTAGCCATAACCGCAGGTTATGAGCAAGGTAAAAATTATAAAAAATCTTTAAAATTCCCAAAATATTAATTTATAACAGTGGGTAAAAGTTTTGGTGACGAAATCTTGGTTTAGATAGGTGTTATGCTAATTGCGCCGTTTATTACAAAAGTTTAGTTAAATTGCGCTAATTAGCATAACTCTCGTTCTAGACCTCGGATTGACGTGAAACTTTAAGGACATGCTTATAATTTAATAAGCAAGGTTTTGGTCCATTCACGTGTCCGAAATACTCGTTTTAATTTTAAAAGGCCGTTACGGTCAACTTTTAGGCGAATGACGGAAATGCGCAAAAGACTCGGATAACTCATGAACCGACCACAGAGGTTTATACCAACATGTGACCTGGTCCTAAGAGAGTCCTAAGGTATATTTATACCTCACTAAAACGGGTCAGAACTGAAGTCAAAGCAAAAGTCAAACTTTTGCGACATTCGGCTCCGAACCGGTTCAATATTGCAAATGATCGATTCAAACGAGCGCAAACAAGTTTATATACTTATTATCATGTTTTATGATTGTCAAAACAGGTTCCATAACATATACATTACAGATTATGCATAAATCGCTAAAATAGCTTTCTGTTGACTTTTTAACCGCACGTTTGACTCGACTTTTGACATAGTTAGAGTGGTGATCAGGGGGAACCATTTTAGAGGTTTATTACCCACATAAATACCAACTCATAACCACTTTTGATTCGTCATAAGACTGAACCATCATGGACATAATTTAAAGTCAAACCGTTTTTACGACGGTTTGGTTTTTAGCTAAATACTAAGCATAAACTGAACTACGGATGATCAAGGTAACTTACAGAAGTTAGAACTTGAATATGGAGCAGAGAAGGATGCTTATTAGCTCTTGAGATGACCAGAGAATGTGTCTTTGAGTGTGATGAATGTTATGAACTTACTAGTGCTATTTATAGCAAATGTCATGGCTCAAGATCATTACACACAACTCTACAAGTGCCCTTGGATGAATGGCAGGTGTATTAGAGGGTTATGGGTCGAGTAGGGGTCACCCATGCCTCATTGATTGGTGTTTGGTCGTTCAAATGGTCCAAAGGTCAAGTAGTTACAATGTTTCTGCATCTGGGCGTCCCACGCGGCCCGCATGGGAGTTCCATGCCATTTTAATGCGGGCCGCCTGAGTTTAAGAACTCAGACGCGTAATTGAGGTGGCTCGCGGCCCGCCTCAACTTAAGTCTAAACCTCACGCGGGCCGCCTGAG